>NW_019417054.1:0-85388 GCF_000390285.2 Anoplophora glabripennis
TGGCCAATCTTAGTAAAATTATCAATATTAATAATAGAAATAAATAACTAGTGATTAAACAAGAAGTTATAAAGAAAATTGTGAATATCTTGAATGTATGCAACCAGACATACATAAAATTTTCAGAATAACAGGTGTATCGAGATAACATCTTGTTTAAAGTTTTAGAAATAGTGTTAATCCTTCAAATTATTGACTACTGTGATGAACACGGCTTATTGACAAATTTGACATATATATCAAACCAATAATAAATTCATTTATTAATATCCTGTTGTATTTATACCTGTGATTGTGTGTGGTTTCTAGCTGAAGCATTTAGTGCATAGGACCGACTACTGAGAGGAGTCTAGAGCTAGGTAGGGCACAGGTATATAACCACCAGTACAAAAAAAAAATTTCACGTTAATATCACAATAAAATTATAATTTTGGCGCTAACATAAACACACTGACACACACATTATCATAACAATATATATCTGCAACACATCTCCTAGTAATTTGATTTTGCAGATATTTAAGGTATGTATTGTGAGCACTAAAATACAGAGAAAATTTTTCTTGGGAGGGATATTACACAATTTTGTGCTGTTTAATCTAGACTTTTTTTGCTTTTTGACGATATATTCAACTGTATTTTATTCTATTGTGCACCATTAGATAAAAGTAATATTTAAATTTATAGACGACGGTAACTTAATAATATGTGTAAATAAGAGTTAAAATACCCGTATCAGAACAGCAAAGAGGGTTGAATAATCAACATTAAATTAAACGTAATAGAAAATTATAAATTATCATAAATCTGGTACCTTTTAATTCTAAAAGGAAGCTTAAAGAACTTCAACTGGCACATTAAAAAAGGAACTACCTATATCGAAAATATTGGAATAAAATTTAATAGTTTTCTATTCATTCCAAAATAATGATCCCACTAGGTTGATCATGCCCCATTGTGGTACAACAAAATGACCAGTTGTGATCTTAAAGGTTTAATTAAAACAATGTGTAGTGTTCACCATAGTTCCAGTAGCTCATTTGGTTCGTGGGTATTAAAACTTAACTTTTTAGGCAGTAGGTACTATATAACGTGACCTAGATATAGATTTTTTTGTTAGATATATCTGAGATTACAAAGAAATGAGTACTTAAAATAATTTACCTTCAACACAAATATTCTAATCAATTACTGTCAAGGTAATCAGTATTAATGGATTTTTTACAAAAATATTCAAACTGCAAATATTGAACAATTTATCTGATTCTGTCCTAGATCATAGTTAATAGTGGTAAGATCTTTACGTAACTTAGTTGTCTATTGGTAGGTAGTTACCTTGGTTCTCCAGATATGATGGTTGGATGAATTTCAATCAGATTCACTCAATTTTTCTCAGTAATGTATCAATTTCTGTTCGTACCCGATTGAGTGAAATTTTCACTCTATTAGTATGAGTACAACTAAAATATGAGTGAAACTATTGCAACAGAAGTGAGTGAATTTTACTCAATTACAAGTTTCTGCTATCAAGTGAGTGACTTTTGACACTATTCTGAGTAAGTAAAACCAATTAAGAGTTGTAAGTATAGTATAATATTTAGCTAAATATTAGTCGATACTCAATATATTATTGTTTTTAATTATTGTAATCAAACCACTGCATTTAAACATAACTTTCACTAAAATAACCGGATTATCGAACACTTGTCCAGCACTACATACCATACACCACGCCATGAGATGATCTAATGGGGGCGATAGGAATAGACAAAGACAACGCACGACAACCATAGAATGGGGTGGTGTCACTCAATAATGAGGACATTTACTCCGATTTATCTATAGGTGTATCAAATGCAAATTTATCTGCAGAATTTATTTAACGGGTGAGTGATTTGAGTGAAAGTACTCGGTTTTAGTTAAGACATTATCACAAATGAGTATAATTATCAAAATGCTCAATATTGAGTGAAAAAAAGTACTCAAAAATTTCACTCAATGGATTTACTCCGCACATTTATTGCTTTCACTGACACCCTATTTTTTACATTGTGGAAAGATGAGCCTATTACAGTAATATCTTTCGGCTTATAGTTAGTATTTTGATAGATATCTTTATATGTATAAACTTCCAGGACCTATGGAAAATTGAAAAAATTCCAGTGACATGATATTTTATTTTTACTAATTTTAAGTATATCGTCCAAGTGTATACAATTTGTACATTTAAAAGTTATATTTAAATAACGTGACTTCGGAACTTTACTATTCATTGTGTAATATCTTTTGCTGTTTATAATATACAGGGTGCGACATTAGTGCGTCGAAGTACGATATCTCCGTTATTATAGAAGATAACAAAAAAACTTATTTACAAAAATTGTAGCGAACTTTAAACTGCACATTTTAAAATTATTTTCGTATATACAGAGTGTTACGTATTAGCAGGGTGAACCAAACATACTATTTTTTAAATGGGACACCCTATATATTATTTCAAATTTAGATTAAGCTCATGTCTCCCATGCTTCCAGTATATAATTCTGTTATACAGGGTATTTCAAAAGTTATGGTCAATTGTATACGAGAATCATTCCCATTTCAGCGTCCTGTATACCCTAAACAGAACAACTTAACAATAATTTTTTGCAGGCATAGCTTTTTAATATTGGTACAGTTTTACGAGAAAGTGCTATTTCTTTATTATTGCAACAGTTGAATACAGGGCGAGCCAAAACTCGAGCACATAATTTTCTCATTTTTTTTTAAATGAATCACTCTGTATTTTATTTTAAAAACTGAAAATACGCTTTATGTTCTTTCATTTTTATACATTTTTTTTTTAAAATTCATATTATAACAAGTTGGTTAATATTATAAGAATTTCGTCTTAACAACGGATATTTTGTAATGTTTTATAACAATTTGTCACACTGTCATTTGCCCATGGCCAACTTATTATAATAGGAATTTTTTCAAAAACTCTCTTTTTGTTATTAAATGGTAGATATCTTAGAAATTAATGATTTTAACTATAGGGAATACTTTATAAAAATGAAAGACCATAAAATGCATTTTCAGTTTCTAAAATAAAATACAGGGTGATTCATTTAAAAAAATTGAGAAAATTATGTGCTCGAGTTTTGGCTCGCCCTATATTCAACTGTTGCAATAATAAAGAAACAGTACTTTCTCGTAAAACTGTACCTATATCAAAAAGTTGTGCCTGCAAAAAAATTTTTGTTAAGTAGTTCTGTTTAGGATATACAGAACACTGAAATGGGAATGATTCTCGTATACAATAACTTTTGAAATAACCTGTATAACATAATTATACCCTATATTGGAAGCATGGAAGAGATGAGCTTAATCTAAATTTGAAATAATATATAGGGTGTGCCATTTAAAAAATAGTATTTTTGATTCACCTTGGTAATAAGTAACACCCTGTATATACAAAAATAATTTTAAAATGTGCAGTATTAAGTTGGCTATAATTTTTGTACTTAAATATATTTTTTTGATATCTTCTATAATGAAGGAGATATCGTACTTCGACGCACTAATGCCGCACCCTGTATAAAAAGTATAATTAGTGGGGTGTAAAATAACACGATTATTTCAATATTTAATGAAACAATTACATAATTGCGGTTATAGATAGATAGATAGAAAGCTGAAGATATTACACGTGAAATGGTGACCATTGGCGCAAACATGCCTTATCCGAAAGTTGATAGTTTCGGAAATACAGGGTGTTGAAAGTTAAAATTTTAAATCGTTTTTTTGCGATTATTCTGAAAATATGTAGGTTAGGAACTTGAAAATTTGTGAAACTATATTTTTTTAGGCGACGAATAAGATGCGTGTTGTAATTTCAGCATTGCTCATAGAGGGCGCCACTTACGACCAATTTTACCGAAAATTTAGTTAATAACTTTTTACCCTGTATATTTAACATGAAACTTGATTCAAAACCTGAAAGAGCTATCATTTTTCCATTAATTATGTACTCTTGTTTCATTTCGGTATCTCGATCCGTTTTCGAGAAAAATCGATTTAACGAACACTATGTTTTGATAATATGAGAAATTAAAAGCGAAACAAACCAAGTGTTTCTTCGTGTTATTACAACAATTAACAATAAAACAAATAAAATACGTAATTATGATTTAAAGTAATTGTTCGAAGAATCCACCGTTGACACTGATACACTTTACACGTTTTCTGAGAGATCTTCGAGTTTGAAACAACATATTGGGATTGCGTCTGACTTCGTTGGCAGCGATTTGTATTCTTTGCCACAACTCTTCACACGAGCCAATAGATTCTTTGTAAACTATATCTTTCATTCGAGACCAAATAGAAAAATCAAGAGGATTGAAGTCCGGACTTCTGGATGGCCAAGCAAAAATGCTTACATGGCCAATCCAGCGATTTGGAAAAACTGCATCTAAATATGCACGCACTGGCCAAGAAAAATGCGGTGGAGCTCCGTCGTGCATGAACCACATGTCTCTTCTTAAATAAAGTGGAACTTCTTCAAGCCGTGGAAGCATTTTTACTTGGCCACCCAGAAGTCCGGACTTCAATCCTCTTCATTTTTCTATTTGGAAGAATCTATTGGTTCGTGTGAAGAGTTGTGGCAAAGAATACAAATCGCTGCCAACGAAGTCAAACGCAATCCCAATATGTTGTTTCAAACTCGAAGATCTCTCAGAAAACGTTGTGTAAAGTGTGTAAATGTCAACGGTGGATTCTTCGAACACTGACTTTAAATCATTATTACGAATTTCATTTGTTTTATTGTTAATTGTTGTAATAACACGAAGAAACACTTGGTTTGTTTCGCTTTTAATTTCTCGTATTATCAAAACATAGTGTTCGTTAAATCGATTTTTCTCGAAAACGGATAGATATACCGAAATGAAACAAGACTACACAATTCATGGAAAAATGATTGCTTTTTAAGGTTTTCAATCAAGTTTCATGTATAATTAGACATTTTTTAATTCACGAAAACATGATGAACTACTAAAACATTGTCAAGAAATATTATCGAAAGTAAAGGGAATATTTCAGGAAAAGGTACAAGAAGCCACTAAACGTGAAAATAGTGAAGTTTTGAAACTTAAGAACAAAACTAGGGAATGCTTTAATAATAGACTTTATTTAAAAAAAAATGCTGTACTTTGTTTACTAGTTTCCTTAATGTTCATAAATAAAAATTGTGTTAGCAACCAATAAAACACAATATTTAAAAATTACTATATATTTTTGGTATAACACTAACATACCTAGGCAAAGTACCTGACTTAAAATTTATTGAATTGTATTAATTTATTTTTTACTCATTATTGATTTAAATTTTATGTTTTAATGAAAACCCCAACGAAATATAGTGATAATATAACTCAATGTTGTATTTGTAATAACATATAATTTAGCAAGTTAACTCAAAATTATTCAGTGTCACTTAAATGAAATTTATTTAGCTAACAAAGAGCTGAGTGTACATTTCTTGAGGAATGGTGGTTATTATTTCAACACAACCGGGTGCGAACTCATTTTAACAAGAAATTGTGGGGATTTTGTAGAAATTTATTAAATTTTTGTGTGTAATTGTTGTTTTAGATAATTACGTACGAGGAGCAGAAATATGGTATGTCTGAGTAGAGGTAAAATACTTTTTTGCGTTCGTGAATTTGTCCTACCGCCCGCCGGTCATGTCTTCTTGCAAAATGTACATGTGCGTAAATGCAATTTTTCTCGTAAATTGCCTATTTTCTCTTTTTTTTGGTCAACGAATAATAAAATATAATTAGTTTTCAAATTCAGTCTGCAGCTTAATTATAGTGCGGAGTACTATTAAGCTGTGGGGCGTAGATAGCCGGATAGACATCGCCGCGCGGCGCACTTTGTTTGATGTGTCATGGCCGTTGGTAACAAGTTTTCTCATAGACTGAAACTCGGAGCACACAAAAAAGTAGCGTGAAAACTAACGTCCACGCTAAAAGCCCGGATCCTTTTCAAATTTATATTCCGCACTCAGAGTTTAGAAACAACGAGCAAACATACTCCGGTAAGCCTGTTTAATGAAAGTAACGTGATCTACTAGTCGCATTACGGCTTACGTTGTTGACAACTCATTACAGAAAATTTAACTTCATGTTAGAAGTTGCTCCTACGTATCTCTGTAGATCCTTTATTTTGTCCAAGAGAAAATGCCGTAGGACGATAAAACGTATAATAAAAAGTAGCAGTAATCCTCAAGACAGACATGTTTTGCAATAAATATATCGAGGTCAGAATATCAAAATAGTATTACTACTCATTATACCATAATTACGTTGTACTTAAGGTATATAAAGGATTTTCCAATACACACTACAGCTGACAGGGGTTCGGGGTTATTAAAAATGGAGCGCTACAAAATTTAAAAAATAATTACTACAGTTCGGAAGTTTCGTAGAAAATATGGTCAAAATAGTGATTTAAATTCAACTGTGAAGAGATTAATTGAAAACGTCTTCAACAGGTCGTTCAATACAAAACATCGGAGCAGTTCGTGAGAGTGTTGCTGAGAGTACAGGGACCGGTATCGTGGTCAATAATTGGGCATTTCGAGAAGCTCTCTAGAACGTATTCTCACGAAAGGTTTGCACTTCATGCCTACAAACTTCAATTGACTGAGGAACTGAAGACTACTGACCACGCAGAGCGAAAAAGTTCCTTAAATGGATTATGGAACAAGTGGATGCTGATTTTCCGAACAAAATGATCTTCAGCGATAAGGCTCATTTTTATCTTGATGGCTTCATTAATCATCAAAATTGTTGCATTGGGGTTCAGAAAATCCACGAGTGATTGTTGGGAAACAAATGCATCCACAATATATGGATGTAGACGACATATGGTTTCAACAAGACGGTGCCACATGCCACACAACCCGAGAAACAATCCAATTAATACTAGTTAGTCACTGGTAGTGTAATTTCCCGTTTTTCCTTGGGGTTTTTTGAAGTTTATATCAACGAGCCCACGACTACCCACGAAATTCAGTCGCATTTATGCAAAACGGCCATGCAAAATCCGTGAAGGTCATTAACCGATATGTTTCCATATACAGGGTGATTCATTAATAATTGTACAGGGTGGTTGATTTTCGATAGTTTTATAGGGTACAGCCAAAACGGTGATAGATACAAAAAATCTGATATCGATGTCCCGTCCTCTTTTTTTGAGTTTACTTCGCTGGTAACAAAAGGTCTTGGCTAACTTGATTAGTTTTAGATATACAGGTTTTTTTTGAAAAATGGCCCATTTACATTAACCTCTCTATCTCCGTTGTCATTCAATTTAGAAGAAAAAAGTGTGCACATTATTTGTTCTATTTTTTATTAGGAAGCCATTGGCGTACTCAGATTTTTTACAAATCGCACAGTTTCTCCGATATTGCATAAACATAGGTTTTTTTAAATAGAACACCCTGTATTTGGCCATCCCGTTGAGTAGCATTTTTTTTTACCTTTTCAGCCATATATAATAATAGATACTTTTTATTTGCCTAAATGAAGAAAAATGCAAAAATGTAGATATAGATATTTTTTCAGTTGGCCATGTTATTTATTTATTCGTCTTTTGTTGTTTAATATTGACAGTTAGTTTATTTTTGACTGATTGAAAGCTTGTTAAACGTCTATTACTTGGTTTTAATTTTGAAAAGTATAAAAATGGTGTACGAAAATCTTCACAAAGTTCAAATGTTAGAGTGTTACATTGAAAGTGAAAAAAATAGTGACACAGCTTTAAACTTATATTTGGAGAGATACCCAGAGCGTCATCAGCCAGAAAAGAGAATTTTTAGCCGACTCTATGATAATTTGTGTGAGTTTGGTTCTTTTCAAAAACCGAGAGCTAAATCTTATAATATACAGAATAGAGAAGATGATGAAATCAATACTTTAGCTTTTGTTGTCGCAAATCCCAACGTATCCAGCAGAGAAATTCAAAGAACGATAGGAATTGGTAAATTCAAAGCATTGAGAATTTTAAAAAAACACAAGTTTCGACCATATACTATAAGAAAAGTCCACCATTTGCATCCAGGAGATGAAGAGAGACGCATCATTTTCTGCCAATGGTTTTTGCAGCAAACTCATGTATACCCCAATTTTTTTCAAAATGTTATTTGGACCGACGAGGCTTTTATAAGCAGCGAAGGTATATTCAACCGGCATAATGCGCGTTATTGGTCAGATGTTAATCCTCACCAAACTGTGGCCAGAATTCAACAAGGGCGATTTGGTTTTCATGTATGGGTAGCTCTCTTCCACAATAGAGTGTTAGCTTACGAAATGTACGATGAAAACCTTAACGCTCAGAGATATGTGAGAATTTTACAAGAAAATATTATTGAACTGCTGGACGATATGTCACTAGCTCAACGATATAATATGTTCTTTCAGCATGATGGTGCGCCTCCACATAATTCCCACATAGTTAGAGAATTATTAAATCATAATTTCGGGGACAATTGGATCGGTACGTACGGACCAAACAGGTGGCCGCCTAGGTCACCAGACCTAACCCCTATAGACTTTTATTTTTGGGGGGATGTTAAAGACAAAATTTATAAGTATAGAGCTAATAATGTCGAGGAGCTAAGGGAACATTTTGAAAACTATATTCAGCGGGTGTCAAATATTCACATTTACAATGCGACCCGTTCCATTGCCAAACGTTGTCAGTTATGTATCAACGAAAATGGCCGACAATTCGAGCACTTGCTGTGACTTTGTTATGTCATTTTTGTTTTATTGTTGTTTCTCTCATTTTATAGTTGTTATTTTTGTTTAGTTTATGTTTAGATAATAGTTATAAGTGTACCTATAATTAAACCTATTAAGTAAAGATAAATGGATAATCTAATTTATTTTTTTTTTAATCTTTTAGTCTAAGTTAGGTGCTTAACATAAAAATAATAATAGAAAACGAAGAGACCAATACTAAATATAACAATAAATAACATGGCCAACTGAAAAAATATCTATATCTATACATTTTTGCATTTTTCTTCATTTAGGCAAATAAAAAGTATCTATTATTATATATAGCTGAAAAGGTAAAAAAAAATGCTATTCAACGGGATGGCCAAATACAGGGTGTTCTATTTAAAAAAACCTATGTTTATGCAATATCGGAGAAACTGTGCGATTTGTAAAAAATCTGAGTACGCCAATGGCTTCCTAATAAAAAATGGAACAAATAATGTGCACACTTTTTTCTTGTAAATTGAATGACAACGGAGATAGAGAGGTTAATGTAAATGGGCCATTTTTCAAAAAAACCCTGTATATCTAAAACTAATCAAGTTAGCCAAGATCTTTTGGGACCAGCGAAGTAAACTCAAAAAAAGAGGACGGGACATCGATATCAGATTTTTTGTATCTATCACCGTTTTGGCTGTACCCTATAAAACTATCGAAAATCAACCACCCTGTACATACGCTAACTGGATAATACTGGGCTGAAAACTGGATAATCCTGAGCTGAAAATATGTAGAATTGACACATAACGCTTAGAAGTATGGCTCCTTACGGAGTTACAGGGTAGTTTATTAAAAAAATTTAAATGATTTTTACCCATTACTTTAACTCTGTTTGATAATTCAACTAATGCAATGCAGTCCCATGACAGAAGATACCGACTTACCAACATAATAAAATAAAAATGATTGTGCTGCCCTACTTTAAACATCTCGAGAAATAATGACTTTACCGCTATGAAGGAATAATAGGTTAATGCATAGAAAGTATTAAAGAATTGAAAAATTGTACCAAAATAAAAATTCTACCAATAGCATAGAAGTTAGGAATGGGAAACTGCCCCTCTACCCTAATCGTACGCCTGTGGTAGTAGCCATGAACGATTTTGTAGCATTTTTAATATTGTCTAAATTATTTAAACTTTATGCCAAGTATGATAGGAAAATATCAAACAGGGTTATTATATGAGTACAATTGTGTGAAACTATTGCATCAGAAATGTTTTACTCAAATCCGAGTTACTAACTATCAATTGAGCGACTTCTGACTCTATTCTGAGATATAAAATCAATTTAGAGTCGATTTTTTCGCTAATATGATCTAAATTTAACTATTATTGAGTAATTTTTTACTCGGACTTGGTTTTTAATTAACTAANTAGATAGATAGATAGATAGATAGATAGATAGATAGATAGATAGATAGATAGATAGATAGATAGATAGATAGATAGATAGATAGATAGATAGGACAATAATTAATGATTATTAGGTCTACTGTTTAGACCCAACACTGATTACCAGTGTTGGGCATTAATCAATTAAATTTAAGTAATTGCGATTAATTTAATTGCAGTTAAAATCAATTGCAATTGTACTATTAATTGCACATTATAATTAATTTATTTGGATTAATCTATATTAATTGTGTCTTGCTACTAAATCAACTACAATTAACTTTTTTTCAATTCAACGCACCGTTTCCGAGTTATAAGGTATTTTCTACTGTATGACGTCACACATTTCTTGTTTCCGAAATTTATTTTCGCCATATGGACTTGGGACCTTTTGCAGTCAACACAGAACGGACAATCAGGGGTGTGAGAAGATTTCTCCAATAATTTTTTTGATTCAATGCATCGTTTCCGAGATATAACCACTTTTTTATTCTATGATGCCACACACCCTTGGTCCCGAATTTTTTTTCGACATGCAGATTTTGGACCTTTTACACTCGATCCCCAATCCCCCACCATGGGAGATTTTTTGATATTTCAAGTCGTTTCCGAGGTACAAGCAAAAACTGGTTTTTTTTATAAGTTGTGACGCCTCACCCACGGAGCGTTCTACTCAAAGCCAAGACGAGATTTTATATTTGTGCTTTTTTTCTCATACGTTGTGCCGTCATTGCTCGATGACGAAGGCTAAAAAGGCCCCGCGCTCTACCCCACTCTTCCCTCAATGGGACGATGGGAACAGACAAAGACAATGCATCTGGATTTGAAAAAGAATGAGGACATTTACTCTGATTTAGGTACAAGTACAGCAAATACGAGTTAACGTGAAGAATTTATTTAAGGAGCACCTATATTTGAGTGAAAGTAGTCAGTTTTAGTTTAAATATAATCACAAATGAGTAAAATGATCAAAATGCCCAATATTGAGTGAAAATGTACTCAATAATTTCACTCAGTGGATTCACTCCGAACCTTTATTGCTTTCACTCACACCGATTCTCTTACAGTGTATCGACTTTGTTTGAATGAATATGTTCTGGAGATACAATTTTCGACAACTTGCTCACATATTTCACTTGGTATATTTTCAATGGTGTGTTGTATATTCAGTTTAGTCAGGAACTTTTTGTGGTTTATTTCTGTAAACCAAATATTACGTATGACTCCATCTGATAACACCATCTGGCCAGTTGATATAAGCATTTCTCGAACCAACCCCTCCAGGAAGCAGTAGTTGCAGTAAATTATCTGATGAAATGTATAGCAAGTCACACAATCGTGGTGAAGAAATACTATGGCTGTGTCAACATCTCATCAGTTTAGGCCAAATACATTCTGTTGGCATATCATTCCACTCTTCATTAACAGTAACACGATTTCCAATATCGTGCTCAAAAAAATAAGGTCTAAAAATTTATGATTATGAAAAAAAAACAATTACATGAAGTATTCAAAGATTCAAAGGCCACCATATTATACCTATATTAGTATTTTCCGTTTTTAGGACTTAATTCTTTATGAAATAATCAATTTTTCTGCAAATAGGAATAAAATTATTATATGAATAGTAGATATATAATTGAAGTCTAAATGTTGGATTCCATATACAAAAATGAAGATTTCTTCAAAGATTTCGGCATTTTTTTCGACAAAAAAGCATAGCAAAAATATTTCTCCTCCAAAGACATGTTGCCACCTACCAGCACATTGGAAAAGAAACTTGTCTGTAATTTTAAGAAGTCCACAACCAAAGACACGTTTAGGAAGACAAGCAAAGATGACAATTGATATTAAATAATTTAATTTTGTAAATAAATGTAGTGCAAAAACAACTAAACTAAAATATTATTTAAAAGCAGTGCTATTTTCAATGTTGCTTGTATATTTTATTAAATAATATGATATGAAAGACAATTTCAAAGAAAAAATATCTTTACTTCCTCTCAAAAAAAAAGGTAGTGTCTACAAATTGTGTGTGTTATGTGTGTGGAAATGTATTGCTGATCATCAGTTTCAGTTCATATCTTGTAGGCGAGTTCTTAGCGAACAGGCATACTTACACCATAACTGCGTGCCTAAAACCATAAATCTTAATATCCACAACGCACACTATACGAAAGTTTTATGGCAACCGCTGGCTATCTCCAAGGCTCAGTGGGATACAAATCAATTTATTTTTCTTCAATAGTAAGATAACTATAAAGGAATGTGCGTTATATACTCGTATAATCAGAATTGTAAGAAATATATCATTAAAGGTGGTGTCGAATATGTTTCTTTGACAATAAGTGAAATATTGCATTCAAGTTCATCAACGGATGAAATATTCTGATATTCTGAAATCGCAGAGTTGATAAAAAAATTAAGTAAATTTAAACGTACTATTTTAAAGTTTAGTATTAGTAAGCATGTAAAATACAATTATGTATTTTAGTGACAACTGCTGTGATAGTGGTTTTAAGGTTTTCTCGATCTGTGCTGATATTTTTTAGGTTATGTCGTGGCCTATGCACCTTGCGCTTCCCTAGCCTTAGCTATGAATATTTGACCTGTTGTTGTTGTTCTCGAGCAAGGTCCTATAGAGGCGAACTCGCTGTCAGAACTTGATGTTCATTTTGGTTTCTGTTGATTATAAAACCGCTAAGAACGGAATCGCTCCTCAGACAATGGTGATTTTCTGACATGTTCCGTAATGGTCTCTGTAACTGATCGCATCCAACTTTTCCAAACGTTTTATCGTTCTTGCCATTTATGATAATGGAGTCAGATAATGTTACAGATAAGGGGCAACTCAGAATTCATTATCATTTACAAATTACATCAATAAATGTAATGCTTCCGATACTATTTAGAAAAAGTACAGAAAAAAATTGAAAAACGAGGAAACATGTTAGTATTCTATTCAAACAATAATAAGTAATGACATGAAATAATAGCTAAAAAAAAGAAATCAGTGATCAAAGACAGAAACTGGAAGACAGGCGTAAACGAAAGGAATGAGGTAATTATTGAACTAACGCTGATTTTGCAGCATAATGAAAAATAAAAACGTAAACGCTGTATGGTACATACTATTTAATAATTAATATTTAATTTGAATCTTTTTAATGAAAAGTATTTAAGAAGTCTAAAATAAATTTCTCGAGTCAACCTTTCCGGAAGTATGAATGGGCTAATCATAATATCTCCGGCAATTCTCACCCACACATTAAGTGAAAACTGGTATTGATGAGGACTTTTTGACATCCTATGTGCGTTTTCATAAGTCCATATGTGATTATTTTGACAGTTCATTAAAACGTCCTTAGAGCATTTAGCCTCATAGAGTACTAGTGCAAAAACGAGAGTTATGCCCTATTATTTTTTACTTCTATCAAAACAGAGCCACCCTACGTGGAAAATTATTGGGTAAAATTGCTTTTACACAACAGATATGATAGGGGTACAAAAAATGATTTTTAAGAATCATCCAAACTGTGGCTTATTAATGCGTGAGCAATCTTCCTAGAATTTATTATTGGGTTATATTTGATTTCATTATTCTATTTAAGGAGCAACTGTTTGAGTGTGCCTATTTTCAGCAATACCTCTTTTAAAACGCTGATGTAAATGACTAAACATCGTATGATGCGGAATCTGTTTGGAAGACCATAAACGAAGTGCTTAACTCATAGTTCACTATGTGTGTAGTTTACCATTTTAAAGACTAAGTTGTACACGAAAAAACGTATTGTGTTAAAACAATGTATTATTTTCGCAAATTTTTGAAGAACTATTAAGAAAAAGAAAACCAAGTGGTAAAAATGAGTAGTGAAATATGTAGACCTTATCAGTTTTAATAAAAACTAATCTTTACACTGGTTGACATAAATGTTTTTTCTTTGTAATGCAGATGTACTTTATTTTTTCACTAAAAAACGTAGTCAGAAAAAAGTTCTTAAACAGAAATTTTGTATATTACAAATTTTCGACTATGTAAAAAGATACATTGAAAAAAACATTAAGGGTTGCAATTTTTAACGCCTTACGATGGTCACAGATTATTAAAGGTACCGGTGTATGAAAGCCTTTGATAAAATAATATTACATCCTAAATTATATTCTATGTTTCTCCAACTGTGAGGAAATTGAAAATTAACCTACCATTTAAAGGTGCGTAACTTTGACAGCAGACGCTTTTGGAAATAAGTTTATATAGAAGATATTCCTTACTTTTTTGGAAATATACCGTTCCTTAAAGTTTTCCGCAATGTTAAGAAAACACCCTGTATACGATAGATTGGAATAAAATAATTTAAAACGCAATAATTTTCTACTGAAAAACATGCCGGGGTCCAATGTTTTATTTTAGTTGAAAATTTTAAAATTTAGTTTCATATGCACAGGAAAGTTATAGGTCAAATTTATTTTTTAAAAACCCAATATTTTATTTTTTATCTCGACCTGAATTTAAAAATATGTTTTTTAAACCGTATGAACTGAACTGTTTGTTGTATTGAACTGTTTCGGAGAAAATCGTAGTTTTATTGCAAGACAGTTTTACAGTAATTCATTATTAATAAATTTATTAATTAAATTTTACACAATAAATTATTTCAAAGTTTCTTCAACTCGTACTCGAATTTCTATAGAACGTTATTGATCATCTAAAACAAAAGTGGGATATTTATTGCAATCATTTTAAATCCCATTTCCGGGGATTTAAAGCAATACGTTTATGTACAGTTTTAAGTGGTGTGGTTATTCCCTCGGATTTCTCTCTATATCAGTTGTCACATTGTTAAGGTAAACAAATATAATTAAGGCCAACAACTGCACGTAAAGCGGGAAATAAAATAAATTGCTCCTTCAATGTCGAAGGGCCAATGGGCATGGGGTAGAACCATTGTGGAAGGATGTTTGCGGCGGAAATCTATTGTTCCGTGAAGTAGGTCACAAGCAGGTACCTTGCAGACTAAATGTGATTACTTAGCTTTAAAGTTCGTTCGAGGAAACAAAATAGAAAATTGACAATCTCTTTTCCGATATAACATCTTTACACGTGCGTGCTTGCATAAAATATTTTACGGTTATTGCAGATCCGGGACGGAGTAAGGAGCGACATGTCTATCCCCTATTTTATGTAAAACGATGTGAACTTTTATGCTTTCGGATTTTCTGAATTTAATAAAACGCACCTGTCTCCTAGGCTCTGTAAGTGATCATTATATTAAAAAGTCGGCAAGCTCCTGATTTAATATGTATAAGGAAAAATAAAGGGAGCATAACTGGAAAATTAGGTAGAGCATGAATTTTTTCAACTTTTCTTCCTTCGTCATATTTCTAAAAATTCATAAAAACAGGCACATAAAAGAATATTTCTCTTTGAAGGCATGTTTATTTTGTTCCAATAATGTGACACTAACAATAACTGAATAAAAAATATGTTATTTTCTGTCTACGGGTATATAAATAATTTCCTGTAAATAATGAGGCTCAACAGAAAAATTGGGTAATTTAATTTAATCACTGTGAGTTTATTTTGGAATACAAGTTATTAATGACATTTGGAAAATGATTTCAACAAAATGAGATGGGTAAAAACAAAAATCCGAATATAAAATTTCTTTATATTATTAACAAAAAATATTTTTCAACCATTCATTGAACGCTGTTTAAATTTTCACAAATAACTTACTTATTCTTTATTTGGACATGTTAAAAATAAAGTTGATGTTTATCACTATTGAGAAATGTTTATATGTACAAAAACATCTACCGGTCTGGCCAGGTAATTCTTTCGTATAGACGAAGTAAAAAATTATACGCATGTCCCCTATCAACTTTGGGTGGAAGGGGTCGGACATGACATATATCATCGAGGCTGCGACTCGGACTCTCCTAATTGGTTGACTGCGAGAGCGCACGTGCCCCGTTGCATTTTTTGTGAATCGACCGAATACCTAAAGCTCTTTGCTGTTTGTTTATTTTTATTTTTATTATTATTCCACTCAAATCTTTGGTCAGAAGTAGACGGAATATTACAAAATAAAAATGGTGTACAGTATCGTATAAAAAATAAATATTATTAAATGGTATTGTCGTGAAGAAAGTGCAGAGGAAGTTGGTTGATTTATATTTTCATACCCCGACGAACCAGTCCTCACTGCTAGAACTGTTTTGAATATTTTTCATAAGTTTGAGGAGTGTGGATGTGTTAATTTGTGTACGAAATGTAGCAATCAGGAACCTCGTCAAATTCCTGAAGCAAGTAGAGAAAAAGAGGTTAATGTCTGTGCTTTTGTGGAAGTAAGTGAGCCGTGTTCTTCCTCCCAAATTTCCGAAGAACTTGACATTACATGTCGTAAGTATAGTTCGTCGCATCTTAAAAAAGAATGGTTACAAAGCCTATAAAATGCAAACTTCTCAAGATATTATTCCAGGTAATCAAATAAGCCGTATGAAGTTTTGTGAATCCATTAGGGAAAAAATAGATTAAAATAATGAATTTGCTAGGCAGATTTTACTTAGAGACGAATCATCTTTTTCCCTACTTGGCCGTCATAATCCTTCAGTGGTCCAATATTGGTCCCGGAAAAACAAGCATTTAAGTATACCATTAAGAACGCAGTACCCTCAAAAGGTAAATGTTTGGGCTGCCATTGTAGGCGATAATATTGTGGGACCCTTTTTTATTGATGGTAACTTAAATGCTGAGAGACATTTGCATTTATTACAAAATAGTGTTGTTCCAGCTGTACGAAACTTGGATGTAAATTTTGAGGAAATTTGGTTTCAGCAAGACGGATGTCCTGCACACAACGCAAGGCCAGTTCAAGATTATTTGGAACAAACTTTTCCTGAAAGTCTTTCTTCCACAAGAGGTATCATACCCTGGCCTCCTCGAACTCCAGATCTGATATTCTGCGACTTCTTTTTATGGAGTCATTTAACGTAACTTCTCTACAAACATCTACACGAAAGAGCCGCAAATTTGGACGAATTACGACTTAAAATTAGAAATATTTTAGGATCAGTTACTCCTGAAATTTTGTCAAATGTTCCTCAAGAATTTTACGACATATTAGGGTATTATGAAGCTCAAGCAGGTGGTTTGTCTGAACACCTTAATAATTAATAATAAGCTTTATTTAATAAGCATTTGAAAATAATTCGTTATTTTGCTTAAGAACTCATTTTATTTTAGAATACCGTTTTAATTTCTACTAAAGGTTATAAATAATTTGTAATAAAGTTGGAATGCTTTAGTATGGTCTCAAAACTGTACGTATGTCAACACTGCTGTCAATTCCAGGCCGTGGCTTATACTCTTTATGCCGTCATATAAATCAAAAACATAATTATTGCCCAGTATTCTATCTTCCGTATGTACGTAGCTTAGACGTACGTTGTTCCCAAATTCCTAATGCAAGACAGAGACAACAAACCAATAGTCAAGGAGGGCTTAGAACCGCAAGCTTTGCGCACTTCTTATGGGCTTTTTTATTCCCTTATATCGATGGCATAAAGTTATACAAATGATATGGGGGCTGAGTCAGAATTATTAAGGGATACTGGTGAAATATTTATAGCTGTTTTACATTGACAATCTATTCATCAATAAATTGACGAAGTTCTTCATCAATTAATTCACGAATTTATTAATAAACAGTGGGGTTTTACACTGCTACAGACTTTGTCAAGTTTTTTGACGTATGAATTAGTTCTACCAATGATTCAAAGAAGCAAATAAATTTCAAAAATGTCACCTTTCCACTCATAATTGTAGTGATACAACAGCGGTACCGTTCTTACACATATTATATAAATATTAGTTTTTGTAAATAANTAAGCTTTATTTAATAAGCATTTGAAAATAATTCGTTATTTTGCTTAAGAACTCATTTTATTTTAGAATACCGTTTTAATTTCTACTAAAGGTTATAAATAATTTGTAATAAAGTTGGAATGCTTTAGTATGGTATCAAAACTGTACGTATGACAACACTGCTGTCAATTCCAGGCCGTGGCTTATACTCCGTCGTATAAATCAAAAACATAATTATTGCCCAGTATTCTATCTTCCGTATGTACGTAGCTTAGACGTACGTTGTTCCCAAATTCCTATTGCAAGACAGAGACAATAAACCAATAGTCAAGGAAGGCTTAGAACCGCAGGCTTTGCGCACTTCTTATGGGTTTTTTTATTCCCTTATATCGATGGCATAAAGTTATACAAATGATATGGGGGCTGAGTCAGAATTATTAAGGGAGACTGGTGAAATATTTATAGCTGTTTTACATTGACAATTTATTCATCAATAAATTGACGAAGTTCTTCATCAATTAATTCACGAATTTATTGGTAAACAGTGGGGTTTTACACTGCTACAGACTTTGTCAAGTTTTTTGACGTATGAATCAGTTCTACCAATGATTCAAAGAAACAAATACATTTCAAAAATGTCACCTTTCCACTCATAATTGTAGTGATACAACAGCGGTACCGTTCTGACACATATTATATAAATATCAGTTTTTGTAAATAACAAATCAGTAAAAACAATGCAAAACTAGCACGAAGTCACACAATTATTTACATATTCCAATAACATAACCTCATTACTGATCCGAGGCTGGAAATCTGTTGGGTTGGTACTTCCGAACTTCACGAAGAAATTGATGAAAATTAGAACATGCTCTAATTCGTCAAGAACATGATGAATAAATTGATGAAGTTATTTGACAGCTGATTTGGTGCATTACACTTGTCCAATTTCTTGATGAAACGACTTCATCAATTAATTGATCAATAAATTGTCAATGTAAAACAGCTTTTATATAATTTACTAACTTTGTATCGGAAATAAAAATATGACCAGATCTGTATACTTGATATATGTGATGATCATGTACGAATAGTTTGGTAGTTTAAAAATCTTCAAAGGACAACATATGCCAAACTTTCTGGTTTACATAGTATATTTGGCAATAGATGGTACAATTAGCTCCACACCATCAACTGCTTTGAGAAATCCTCTTGAACTTACATCATTTTATGAATTATTGTAGACAGAAATTAGATGGGTAATATACAGGTTAATGTAAAAAACTATTAGTACTAGAGACTGACTCCATGAGACACAACAGATTGCTAAAGTATATGGAAAGTCAAGTCATTATATCAATGACATTGAATGGCATGCTTACACGAATTATAAAATACGTTTCAACATTCTTCAGAATAAAACTGATCTATTGAAGGCAGATAGCTGTTGGTATACATACTGTTTCAAAACACTGACGGAGCCGGAGTATAAAGTTGCCATGCATATAGCGAGGTATCCGGTAAGAGGTATCAATCTCTGCAACTATTTTTCAGATAGAGATACATGCCATCGATGGAGACTGAAACAGTTGTAATACGCCAGTCGTGACCAAGCAGCTCTGAAAGCTATTGGATCCTACCATGAAATTCAAGAAGGAGCTCCCATAAAACAACTCTCTATGTAGCTTCTGCTACCACTAAAGCAGTTCTCATGACCTGAGAGAAAGAACAAACACTTGAGTACTGACAAGAATTACTTAGATTAGCTCATTTGAAGGTGCCAGACCAATAGAAGAAAGAACTTGCTGAAGTTAAATATCTTACCAATGAACTCCCGTAGGCCTGTATACTGGACTCTGGGCTTGGTCGATGAGGTTGATTGGAGGCTGTGTTTAGAGAAACGACTGAATATATAAAATGTACCTATGAGTTCCGCAATGAAGTACAAAGAACCTCACCCAACAAGATTATTGGCTGCTACATCAAGAAGCTAAATCTGTTGGGTAAAATATAACTTTAGGAGCTAGACTACAAGTTCCACAAGATAAGGAAGACTATAAGACTATTACTACTAACAAGAAAAATAGACTACAAGGTGGAAGACTAGTTTCTGAAACATAATCTAAAATAACCTAACCTACAAAACAAATGGCAGTGGGAGGAGGATCTGATGACCCTATGATTTTTCCCAATCTATTACCTGACTATTCGCTATTTTTCTACAGGCATAACATTAGTAATTATTACACAAAAAAATAAAGTCGGACTGTTTTTTATTAACCTACTCTTTAGGTGGGTTGTAAATAAATCGCCCTGTGTTAAGTGTTAACTTTGACTAGTAGCATGTTAAAAATCGGGATTTTATAAAACAACGAATGCAAGATTAGATATTACAGAAAGCCATGATGGTTCAATGTATGTAAATGTTTTCAAACCTCATCAGACGGATATTGAATATCATTGCACTGACGACACAGAAAGCTAATTCCAAGCTCCGTTTCTAGACAATAAATCTCTAGCCGTTCGTGACTTCACATGAAGCTCTTTGAGTTCCTTTTATATGCTTCAGAGAACATTACTCATTGGTTTCTTGGATAAAAATGTCATTTATCTAAGGTGTTTTATTCTATCTGAAGAGTCGTTCCATCCTATTTACAACTGATTTGAGCCTGATTTCAGGCACTCTTTGTATTCAATTTCCTTGGAAATTGCTAATGAAATATTCAGTGCCGCGTCGTTCCATAGCTTAAGAGGTCCTTCGCATCTAAGATCTGTTTCTACCAACATAAAAGTCACTATAGTGAGGTAACCTATTAAATTTAATACTCCTCGGTAATGGTGAACACAAAGTCCTCGGCTATATATTGTAAATAGAAAATAACGTAGGCGAACCTACATAACTTTTTACTGTTGTCGATATACAAAGTAGGAGTTTTATATGTTCGCGTCGTGCCCTACATTGTCACCATTATCAAACAACCATTACCACTTACATTAAAAAGTCCCTTATTTTTCTTACAATAATATTGGAAGATTAGGTTGAACTTCAAATACTTTTTTTACTTAAAATTTTTTTGTAACATCATTTTTCCGAGGTTATAAAAACGGTCCATCCAGAGCGCCTCCAGACGGTATCAATATATGTACCACTACTTTTTTTCTTATTTGTCAAGTCGATAATTAGGCTAACAAGTCTGAACATGTTGAATAAGATTGCGACGAAAAAGTGTAACAATGGCAACCTTCTCTTCTCAAGATATTTGTTACATACAAGCGCAAATTTCCCGGTAGATATGTTTTGAAATATGGAAGTGATTTCACAAAATTTCCAAATATTCATGACACAGAATCTGTATTATCAGCTCATGTAGCTAAGCTGGAGTACAATGTCATGTTACAATTGACGAAAGAAGTTCTACAACAGAAGAAGAAAATGCCTCACTGGGTGACGCCAATTGAAATAATCATCAAATATGGCGAGAGTATTTAGAAATGTACCTTAAATATAAACCAGCCTTCGAATATTTTAACTAAGGACGATTTTAGGCAAATAAAGCGCATGCATAGGGGCCTCCCAAGTATATATATTTTTATTTTATTACATTTCTTTTTGCACCAATGTATATTTCTCGGTGGGGATATTTATCCATTTTCTTCTCGCTGTATTCAAATATGTAATCTTGTATATAATAATTTATAGATAAATTGAATTAAATAAAAATGTGAAGTTTTAAAATAAAACAATCATATGAATTAGATAATATAAATCAAGGAGAGAATACTTCTTTAATACATTGTTTTATGTTACAATTACAAAATTGTTAAACAGCACAATGTCCAACTACATATTTATATGCCTCAATTTTGTTTTACTGTATGTACAACAAACTAGTGGTATTTCTAGAGGTTATAGTACACTCTATGCAGACATAAAGAGCTAAATTCTAATTGCATTTTCTAATTAAAGTATCATTTAATTAAATTTCCGGGTAATTATATAAAAGAAATGCTGATATGGGAATGTACTTCTAGTCCCTTTCAAGCTTGACGTAATACTCTTTTGATCTCATTTTACATCTGTAATTACCAAGCTCCGTAGAATAAAATGTGTTCCTCTTCCTAAATAACTACAGTAGTTACTTTGATGTAACAGATATAAATTAAAANAACAAAGTACTGTTTATAAGCAAGTAACAATTCTGTTTATAAACACGTAACATAGCAACAACCTAGCAACAACAAAACTCTTATAATCAATGGTACCTGATTCAAATATACTGGGAAGGTAATAAATTGGTACATTGTTAAGCAGCACAATATCCAACTACATACATATTTATACGTCGCAATTCTGCATTTCTGTATGTACAGTAAAATAGTGGTATTTCTAGAGATTATAGTACACTCTATGCAAATATAAAGAACTAAATTCTAATTGCATTTTCTAATTAAAGTATTATTTAATTAAATTTCTTGGTAATTATATAAAAGAAATGCTGAAATGGGAATGTACTTCTAGTCCCTTTCAAGCTTGACGTAATACTCTTTTGATCTCATTTTACATCTGTAATTACCAAGCTCCGTAGAATAAAATGTGTTCCTCTTCCTAAATAACTACAGTAGTTACTTTGATGTAACAGATATAAATTAAAAGTACAGTAAAAGTTCGGGCATGATAAAATTATGCAAAAAAAATATAATATATGAAAATTTCTATAATTACGTTTATGTGAGACCTGGGGTAAACCTCTATGTATAGTCTTTCCGAAGTCAGTTGAACATGTATAAAAACGTCTAGCAATAAAATTTAATGAGTTTCATAGGTGTCCCTAAAAAAGTTTTCTGCTAAAGGTAAAAAATTATAATAATTTATATATGTGCGCAATATTTCTGTTATATTATGTTCATTTAGCCAACAACATTTAATGTCATCAGACAATTTTACTATATTGGTGGTAAATTACATTTTGTTCCGTTTCAAAAAGTCTCCAAAATGCAATGTTGTAATAATATTAGTAAACAAAATATCCCTCTTATTTCTCCATTTCGCCATTGTAACATGAATGATCAATAGAAAGTGCCTATAATAAACTAAAATTGCCTGAATCACACCAAATTCCGCATTGCTGCACTGCACTGCTAGGCAATTTGTCAACCACTTGTCAACAGTGGAGATTTATTGCCCAGTCGCCCAGTTCGGCTGTCTGTGTACGCCGTTTACCCGCGCGCGCATTCTTCAACTGGGCGTATACATTTATACCACCTCCACGTTAAGATCGACTAGACCTCTATATGGGTATGACTAAATAAATATGGGAACAAGTTTTTCAAATATTTCAATGCCGAGTTGCTGCGTCAGCGACTGAACCTGGTGCATACTGCCAACCCCTTGGTTCTTCAATTGACATCGGAAAGACTATACCAATGAACTGTCATGTCAACCAACACTTTTACTAGAAGAGGTTGCTCCTACAATATAAAAAATTACCTCAATAAATATTTTAGATTTCGAGTCGAGATATCTTGGACGATAGCTTTATTTAGAATTGATTTATACAGTTTGTTTACATTAGATTTCTTAAAACGTTATTGGTGTCAAAAAAAAATTAAGATAATTATGTCAATGAAGTTTTTGAGGAGATTGCTAAAAATACTTTCTGCATCTACAAGCATGGTTACAGATGATAGTCTAAAAGTATGATCCGTATGCTCCTGTGGACTGGGATGTTCCCAAAAGTCATCAGCTGAGGAGGACACTTTTCATTACGGTAGCTAACAATCAGTTAAGTATTGTTGCTTGAGACCTAAGATGGTGCATTTTCCAAAACTTTCAACCTTGGAATTTTCGAAGTTTTGTTTCACTGTCAATAAATGATAATAATAATGATTTATGAAACTTGTCTCTTCTACATGCACAGGTAATGACAAAAATTGCTACAATCTGAAACTATCTACCTACTATCTATCAATTCATTCAGGGAAATTGTTGTATTACAATTATCGTCATCATCAAATACGAATTTTTGATGCTTTTTTTCAAATTTGTATATTTCATATTCGCTGAACCCACTGCTTGTGATTATTTGGTTCATACCATAGATCGTATAAACTACTGGACTCGCCCAACTGTCATTTTGCCTATACAGGGTGATTCAGAAGTTATCCAAAAAAAAAAAATTCTGGATGTACAGGAGACCCTTACAAATACAATTTTGTAAAGAAAAAGTCAAAAAGGGCAGCAGTTCGAAAATGATTTAAAAATACACTTCTGCACGGCTCTGGAAACTGGTCCACTGTAAAACCTGACCTCGCACAAGCGACTGGCATGGCGGCAAAGTGTGATGAAAACGGACAAAAACTTTCGGAATGAAAGAAATAAATAAAATTTTATAGCACCTACTTTATATCGGCAAATTCAACTGCTTTTGCCTTTATTAATAAAATTAATTTGTGTATTTATATAATAAAATCGTTTGACATACCCAATGTTACAACAACAATTGTTCAAAATTGTATCCACCAACGTGTAAACACATTTGGTTCCGTCTTACTCAGTTTCTACGAACTAACGCAAATGTTGTCACCATAACACAAATGCTTCACCATAATACAAATGTTGTCTTGCTTCACCATAAATTAAAACGATATCCATCAACTCCGAGTTGCTATACAAGCAAACCATTTTTGACAGTAACTACTAAAAAACTATTGTAAACACCACAGCTAACAGGTAAACATTATCGCAACGACGATTGCAAAGTCGTCGCTGAGGCCACGTGGCTCTCCACGCGTATTGCGAATGACACTAGAGACTACAGTTGTCCAGCTAAGTAGTGTTATCATCAGAGACATCTCTACTTGGTCATAATTTTCTGAAAGATGCGAAAAGTATAAAAATGTTGATACCATCATAGCCTCTTTTCTACCCCTGAAATTTTATTTTTTTCTCCTTTCAAACTCCCTTTACGCAATTGACCGTGGAACATGATTGCACCATATTTAGTTTTCACAAATATTTCACATACACTAAATCACACACAAAAATTTAAGAAATCTTTTACATGACTTTTAACTCTAAGATTTGTTTACGCTATTTTGTACCGGTATACCGGTACCGGTACCATTATTTGTTTTACCGGTATTTACTTGCACTAGCCTCATCTGCCTTGCACACAGTCCATAGTTTACTATGGTTCATACAAGCACTTAGAATTTTGTTTAAGATCGATGATTTTTTCAGCCATCAGTATAGATTTCACCATGGAATGTCTAAATCAATGACTCGACGATTTGTAGGATCTCTGAATATTGTTTACTTAGTACCCCTCATTACAACTACTAATGATCGTATAAAGTTTTTAATAAAAATGTATCAGTTGCGACCATGACAATCGACCAACAAAATAAATGTAGTAAAAACAAAAAGCAAAACATTATTTACAGTGTTCTAAGCAATAAATTCAATTTGGTTATCACAAAAATCCTTTCATAAACCAAGATTCGTTGAATAAGCAAATTTTGTACAATGGGAATTTGACATAAATAAGTTTATTTTCAGTCAAAGAAGCTTAAAATTTCGTTAGATTAGAAACTAATTGTGTTTGTATCACACCCACACTGCAATAGTCCTGTCACAACGTGAAGGAAACCCCCGCAGCCGAACCGTGATAATCGCAATAATAATTCAACGTAATTCAGATAGATACTAGATTGTTTACCATACAAAGTCCGCAACTGCAGGTGCAGCTTCAACCGCGGATACACAGCCACTTTACGAATATATTGAATTTACATGCATCTAGACCGTTGTTATAATGATTAATTTATACAATGACCTTTATTGCTCATTCATGATGAATAATGCAATCCCAGTTTAGATTCACGCTTAAAGTTAACCACACGAACCATTTGGAACGGGATCGAACAGAATAACCCCGAGTCGTGCGGTCAGATTATTTTCTCACCCCATTTCACCAGCCTGTATCCCAACCTTTCTTTGAAAACTGATATTAACAAGAAAAGTGCCACATTATTGGACGCATTTTTTACGTTTCCTTTGTTTCTCGGTAATAAAATTCCTCTTTGTAGAAATAAAAGCATTTAACTGGTTTTTACCAAAGCGAAATTGTCTGAGCAAATAACAGATAGTTATCTGCAATAGCTGAGAGTAATTTTATGGGAGAATGGGACAGCTCCAGATATTCATCCTTTTTTGCGCAACCCTAATTTTGACCTTTCGAACTCGAATCTGAAGTTGTTTCAAGAATGTCGGATACCGTTTTCTAGAACATTGCAACATTGAGGATTAGACAGGGTGTTTCTGAAAGTGGTGGTATTTATATTAAAATGAAACGACAACAGAATAAAACTTATCCTAACCTAATCTATCTCAGTAACTTTTCTTATGGAAAATTATATTTTATAAAATAACTTAAAACTGAAGGGACCACGGGTGTTATAGAATACCTCGGCGCGCTATTATCCAGGTCAACATCCTTGACTTAAGATCTGCAAAAAATTAACATTTTATATCGCCTACATCCATCCAAAAAAAATTATAAGCTGGCGCGCTGAGTATCCGGTGAACCGGCAGGTGTGACGTCATCGCATGGGAAAGAGATGCCGTATACTTGCGTATGTTGTCAATTAGTCGGGTAGTCGGGTTTTAGTTGCCTATTAAGTTTCGATTGAGTACGTTCAGATACCGATTTTGTTAGCAATATGGAAGACACAGAACAGAAAAAATTACAAATATTGTATTGTTTTCCAGTGTGAGAGCATTAGTGTGAAGACGCCTAAGAAAATAATAATGTCCGCGTAATTCTGTCGATCTAAAATCGATAGTCTATTACTTAGTCTCTACTTTTATGGTTGAAGGTTGAAAACTTTTTGAAAAGTAAATATATGGAAGTGCAGTAATCGTATTGCCATTTAATATTTTACATACATATTCAAAGTATCTTATCTTTTATTAGTTAAGGAATTTGAACTTCCCAGATATTCTCTATCAATTTTATTCTTGAATTTAGACGATGTTCATCACTATTAGAGTTATGCATTCTTTGTCAACATTTAGTTGTAACCACTAAATGTTTGCATCAAATCAAAAGTCTTTTTACTAAATTATTTTTCAAACATGATAAACAAGAATGACATTTCCTAAACCTAGAAATGCAGTTCTTATTATGGATTTATTTTTTTTCATAAATGGATTGTGCACCTCCAAAGCCCTGGAATTCCTCGTTTAATTTTAGCTTTCTAATTAGGTTCCACAGTGAAAAACCATAATTATTATGATTTTCTCAAATAGCTCCATTTCAAACCATAGATTTTAACGTAGGTATTTTACTACGCTTTAACATTGGCGTTACTTACACAGGCTATGTTCTACCAAATCAAATTATTTATCTTTTATCCTTATGAATGTGCGACTTTTATTCAATAGTCAACAAAACGGCTGTTCTTAGCTTGTCACTGTCCCATTCTTATATGAACGTCTTAATAACCCAGTTAGCAATACCTTAGGAGGGTTTGGGAGGGTAGATAAGCCTATTCTGTCTGCCTCATCAGCTTTTTCATTACCCTGATGGACATCAGGTCCTGATACTCCATATTACTTTGACATTCTAGCTTTATTAGAGATGCAAATAATACTATATGAACCTAGATTTGCTCTAATATGAAACGATTTCCATTAACGCTATCTAACAATAGGAGCAAATAACAGTTCGTTGTTTTTTTTTAAGTTCCTCTGTATTATTTATTTATTTATTTATTTATTTATTTATTTAGTTTATTTTGATTATATGACATTACATGAATGTATAGCAATGGTCAATATGATGGACAACAGTGGCCCACACAAAAATACACATATAGATGTGTACAGTATACAATATACAATATACACACTTATATACATATACACACACATATACATAAAATGTTAACATAACAAACTAAATTGTACTACAATTGATAAAATTCGGAAACAGAATAAAAACATTTCTTTATTAAAAGTTTGTTTAGTGTATATTTAAAGATATTCAAGTTATTACAGCTCTTAATGTTACCGGGCAAGTTATTAAAAATTCTTGAGCCAATATGATCGGGTGATTTCGATATAGCAGCATATTTTGTGTAGGGCAGATGGAATCGATCCTTTTGTCCCGTATTTAAGTGATGAATACCACTACTTGTTTTAAACTTTGTTCTATTTTTATAAACATAAATACAAATTTCTAAAATATATAATGAGGCAACAGTCATGCGATCAAAATCAACAAAAAGGGTTCTGCAAGATCGTGCACTTGTTCTAATCACACGTTTTTGTGAAACAAAAACAGCCTGCGATAAGATGGAGTTACCCTATAAACAAATTCCATATCGTATTCGAGATTCTATTTGAGCATAATATACGTTCATTAACTGATGTTTAGTTAGGACGTCATTAAGGTTTTTAAAAAGAAAATTTGTAGAGTTTAATAAACTGACTAAATTTTCACAATGTGGCTCCCAATCCATATGTTCGTCGAGAGTAATACCTAGAAATTTTACTGGTTCCGTGATACATTTGAGGTATATATCATCAATCTTTACAGATAAAAAATCTTGCCTATTATGGAAACGAATTGTCCTAGTTTTTTCACTATTTAAATATAGGTCATTCATATTGAACAAATTGCTGAGTGATTGCAAAACTTCAGTACATTTATTATTTAGACTCGTAATTTTTTTGCGATATTATTAACGAGAGATCATCAGCACATAGGGCAAAGCAGATGTTTTCTAATACCGAGTTAATGGCATTTTAGGTGTTGTACTTCATCCAGTCATCATTTCTGCCTAGAAAGACTGTGGCTTCGATCCTAGAATAATAGTGACTTCATTCCTTTCTTCGGTCCTAATTGCAGATCATATTTTATAGTCTTGATTTTCAGTTAGACATAATTTTTTTTCTACTTTCAGATAGCTTAATAATAAAACAGTTAAAATAAAGATAAAATTTAAATTTACAACAAAACATTTCACGACACGCCTGGCATGCGGGCAATTATCAACCCAAAATAATTATACGCGTCCATATTTTAGTTTCGCTAGGGCAGTTTTTCACCAAACTGATACACACATTGATATAACGTTCAATTCAAGAGCGGTTTAGTTGTCAAGTATGGTTGGCGGTTGGATATGTGTGTTATTGGTTTGGTGATATATATCTACTAATATCGACAAATAAATATATACATTGGTATTTATAATCTCAATTTTCATAAAAACCAAGACTTCTACAAAAATGTTAATATCCCATTATATGTATATATTAATTATAGTTTTTATTTTGTATCCAATTTTAACTTAAGCCATATATTATATTTATGTTACAGACTTTGACTGCTCACTCTTCTTCATTATTAGTCCTATGTATCTGCAAATATAAATTTGTTTGGAATTAAAAAGTGTAAGAATTAATTAATATCAAAATATAACAAAAGGTCTTTCAAAATACCTGAACATACACCCATTCTATTTCAGTTCGTTAAAAGGAAAAATGCTACTGAATAGTATTATAACAATATTTCTGCTGAATGACGATAATCAAATTTCAACGTGTTTCTTAATTTTTAATCATTATTGTTTAAAAAGTATCAATGTAATAATAAATTGACTAATATCCCTCTACGGAAGTAAATAAATACACGTTAAGCCCTTATACTACCTCATTTATAATTCATAGTAAATCACACTTTGAAAACGAAAATAGAAGTGCTTAAGGATGTTAGCAAAAAATGTTAAGCGTTTACAGCATCTAATTTATCAAGAACTGACAATGACTTTACAATTTTAAAAACGAGGTACTCAGTAGGGAGTTTTTAATAAAGGTCAGTTCTGTCAAATTTTGCTTTTGGATATAAAACAGATAGAGGACTTGAATTTGAACAAAAAAGTTCAGGTCGCAAATGAGCTTCTAATCGAGATACACAGTGCAGAATTATTTGTTTTTTTTTTCTTTTTAAACAGAATTCCTGCGCTTATGAGATTTTTTGAAATTGTATGACACTTTTCGAATTGTCAAATGAAAAGCTGTTCCTGCAAAATTGTCATAAAACAAAAGCGTTCTGAGTAAATAGAGTCAAACCCGTTTAGAGAACATAAAAATTGCACAAAATTTGAGTTTATCAGACAGATCTAGTAGGCGCTGAGATTAGAACAGAACTATACAGGGTGTTCCGAAATTAATACAACAAAATTTGGTCGCAGATTCTTAAAACAAATTTAGGGGACCTGTATTTTTTATTTTTGCCAAGTGGACCCCTCTATTAATCTATATCGTAAAATATGTTTAATACAACTACAAACTAAGCAAAAAAATAATAAAAGTAAAAATGCGGCTGTGTAAATGACAAAAGTTACAGAAAATCTAAATTTATTTTTTTTAAAGTAACAGAAAATAAACTTTTTTAGAAAGCAAAATTCGCGAACGTAATACTTTTGGTATGAGAAAAATGCAGTATTTAATCATTTTAAAGATAAACATTTCAAAATCATCTGTCAATCATTGTCGCAGTTAATTTTTTTTAACATCTACCATTTTTAATAAATAATAAAAATGAAACATATCCAAACTTGAGCCTTTTTCTCTTCTTTATTTTTTAACGACCTGCTTCACCGTGCTTCCTGGTCACACTAATGATTTATTTTTCTATTATGTTCTATATAATACTCCATCATAAAGAAAAACATGCACTAACTCCGCGTGAATATCCTTGGGAAATAAGCGGAACAGTAATGGCAAATTTTAATTAGCACCTAACTTACTGTTTAAAAAGAAAATAAGCTTCGTAATTTGCAGCTACGCTCAAGACGTATGCAGGCACACGTTTTTAAAGTTATTTCCCTCGAGAAGAATTTGAGCCACTTTTATGGACCTTCCTTTTTGGATTAAAATTGGATTAAAGTGATAAACATTTACTCGGGGGATGCGAATGCATTTCCGATAGGGAAGTGGCAATTACGTTTCTATTCTGAAAGAGTTAAAATATCTTGTAAAAGTGTCCGGATTTTTGTTGTACCATTCTTACTTGCAGTTGGAGTAACTATCCCTAACCAGAAGGCTTCTGAATCAGTAACACATTTGTTAATGGTGTATAAGTTTTCATAAAAGATGGTACCTAAAAATTTGCCTTGGTGAAGGTTTTGGAGGAATAATGACAAAAACTTATTTATTAACAATATACATAGTTCGAATATTGTTCAGGTATTTAAATCTAACACCGTTGCCATTTCCTAGTAGTAAACACGTTGCGGTTAGAAAAAATGTCGGATGGGGAGTGAAGATTGTGAAAATTCATTACAAGTACGGAGAGTGTGTAGCTGAGACTATGCGCAAATTACGTGGAATTTTCGGTAGAAGGAACGCCCCGGAAATTTCCACAACCTCAGTGCGCTATCTGTCACTACAATTAAACTTTTCAAAAAACACAGTGCAGCGGATTTTAACGAAAGATCTGCATCTGTATTCTTTCAAGATTCAGCTAACCCAGGAATTGAAACCAGACGACCATTTAATGCGCTGGACATTCGTTGATTGGATGTTGGAGAATCACAAAAATGTACGGGAATTAAGGCAGTGTCCTTATTGTTTAATACATTTGTTCTCCCCAAACTGGAATATGAAATTCACATTAGGTATACAAGGTGTTTCACAAAGACCTCCCGTAAATTCAGGGGGTGATAGTACGACAAAAAAAAAGAATTTTTTATCTTATGACCTATATGTCTATCTCCTCTTGTTTTCGAGATACAGAGCGACAAAATTATTTTTTTTAAATAGAATTTTCATAAAAATTTCCAAACGGTGCTAAATATTTTTATGAAATTTAGTATTCCGGGATTTTTAAGGACGCCAAATACGCTGGTCTAATTTTTTTTGTATATTTAATAGAGGGCGCTAGTTATTCTACATTCTTATTATATTTTAAGTTCTATTTTCTAGTTAGTCATTAGTGTCATTACTAACTACAGTCATTAACAATCACTAAAATTTTGATATAAAATTAATTAGAGTTTAAAATATTACTGAGAATGTAGGTATGTATGCGTTGTTTATGAGACATCCATCAATAAGTTTTGATATAAGCCTACTTTGAGAAAAGTCACTTATTTTCTTCACCGTAATATTGTAAGAGTTCAATTAAAAGCTTTTTTTCTCGAAAAGTGTCCACATTAGGAAGTTCTAAAGAGAGTACATTATTTTTTCAAAATAAAATTGTACATTAGAAATTGGAGCCCGAATTGTAAAAAACCTAACCTTAAAAAAATTTAAACCTAAAATGTAATAGGACTCTAGCGTAACTAGCGTCCTCTATGAAATATCCAAAAAATAATTAGACCAGCATATTTGGAGTCCTTAAAAACCCCGGAATACCAAATTTCATAAAAATATTTCGCACCGTTTGGAAATTTTTGGAAAAATTCTATTTAAAAAAATTTATTTTGTTGCTCTGTATCTCGAAAACAAGAGGAGATAGACATATAGTTCATAAGACAAAAAATAATTATTTTTTGTCGTACTATCACCCCCTGAATTTACGGGACGTCTTTCTGAAACACCCTGTATAGTTCCCAGTAAAAGACTTAAAACATTCAACGGAAATATGTAAAGTACTTGTGGTTCAAGTCTGATAGCTGTTATCCACCACAAGGAATTCCTCATTATGCTTTGCTTGGACAATTTGTCCTTAATGACCTGGCTTCACTACGTATATGTGTAACTCACTAATAACCCTATATAAAATCATTACTGGATTGATTGATTGCCCAGATCTTCTATCTGCCTTGTGTTTTCGTGTTCCCCGCTCTGGAACCCGATCTTCGTCATTGTTCTATTTTCACACACCTCGAACGAATTTATTAAAGTTTTCACCGTTGTATACAATGGTTGAAAATCGCGCTCGAGTGCAGAATCTTGTGGATATTTTTCATGATGATGTATTCCATATTAAGAGGGTTTTTTCTAGTCGTAACTTGCAATATTAATTTTTACTCATTCTTTATATGACCCGCTTTAGGATATTATATATTGTGGTACTAGTTTTAATTGAATTTTAAAATGATTGGTATTATTTTTGTTAGCATTTAGTTCTTTGTTTACTGTTTTTTTTTTGTACTTTATTTATATCTGATTTTGTTAATGTATCTACGTTTATTAGCTGTTTCTCCCATCTATTAATTGGTTTAACTGACAGGTGGTGTAACTTAAATAAATAAATAAATAAACAAGTGGACGGCGATTTTGCTAAGAAAATCATCTTTAGCGACGGGCGCATTTCCATAGTGAATATGTGAACAAGTAAAACTGCAGAGACATTCCTCGAATCATTCAAAAACGACCACTGTATACCAGTATACCCAAAGAGTGACATTGCGGTGTGGTTTTACGCTGGTGGGGTGATTAGTCGGTTCTAGCAGAATGGTACCACCTGACATATGCCACGTGAAAATATCCACTTGTTATGGCAGAAATTTAATGGAAGACTCATCTCATATAGCAATGAAGTGACTTGGGATCTTACGTCATGCGACTTTTTCCTTTGAGAGTTCGTGGAGTTCAAAGTTTATTCTGCTGAAATGAATATCATTCCTGAATTACAGGTAGAAAGTCGGAGAGTTTTTAACGAAATTCAGCCATAGGTATGAGTAAGCGTGATACAGAATTTTCTTAAAAGAAGTCGTGTATGCCAAATGAGTCGTGAAGGACATCTGTTCGATATCCTCTTTCATATTTGATGGCAATGTCTACCCTTTAAAAACATCTAAAAACTTTTTAATTAATAAAATCTTTTTTCTTTATATGAAATCCTGCGTTCTTTTTGGGACACCCTTTAGCTAAAAAAAGTACATTAAAATATTGGCAGCAATATTAGTACAATCCCCAAAACTGCAAAAGATACAGTTTTTTTTTAGAAAGTAGAGATGAAAGAAAAATTCTGATTAATACTCGGTATATTTTTTTGCTGTTTTTTGATATTTTGCCATAAAAGTGCAAAATTACGTTAATCAAAAGTAATTTTTTAAAGTCAGTATTTATTCATTTTTTCCCATTCTTTGCATCATACCGTTTAATATAACAAGACTGAGTTAATTATAAAAATGTTATTTTCAAGTTTGAAAACCTGTATACTAGAAATAATAATTAAAACAAATATTAAGAGTTCTTCCATGGTCAATAAAAGATGTAATCTTATGTCACAGCAATTTGGAAGACGAAAAGTTTCTATAAACATAAGTCTGGTAATGCTTCTAGCCTGACTGACTTGATTAAAATTATTAAGTCCAATGGCGTCTCGGGGGACACCTTAACCAAAATAAAATGTGCGCCGCTTACTTTTTTAAAACTTTTATCATTTTTTTCGCATTAAGAAACTAAAAATACAACCTTTTTGTCTTGATTTTTTTCATATCTTGGATTTTGGAGGAAAAAAATAAAAATCACTTTATTGCATGTCCACGGACAACAACAAAAAACATTTTTTAATAATTATTAATAAAACAAAAAAAAACTAATTTTTTAGCTAGCATTAGTTTTTATAACAATTTCTAAGACTAGAATAGACTACTGATATGGGGTATACCTGTGTACACCTCAGTTTTTGATAGTTTGTTAGTTTTAATTAGGAAACAGACTCGGAGACATACAGAACAAAACAGCTGCACAATTAAATAAATGCGCAAACTCGAAATACTACAGTAGATACTGAAATTGTTCCCCATTTCCTTCTATGCAACTTCATTTTACCTTTTTTTTTTGTAGTATCCTTTAGAGTTTACAGAACCGTTTAGAAATGTAATAAATTTTTACTTTTAACATATTTTTTCTTCGATTGTACCCATTCAATTGCCTGTATCGACGACACTGGTTTTCAGAAAGAAACCGTTTGCACATTATTCTTAACGCACAGTTGATGTTTACTCGTGTACAAATTTTGACATTTTTATCTTTAGCCTATTTAAGTATATTACGTAATAATTGTTGTAAAAAGCATTTTACGCACGAATGGAAAAGTTAAATTCTATGAGTGCGTAATTGCATTACACCACGTATTACGTACTATACTTTACCTACGACCACTACTGTAAATACTTAAAAACACACCGTCTGCGATCAATGTAAGATTCCTATTTTACGTACGGTAAAAAAATCGCACAGCTTGGTAAAAAAATCGTACAGTTTTCCTAGCAACCGCCTAGCAACGGTCAATACAAACAGTATTGTATTGACCGTTGCTAGGCGGTTGCTAGGAAAACTGTGCGATTTTTTTACCGTACGTAATAGGAATCTTACAATGATCGCAGACGGTGTGTTTTTAAGTATTTACAGTAGTGGTCGTAGGTAAAAATAATTAAGGAAAACCGTTTGGAAAGTAACCACTTCGACACACTGTATATCGAAAACAGGAAAGAAACTTTACATGAACTACCTCTATTATTTTTCCATAAGGAACTTGCACACAAGTTTTTTTGAAACATGAACGGGACACCCTGTATACAGGGTTATTCTATTTTGTTACAATTTTGAATAGTCGAGATAAAAATTTGTCTTGTAAATTTCTCACAATTGTTTCAGTAACAACGCTATTATGTAACAAAATAATTTTCTATTCAAATGGATAACAATATCAACTGAACGCTGAATGTTTTCATAAGGTTTCCGAATAATAATAAAACTGGACACAGAATAATGTTTATGACAAAATAAACTAAATTGTACAATCACATACATGTTAATCTATGTAATTTATTTAGGTAACTATAACAGTAATCCGAATACATATTTATTATCTAAAGCGTAACATTTACATGTTATATTTTCCTAAAGGGGTATAAAACTAATATTGATATGGTTTGATTAGGTACCTATAATACAAATTATTTAATTTTTGCCTTAAATATTTTTAAAATTAAAACAAATTGTGGAAATAAATAAATATTAATTGAATAACTATTAGAATTGTTATTAGAATAGTACGCGAAGCACAAAGGCTCCATCTATCGCGCTGACTTCCACTATGCCATTCAAATGTCTACTACGGTGGAAGCGACCTGCTAAAATTTGCCAGGTACTTTATTGCACGAATGTCACCTATAGAGGGCGAAACACAATGTAAATCGTTAGTGCCGCGAAAAACAACTACTCCGAGGGCTATTTGCCCCTACCGGCATTGAATTACATTCGCGACACCCAATACAACAGCTAGTTTCGGACTTATTAGTCCTCATCAGTGTGTCATAGGTAGGACAACCGATGAACGATCCAGCTGCTAAAAGTCGTAAACTCCCGACAAGAGGTACATAGTACGCGAAGCACAAAGGCTCCATCTATCGCGCTGACTTCCACTATGCCATTCAAGTGGCTACTACGGTGGAAGCGACCTGCTAAAATTTGCCAGGTACTTTATTGCACGAATGTCGCCTATAGAGGGCGAAACACAATGTAAGTCGTCAGTGCCGCGAAAAACAACTACTCCGAGGGCTATTTGCCCCTACCGGCATTGAATTACATTCGCGACACCCAGTACAACAGCTAGGATCGCTCATCAGCTGGTCCCACCAGGCACAGACNATCGTTCATCGGTTGTCCTACCTATGACACACTGATGAGGACTAATAAGTCCGAAACCGGTCTGTGCCTGGTGGGACCAGCTGATGAACGATCCTAGCTGTTGTACTGGGTGTCGCGAATGTAATTCAATGCCGGTAGGGGCAAATAGCCCTCGGAGTAGTTGTTTTTCGCGGCACTGACGACTGTTATTAGAATGTTATATACTCGTAGTGCGACGTTGCAATGTAGAGGAGGATACGTATTCTTTCCTAAATGGGATATTTGATGTTACCACTGTTTTTGTAGATAAATTGGAGTTAGTAGTCAGCCTAGTGAAGATACAAAAGCTGTTTTTCAAATCTAATTCCTAATTAACGTACCATTTAATTAATGTTCCTAGTAATTGTTTAAAAGAAATATTTGAATTATTTGATCCAGTTTGATGAAGAAATAGTAAATGAATAATTACTAAAGCAATAATAATGAAAGGTAATAAGAAATGTAAAGTGAGGAATCGTGTTAAAGTAGCATTATCAACTGCAAATCCTCCTCATACTCATTGTACAATTGGTGTTTCTAGATATGGAATGGCTGATAATAAATTAGTAATAACAGTTGCTCCTCAAAAAGATATTTGTCCTCAAGGTAAAACATATCCTAGGAATGCTGTTTCTATAACAATAAAAAAAATAGTTACTACAGTTATTCATGTATTAATTAAATTGTAAGATCTATAGTATATTCCTCGTCCAATGTGAATTTAATACAAATAAAAAAAAAGGAAGCTCCATTAGAATGAAGTGTTCGAATTAATCATCCATAATTTACATCTCGACAAATGTGAATTACTCTTCTAAATGCTAATTAAATATTAGGACAATAGTGTATTGCTAAAAATAATCCAGTTATAATTTGAATTATTAAGCAAAGTCCTAATAGAGATCCAAAGTTTCATATAGTTGAAATATTAGAAGGTGAAGGTAGATCAATTAAGGATTTATTAATAATTTTTAAAATGGGTTTTACGAATTGGTATTTTCATTAAGTTTTTTGTCGTAAAGGTGCGGATTGGATATTAGTAATTTTTACTACTATAATTAAAGTAATTAACAAGTAAATAATTATTATAAAAAAATTATATTTATAGGTCATATTAAAAATTTATTTATTGAGAGTTTATAATATTGAATTATATTTTGATTTGAGAGATTATTTATTAAGTTTAAATTAAAAAAGAATAGGTCTATAATAAATAAGGTGATAGTGATTAAGCAAAGTGATCTAATTAAAATAAAAAGTTTATAAGAAAATTGAAATTTTTCATTTGATGCAATTCTAGTTATATAAATAAATAAAATTAATATACCACCAATTATAATTAAGAAAATAATATAAGAAAATAAAAAATTATAATTTATTAAACCTGTTATTAGTGCAATTAAAATTGTTTGAATTAATAAAATTATTCCAAAAGATAAAGGATGATTTATAAATAAGAAAGATATTCTTATAATAATTGAACTTATAATTAAAGTAATTTCAAGAAATAGTTTAATAAAATATTAATTTTGGAGATTAAAATTAAGGAGAATCCTTTTTCTTGATGTTTTAATAGAAATGTCTTATTTTTGACCAATATATTTTTTAAATTATTGAAACTTAATTTATATTATTTTATCTTTATTTTTAAGATTATCTGGGATAGTAGTTTTTTCTTCTAAACGCAAGCATTTATTAATTATTGAAACTTAATTTATATTATTTTATCTTTATTTTTAAGATTATCTGGAATAGTAGTTTTTTCCTCTAAACGCAAGCATTTATTAATTATATTATTAAGGTTAGAATTTATTATAATTTCTTTATATTTTAATATTTTAATTTATTTATCTCAGTTAAGGTATGATTCTTTTTTTCTATAATTTTTTGACTGTAAGAGTATGTGAAGGGGCTTGTGGTCTTGTTCTAAACACGATAGAATGGTTTCTATGATCTTGTTTCACATTTATAATTTTGGAAGAATTAAATACATTAGTATTTTTAGTAATCATTTACGTAAAACTTTCTTGTTGACTATTCCCACATTTTCGATAACGCTGACGAATCTGAATCAAAATTCTAACCTGAACAATTTACACAATACTCATCACAATTTATAACAGTCCGTATACATCTTTTAATATACATGTAATTAAAGTTCCAGCAATTCCTGAGAAAGACAGTCTTCGTTTTTTAAGGAAAATAAAAAGTATATTTTTAAATTTTCTTCAAAAGTGTTTAACCATCTACCAGGTAATCTACTTAGCCACATGTATTTTATGCTTAAAAGGTCACCACCACAATGTAGGAGAATATGTAAATGATAAGCAGATGGACCGGCAACCATGTTAACCTGGCTTAAATTCCCTCTAATTTTTCTATTTGGAGGTTTATTTAAATCTTCTTATTTTAATCGCAGGAAACTGTGGACGGTTCATGTATACGGAATATTGGGACACCCTGTATGTATGACTAAATATTGTTTGCACCTTGAACATGTGGCTCCAAACAATAAATGTTATCACAGTAAATTTTCGGTTCAATATATTTGCACAGTCAGATGAGAACATCCTAAATTTGCATGCTTGTTGTGAAAACATATTCGCTGAAACGGAAACCCCTCCGGTTTATTGCCTCCTCTGCAGCAGAATTCTGAATTTGAGAATCTCAAAACAATAAAAGAGGGTGATAATTTTACGGTTCTGCATCGTAGCTCAAGATCGAATCTTTCATGGCCCGTAAAATTTTTGCACTAGGAAGGTTTTATGAAATCATTCAGCAGTTTCGGAGCGTTACTTCCTTTTATCTGTAGCCCGTCATTCAGAAAATTATCGGGAAAGATAGGAACAAAACCGTTTTTCATCTATTTTTCTCTCATATAAAGCTTCCACCCTTTGATATTGGAAGAACTCGTTAAAAATACTAACAAACTAATTTCCAGGAAAATAATGGCTGGCAATTTTATTCATTCATTAGGTGGATTTTGGCTATGAAGACTATTTTTAGGCTGTCAGACGTGTGATAAGTAATTTCTATTCATTTAACTACGAGTAGGCAAGAACTAAAAATTCTATGGGGTTGTACCAACTAATGGATTAAGATTCGAGTACAATATTTTAGATTTTTTAACATAAAAAACATTTGAAAAATAAAAAAAATAAAAAGTGAAATCTTAAAAAATCGTTTGTTTTTCGGATAAAATAGACATCTTTTTTGTTGGAAGTCCTGAATGACATTAAATACACTTGCCCTCGTTCCAATATTGGAATTCAGCTAACTTAACTTTTGGTATGAAAAACAATATCATAGGTGTGAATTGAAAAAAGTTAGGGGGTATGTGTCTAGTTCTTACGTTTGTGCTTCAATTTTTGTTACTTAAATGATACAAAAAGTGTAGCCCCTATTGTGCAAATTTTATCATTTTTCTTTTTAAAAACATGTTTATAACAAAATGGAAATCTATAAAAAAAATACCATTTCTAGTTAATAGTTTCGGAAGACTAACATCCTCAATATGCATATAGGAAACATATTATATGGATTGAAACTGTTTTTATTATTTTGACGAGTTCTGTCTGATGTTAAAGTTTGTAACACATATTTAAGGATACTGTGTATAATTTGTTGATTGCTCTGATGACAATTTAAGAAAAGTTTCTGTTCTAATAAGTTAATTCAAAAGAGACAGCCTAAAGGTGTAAATCTACATTATTTTTCTAAAAGATGAATGCTACTCTAAAAATTATTCTTTCATATTATTATGTCCATGATTAAAGTGTAAAATTTGGAATATATGTCAACTGGATAATACCTTACAAATGTTCTGATCAGGGAGTGTCGCGTTTTGAAATAAAAAAGACCATGTCGTTTTCTCAAAGCGATAAAAAATATATTTATGATCTACTTAAATATTCACTGAGTATAAACTTTTTCATATCACTCTCTGTACACGTTATTTGCGGATATTAATAATAATAGTATATTTACCTTTCTCTTATGCCTGCGCTTTCATCAGGTGCTTTTTGCGGGTCTTGTAAAAATTGGATACATTATATCATGTACCCGAATGGTTTAGAAAAGATAAAGTAGTTTTGACTACACAAAGATTTCTTTTACACCGTGGATTTATTGCTGACATTAATAAGGTCGCGAAAATATATTTGACAATATTTTCGCCGACAAAAAGAACACGATTTATTAAACACTGCCTTAAATTCGGCGATTTAAATCCAACCGCAAGTTGGATATATAAAGAATTATTTCAAAGTAAAGTCCTTTAGTAATGTTCTTGATTATAAGTTATTAATCAGATATCCATATTGTCCATTTAGAGGTAATAAGATGTCGAGTGTGCGAATTAAAGAGGCTTATTTCGTCAGGAATAGAGATGTCAAATATACTTTTGAGTAATCATGAGTACCGATTACTTTCGGTTTAAGTAATCGGTACTTTGTATTCGTTACTTTGATTACTATGAGCAGTGACTGCAAAATATTCTAAATAGAATAGTAATCAGTAATTACCTAATTGATATACAGTACCGTAAGTTATAGACGAGTAAATATCAAACAGCATCATATAATGAATATAATCTAACCTCAATTTCTCTTAAAAAGGAAATGAATTATATATTATATGTTTACAGTCTTTTATAGGAAAGATTTTTTCTAATATAAATAGGTATAAAAATATGGTATACAAAACAAATAAAATGGAATGAAACGTAACAATACAAGTACTCGTTTCCTGTCGATATAATATGAATAAGTGTCAAGTGAGCATTGCATAAGTAAGTATCCATATTCCATTGGATAAAGTAACTACTCTATATTGTCTGTATCCAAGAAGTAATCAAATACGCAAAAGTAACGAATACTTTTTCAAACGAGTAATCGTTACTTCGGATCCAGTCGAGTAACGAGTACTCATGTAACGAATTGATACTTTTTCGACTTCTCTAATCAATAATCTACTGAATTATCTGTGAATCAACAACACCTAATAATATTAGCTGAAAAATGCGTTTTATTTACAAAATATTAATTTTAAATTATTCAGAATAATTCCTCGAAATTTCATTTTGCTCGATGCGTATTTGCAAATGTCGAAAAAAATTATTTTTACATGAATTAAATGACGTTAACAATTCAGAAATTGCAGATAAAACATCTTCATACGAACAATACTAAATCTACTTTGTCGGGTGCTGCTGAATAAATACAACATTTCATATAGCTCAAGAACCAAATAATAATCAATTGGGTTAAATCAGGCCATATACATACATAAGAAGTCTAGCAATCAGTCATTCACGTTCGATCCAATTATTAGGAAAATACATTACATTCATTCTTAATGTCACAACTTACTTTTTGTGTAAATTGCATGTGTAGATATGACCTACAAAGCACCTCTTGTAAGTCATATCTGATCCACGCTAAAGACATGTCGCTAGATAGACATTCAATTAAATAAATCGTTCTTCGATCGTCTCACCTATAGCATACTAATGAGAACTAATGAGTTCGAAATTGGTTTATGTTAGACCAAGATTTATACAGGGTGTTAATGAACTTATGTCAAAATGGCAAGTATAGGTAATTCAAAAGGTCATATTGTGTTATTAACGATACCGGCCCACATGTTCACTGAAAACTGTTGTTGAAAGACAAGGCGACGTATTTCGTGTGGATTTTCGATAGTCCAGTGCTGAGTGTTGTGGACGTCATGTACACCATTCCGACTGAAACATGCTTCATCTGTAACAAGTATTTGCGCTGTAAATTGAGAATTTCTTGCATGTTCCTGAAGCAATCAGTGTCGTCTGCTTCGCCATAAATTATGAGCATATTATAATATTCGCGATTAGTAAATAAATGCGTAATTTTCAAGAGAAAACTTGGAAATACGGCTATTGTATGTACTCTCGAAAAACAGCACAGCAATCACTACAACAATGTATTACAAACTGACTTTCGAAANAGAGATGTCAAATATACTTTTGAGTAATCATGAGTACCGATTACTTTCGGTTTAAGTAATCGGTACTTTGTATTCGTTACTTTGATTACTATGAGTAGTGACTGCAAAATATTCTAAATAGAATAGTAATCAGTAATTACCTAATTGATATACAGTACCGTAAGTTATAGACGAGTAAATATCAAACTATTATGAATATAATCTAACCTCAATTTCTCTTAAAAAAGAAATGCAGTGTTAATATCTGAAATATTAGGGTTTGTTTATTTTTATAGGAAAGATTTTTTCTAATATAAATAGATATAAAAATATGGTATACAAAACAAATAAAATGGAATGTAACGTAACAATACAAGTACTCGTTTCCTGTCGATATAATATAAATAAGTGTCAAGTGAGCATTGCATAAGTCCATATTCCATTAGATAAACTACCTACTCTATATTGTCTATATCCAAGAAGTAATCAAATAAGCAAAAGTAACGAATACTTTTTCAAACGAGAATGAGAACTAATGAGTTCGAAATTGGTTTATGTTAGACCAAGGTTTATACAGGGTTGTTATGTCATAATGGCACGTATAGGTAATTCAACAGGTCCTATTGTGTTATTAACGATACCGGCCCACATGTTCACTGAAAACTGTTGTTGAAAGACAACGCGACGTATTTCGTGTGAATTTTCAATAGTCCAGTGCTGAGTGTTGTGGACGTCATGTACACCATTCCGACTGAAACATGCTTCATCTGTAACAAGTATTTGCGCTGTAAATTGAGAATTTCTTGCATGTTCCTGAAGCAATCAGTGTCGTCTGCTTCGCCATAAATTATGAGCATATTATAATATTCGCGATTAGTAAATAAATGCGCAATTTTCAAGAGAAAACTTGGAAATACGGCTATTCTATGTACTCTCGAAAAACAGCACAGCAATCACTACAACAATGTATTACAAACTGACTTTCGAGTACAGTCCGGCTTCATAGGAAACCTACAAACTCGTAAAAAGTGTTACGGAATTTTTCGTAAGTACTCGCCGTGATAAAATACATGTACTTTAGCAATTCCAAAACAGTTTTAAACACATTTTTTATTAGCATTTCTCTTTGACTTTAAACTTCCGATACAAGTTTGTGACATTAGTTAACTCCTTTTTCATCCCTTTAAATTGTTGACATAAGTTTATGAACACCCTGTATAAACGTTTTGAGGAAAATTTATGCAATTTCCCGTGGGACACCCTATATAATATTTAAGACAGAATTTCACTTACTTAAGTAATATCGGGTGTCCCAAAATTCACGCAAGGTTTAAATTTTGCGCTATTTGTGCTATAAATGAAAAAAAAGTGAGCGTAACAGCTGACAGTTCAGCGTTATCAAAAATGGAGCGCTACACGAAAGTACAACGCGTTTTAATAATTGAGCAATATTTTAAAAATAATGAAGGTTTAGCAACTAGAGTTCGAAATAGTCGTACAAAATATGGTCGAAATAGTGATTTACTATCATCAACTGTGAAGAGGTTAATTGAAAAATTCAGGGATATTGTATCTTAAACACTCTGGCCGTTCTTCAAATCGTTCAACACAAAACTTCGAAACAGTTCATTAGAGTCTAGGAACATCAATTCGGCACCTTGGTCAAGAACTGGACATTTCAAGAAGCTCTCTACCGTGTATTCTCATCAAAGATTTGCATCTTCATGCTTATAATGTTGAAGCCAAATATTAGTCATTTCACGATCGTGCAATTTCCTGTTTTGGTGATCAGAATTGGCCACCCAGTTTCTGCGATTTAACGCTATTTGACTTTCTTCTTTGGGTTTTTTGAATATTTATGTTTATGCCAACAAGCCCACGTCCACACATGTCTTGAAGGAGGAAATTGAACGCTGTATCAACGAAATTCAGTTGCAATTAAGCAAAACGGTCAAGGAAATGGAGCGCATATGTGCCTGCAAAAGCGTGGAGAGTCATTTACAATTTTTAATTAAAAACTTGCTTTCTTTGAAAACGTGTGTGAATTTTGGAACATCCTTTAGATTTCTAGTCTAGAAATTCAGGAAAGGAGAAATAATAATCTAAAATAGCTAAATAATCCAATGCATGATCCGTACTTAATTACTAAAATTAACTTCGTCTTCAGATGTAAAATTCATTGCGTAATAAAACTTCAGCGATCGATCCTCCCCCCGTTGTTACTATTAATTTAATTAATGATGTACATAAATCAAACTGATGAAGTCTTAACTCGGAGATCTAAAGCAAACATTATTTTTTATTGGGTAGTAATTTGCATATAGTGGAGAACTTCACTAAACGAGCTCACAATAAGTGCTTTACGAGGAGGAATATAGGTAATTCGACTAAGATTGTAAAATAAAATTAGTGTTTCGTCTCGATTTCACATCCGTCACTTTTCTTTCTAATTGTAAGTAAGTAGTTTCTGCCGAATTAAACTTAATCTGTTTTAATAGAACCAGTTTCCTCCGACAATAATTTGTTTATCTTGTAACATTAGGGAGGATTTACATTATGTAGTTTGTAATATTGGTGACATTTTGAGTCACATATATGTGCTATAACACCAAAATGCGAGAATATTGATTAGATATATTTAATTCCATGCTTAAACAATTTCCGGGCTGATTATCACGTCGCTATCTTCTTCAGATTTATTTATACTTGCGTGTTCAATGGTTCATGCAGTTCTGGTGCATAGTTTGAAGTCTCTGGATTGTGACATCCTGATGAGTTATTTCCAAATATCAGATAGTTCTAAGCCAGAGGTCCCCAAACTGTTTTGTCTCGTAGACCACGTGCCATTTTTTTCTTTTTTGGATAGACCCCCCCTTCCTTCTAATATTGAATTGTTACAAATTCATCAACTTCAAATGTGTTTTTTTGACAGATGACACAGTGCAAGTTTTTACAAGTTACAAGTAGTTTTGCAGCCACAAAGCGAATGGCCTACTGCACAATTTTATGAAATATACTCAATATGTAATTGAGTGCAGTAAATAAAATAACACAGGCAAACAAAAAAAGTCCAAACCCAAGAGAGCCGCATGTTATTTCCGAAGGAATTCGATGCACTGAACACGATCCTGTAGTCAAAATTAATGACTTCCCGATGAATTTCGGAGAAAAGTGAAAGGACCACGCACTTTTCTTATGGAAAATGGCTTTGGGCTAATTTTCTTGAAATTTTCTAGGTTGATAGTTCTCAATATATAGATCAAAAGTCTCATTGGGCACGAAGGCCTATAACCCCTCCTTCCCCCCAAAAATTCACCCCTTAGGGGTTAAGGCGATATAACTGATTTCTGAATGTGAAACAATTTTTATTCTTGTAGTCCAACCAACGACTACAACAAACAACTCTTGACCCTTCAACCACAAACCATCTAACTCCTCCCCTCCGACGTACCCCCACCCCTCCGACGTACCTCTACCCCCACCACCACCGACCATCAAACCCCTTCCCATCAATACTGCCCTAAAGAAGATTGAGGATGGATTTAACTGATCATGAATATTGACCAAACAACATATTCTTAATCTCAGACAACCAATACCAATTTTAAGCTGAACAAATTGAGTATTTTTTTGGGTTTTCAATGATATAATATAAGAAAACATTTTAAAAACAACCTTAAAAGTCAATAACACCGCATAATTTATCGAAACTATTATTGAGTGAAAAAATTACGATTTGTATTATTCCAACGAAGAAAAATGTTATTTGATGGAGTGCTTTATCAAAAAGAAAAGCAAGTGTGGAAATTCTGGAAGAAAGAGCTCGACGAATATTTGCAAATATTTATAGGAATACCATTCGGCGAGTGACAAATAATATTTTACAAAGGTGTCTTTGATGCATGGCGAAAAATGGATAGAAATTCGAATAATAATCCCGAAATTTTCTTCTCTATTACCTACATAGTGTCGTTAATGATATTGGATTTTTGTTGAAATAACCTACTATTGGATTGCCTCAGTTATTATTATCTCTTTCATTGTTCTTAGCATGTAACTTTTCAAAACTTCCAAACATTATCAAATCTGTAATAAATTTTGAAAAATGCATTTAATTTGGTGGTTGTCTTTCGGAATAACTTCCAATATAACTGTTTAAAACCATAGTTGCTTTTCTGTTATTTTTAATAAAGCTCTCCAACATATCACATTTTTCTTCATTAGAATAACGCAAAGCGTAATTTTTTCTTTCAACGCCGTGACACTAATGACAAGCTTTTACAATAATTTGAGACTATTCTATAATAGTTTCGAAAAATATGCGGTGTTGCCAGATTTATAAAAAATTACAAAATATTATTTTTTTGAAGTCGTTTTTGAAATTTGTTCATACTTATGTTATCATTGAAAAGCCTAAAATTGCTCTATTTGCTCAGTTTAATATTCAATATGGCGACCATAAAAAATAAACAAGTTAATGATGGTTTCTCTTAACCGAAACGTCGCAATGAAAATCTAAATATACAGTGAAAATTCCTCCAAACAACTTGCTATGAAAAAGTGTTTTCAGATTTTAATTTCTCTAAGTAAAAAAGTTACAGACGATTTTCGAAAACGCTACATTTACTTTTTTTCAAAATAATTCAAAAACCTGAAGAGCTAGGACTGCTCTGCAAGCGCCATTAAATTAACAACAGAACAGTCTGAAACTTTCCCCATTTAACCATTTTCCTATCTGTTATAGTTTCCAAAATACCAATACATTCATCACCAAAATGGTCCACGCTGTATACTTTCATGAAAATAGTCTTTCCTTCAGATTACTTGCGCGATATGGTAACTGAGATTTTACAAAATCTGAAAATATATTTGTTCCATTATAAAAAATTTTCCAGGTTGTATCTTTCACGCAATTGTTAACTCTTTCTCTGTTATGTAAATTTACACAAATTATTGTTAACGACGCAGAGTAAAATGGGTAATTGTTAGGGTTTTATGTTTCAAAAGGACTTTTGATATGTGTTCTTTTATCATTAGGGTATATATTTTCCAGTTACAAGTGGCTCTGAAGCATGAAAGCGTACCTAATTTGCTTCATTAATTTTAATCCCCATCTTTGCTTCATCAACGTCCTTAATTATTCGAGGGTTTTCCTGATCACAATAAAAATTCTTTAAAACGGAAAATTCTAAATTGCTTGAGGTGTAAAATTACAACTCATTTTTATAACTATCTATGTGGAACAAATTACAAAACTACCGACCACATTTTACGATTTTATATAAATAGGAACTGTAACGTAGGATGCGGAAGAGAAACTAACTTCATTATTTCTCTGTTTGAAGGCGATGATAATAATGTTCAGCTTTTGTTTGCTTAGAAACAATGGCGCGAACCTCAGCTACAAGCCAGAAGCGTACCTACTGCTGTTTGTATTTCAGCGTAATTCCTACGACTTTAGTTTTCAAGCGGTTTCGTTCGACATAACTAGCAGAATAGTTCGAGTATCATGACAATGCTCATTGAATAACTTTGTTCATTGTGTATCTTCAACAACTGTTTGTTTCTGTCCCCTGATATTTTCTGCGTATTAAAATTATCAAATGAGACTTACATGGCAGACATGACTTGTATATTTAACGAGCGCTTATACGATACATATTTCAGTGAAAACATGGAAGACGTTCTTGTTATGCTGGAAGTAAAATGAAGTTGTTTTCATAATATAACGATATCAAAAATGCTGCAAAGACTTAATCTGTTGTTTACCATTACTTTATATTTGTAGGGCGGTTAAAATGATATAAATTGGAAATATTCTCATTAAATGAAAAAAAAAAAAAAAAAAAAAAAAAAAGGGAAAAAAAAAAACTATTAGGGGATGAATTAATTGCAAGACATTTGTTCAGCCATCCAAAATTCGACCAATACATATCCTTTTGACGCAATGATGAGGTAATCCTTTAGTGTCTCATTTTCACCTAACACCCATTCCAGCACACTGGTCTCTTACTATGAAAGAGCATTCTCACATGAATGGAGTGCTACCTACTCTCCTCTAGATCCAATTTTGATTGTCCATAAAGAATATGTCTTCTTTGATATAATCCTTCACATTTACACAAGATGTAATAGGACTTTCTATATTGCTTTACTGCAAGGTCTACATTCTAGGTCTCCATCACGCAGTCTAGGTAAAGTTGTCCTGTAAAGTCGTAGGCAGGTACCTAACTGACTCCTACCTAGTAACAATAGTTCATCCGTCTCCTTTCTAAATGGTTGTTTGATGAAATTCTTTCCGTCGATGCCTGGACAAATTATTCGTGTCTCTTATGCTGATTGTTGATTCATTTCTTTATTTTTTAACACATCCAAAGAAGCTTCCACGTCAAATTAATGAGCTAACGAAAAATCTTTAATAATGAGCCACTCAGAGACATTTGGTTTCTGACCATAATATCATTTTCTCTTGCAAACAGAAGTATTGCTACTAAATGAACTGCTAAAGCACGAGTTTCTCATTTGACTGAATATGCCCTTCTCAACATTTGACCTGTCTGTTGAAATTGAATATGTAGTATAATCTGTTCCTATATCTTGTGTGATACTCATATTCTATTGCGACTGGCACACAATAAAGTAAATTAAAACAGCAGCTTGAAAAAGACTCTTCTATTATCACGAAATGAGGAGGAGGCTTTAGTAAGGTGGCCATAGCTCTTGCATTAAAATTAGTTGTTTTTACAAGCTTTTTTTTAACTTCACATGTATGCTTTTTTGTACGTATGTTTAGTTCAAATCTCGCAAGACAAGTTTGAATCACTTCCTCTCTACTTACGACTTTGAAATTTTGCATGCTTTTTCAGTTCCGATGACAATATACTAAAATAAGTTCTTTTTAATCTATACCCTCCCAAATTTTAAATTTCCACATTATACACCAGGGTCCATTGCAACTGCGCATCCTACTAATTTTCAAGATCACTTTTCCATTAATGTTTGAACTTACAGGAAAAAATTACTAGTTACTCTTCTTCTTTATGTACGTTTGGATATGTGCTACCTATTTAATTGATAGAGCGCCACCGCATTAGTTTTTAACTACTGAAATGTTTGATGGTTCTGTCCTATAGTCTCCTTATTTACACTCTTAAATCTTTTACACTTTTTCTTGGGATATTTAAACATTTTATTGTATGACGAGGTAATCGATGATGTTGAAAAACTATCACTTGATTGAAGCAGCATCACATACTATTAGACAACACCAGCACGTTTTAATAAATATATCAAGAAGTGGTAGGTTAAAAATAAGTTTTCATTTTATTTCTGGCAGTTGCAGACACGGAAGAATACAATTTGAGTTGTAACTTTATCTGATTAAAAGCTTTCCTACATCTCTCCCTACACCGATATTGTTAATCACTGCCTTTAATCATTTTTCCATTGCATCTATTTACAAAAAACATAATTACAAGTTTCTATCCTGCAACGCATTGATTGATTGCTTGGAGTGTGTGAAATTGTCCGATGACAGTCGTAAAAACCAATTGTTTAAGATGCCGCCAGAGAAATAAATCAAGAGGGCTTAAGTCTGGCCACCGTGAAGGCCAAAGCTGAGCTGCTCCTCTACCTATCCAACGATGTTGATATGCAATATTCAGACAGTGCCGAGCAATCAAACTAATATGGACTTGAGCACCGTTGGTATAAACTACATTTGTCGTCCTAACAAAATAAGGACTGATACAAGCAATGTAGGCAAATCCTCCTGTTAACCTGTCCGAAATAAAGGATGGACCAATCAGAAAATCCTCGATATTTCCCATCCACACATTCATTGATAACTGGTCTTGATGTTGACTTTCTGACATCGCATGTGAGTTTCTATAAACCTACACGTGATTGTTATGAAAATTCATTATGGTATCCATCTACGTAGAATACCATCAGGCAAAGGTGCTTGTACATGGCGAACGTGCAGAGCTATCTTCGATTTCGTTAAGCACTGTTTTCTGCGGTACGTTTTTTAAAGCCTCCCGATTCCCTGGAACAGTTATAGAAAGACGTTTTTCATACAGGCGCTTGGTTGCTAATGCATTGCCGTTAGTAACACCATGAAAGATGTATATAGCACATTTCATTATTTGTCTAGTAAATAGTACACGAACACACCTGTTGTATTAAATGACTTGAGAGATGCCCAGTGATAATTGTTAACAGCAACGTATTATTTTCGTAAATTGTTGATGAACAGCTATTTGTAAAAGGAAAGGAATGTCTTAAAAAAAGATAGTGAGATTTATAGTTCTTACCAGTCTAAAAAATAACTATACACTGCCAAGTTTTTAAATCGAATCATTTGAATTACAAATTTTCAACTCCGTAGAGAGATACGTACCATGAAAAAAATATATATATTATGGGATGCTATTGTAAATCACTATCGAGGGTAGCAGATAATTAAAGATGTCGGTACTAGATAGCCATTAATAAGATAAAGTAATATCCTAAATTATATTTTTCTATGTTTCTTCAACTGTGAAAAATAAAATAAAAACTGAATTTTAAGTAATTCATTTAAAGCTAACGCAAGCTGGCGTTTTTGTGAAAATAATTATACCGCGTGTCCCATTTATAAAAAATACACGTGAATATTTCTTAAGTTAAGGGCTTAATGAAAAAAATTCAAATAAAAGTTGTAGGGTTTTGAGAGGGACATATAGTGGTGACCTTGACCATAACCTTGACCATGATCTTCAAGATCATTTCAAGGTCAAGTGGATTTTTTCAAATGGAAACATATTTTTGACACCAGAAATGAAAAGAGCAGAAAATTTTACATCCGACTATGACCTTAACCATGACCTTCAAATGCATTTGAAAGTCATTTTAGTTTTTTGTTGCAAAATCCATTTCCGTATTACCCAATAGTGTACTCGTGGGTTTTCGAGGGCGCTGATCGCGAATATGAAGTTAGAATTTGAAAATATTCAAATCCAATATGGCTGACCAATTTTTGGTAAACATTTTTAATACTCATATGGATTAACACTTCGAAAATGCTTCAACCTACGTTAAAACTCAAGAGCGAGCCGAGTATTCGACATATTGGATCCGCCGTATCGGATTTAACTATTACTAAATTCTGAGCTAGTCTGAGTTCAAAAACATTTGAATAAAAAATGCATGCCGCAAAGGGTTAATGGGTATTCTGGAAAATTTTGGCGAGCCCGACATATCAAAAAGAAAAATATGAACAAGATTAAAGTTTTACCTTTCAAATGACTTTTGAAACTTAAGGTCATGATCAAGGTTATATCCGGAAGCAAAATTCTCCGCACTTTCTATTTTGGACTGGTTTATATTTGAAAAATTAACTTGACCTTGAAATGACCGCGAAGGTCAAGGTCAAGGTCAACGTCATAGATGAACGTGAAATGGCCCACTCTTTTCTTTTCTAGTCTCAAAAGTAGAAATTTGCAACAAAAACTAAAAAGACCTTCAAATGACCTTGAAGATCATGGTCAAGGTCATAGTCGGATGTAAAATTTTCTGCTCTTTTCATTTCTGATGTCAAAAATATGTGTTTCCATTTGAAAAAATCTACCTGATCTTGAAATGATCTTGAAAGTCATGGTCAAGGTCACCATTAGATGTCCCCCTCAAAACCCTACAACCTTTATTTGAAGCATTTTTTCATTAAGCCCTTAACTTAAGAGATATTCACGTGTATTTTTTAAAATGGGACACCCGGTATAGAAGACTCCGCCTCTTATATCTTGGCAGGGAATGGCTCCTTAAAGTTTTTCGCAATGTTAAAGAGACACCCTGTGTATTGTCGTATGAAGACTGCGAGTGAACCTCAAATTTCGCCCCGATAACCAAACCCAACGCGCTACAGAAGCGAAAACCGACGATCGAGATATTACGAAGGCAGAGTACGTTCGAGGACGACGTCGAAGAAGACTGAGGAGCCGCGCCAGATAACGTCGTCCGCTGAGGAAGAAACTCCGAAAATCGCCCCTATTTCCAGCCGACTGCGGGAGACCATGACGTTTGAAGGCAACGCCAGATTCCTGAGAGTCAATATCATGCCGTAGATCGCCTAGATTTGGACGCGTTTCCATTAAGAACACGATTGAACTTCAACTCTGATCACTTGCAGTTATATACCCAGGGACAAGTACCTATTACAAAATTAAAAGGAAATGATTTTTAGTTGTATATACCTGCATTAATTTATATTAATAACAGTTATAGTTAACGTCGATTGAGAAGAAAAAAATTAAGGCTCTTGACCAAGAGCGAAGTCTCTATGAAAACTTAATTGTTTTATTTAAGTATAAAGTTTCGACGAAGTCCAAATCTTTTTAATGTTTAATCAGATATATATATATATATGAAGGAATTCGATGCACTGAATACGATCCTGTAGTCAAAATTAATGACTTCCCGATGAATTTCGGAGAAAAGTGAAAGGACCACGCACTTTTCTTATGGAAAATGGCTTTGGGCTAATTTTCTTGAAATTTTCNTATATATATATTATCACATTTGTCAGTTGAGATATCTTAATCGCTGAGGTTGTGTCAGTTTAGGCAGTTGTAACTGTAGCCAAGTACATAAATTTGTTCCTACTATATTATCAGTTACCCAGCGGTGTTAATCGGTTTGCTAAATTGTGGCCGGTCCTCCTGCTCCACTACTGTCTTGGTTTGGAACTCGAGTATGCCTAACAGGCCCCGCGACGACACTCACCCGACAGATGTGCGGTTCCATCCAGTGTTTAGTTATTTACCCCGCACTTTATGGCGCGCTGATTGCAACACACGAATTGCTTATGCAAAGTTGTCCCTTAACATAAATGTAGCACTAGCTGGTTCTCCGAGGGATCTCCTGTCTTGGAATTAGTAATTGGGTTGTTATGCTGCATACATTACCCGGAACTGTTTTTATGACACTGTGATTGTAAATTGGATTTAGTATCCAGAATTGCTACTATGCACGATATGCACGTCAAAGAGCAAACCTTAACTCACTTGGAACGTCTGTATAATCATTGTATATGCAGTAAGTTTAGAAAGATTCTGTATGGATCTCGATATCTAGAATTGCTACTATATAAAATGTGCATGCAGGTATGTTAAGAAACAGATATAGACACGGGGTAATCTAGAACGATTTTTTTTGAAGCACAACCAGGATTAAGGGAGGGAAAATTGAAAAAGGAAATGTATAACAACAAGGATAAAATGTAGAATAATTTACAAAAAATTAAGAATAACCAGGAACAAATAGGAAATTACACTAAGGACAGTTTACAAGTTAGAATAAATATCAAAGACTTCGAGGCACACTGTTGAACTGGCAATTGAGAATTAAAGTGTAAGGTAAAGACCAAGTCACGAATCTGGAGAGGAAGTTGCACAGATATAATCAAAAGAAGTAGTTATCACTAAAGATAGTTTTCTTCTATCCTACACAATTGAGCCTCCAACAGTTTGTGGAAAAATGTCATGAAGCACCTACCTAACATAGTCCAAAGCCGCCAAAATGGTAAATGGAAATTAAGTCAACATTATTAATAGTTGGACTGTGTGAAGAGGTTATAAAAACTTAAGAAACGGCAACTAAGCATAAATACAAAGATTATCAAACACTGAAGGCTAATGTAGAAGTGAGATAAGATGAAGCTCATTTGCAACCTAGTTTTTAGGCACAACTAACAGATAGAAAACAACGCTTCAAAGAGCCTGCAACAATATGATGAAGATGTAGCACAGAGGGCAAAATTAGTCTACCCATTACACAGGCAGAAATCCAGGAACATCTAACAATGAGTAGCTTCATCGATGCCTGCCACATTATGAAGAGAGTTAAGCATAGAATTTAGATGTACATAAGAAATAGAAGCCGCGCGGCTTAGGCCGGCTTCAAATAGGAATAGAAACGTTATTTGCATAAAGGACAGAAAATTACCAATTATAATGTATTTAGCAAGGGAATACATATTCAATATGGTGGGAACTGAGGTACCAAGTGGCACCGTAGGAATCAATGCTTCAAGAATATATATGGCCAAGACCATAGAAAGAAACGAGACGACTGTCATTTACGAAAAAGTCAAAGCAGATAACAACTTCAGTGTCGAACACAATGGAAAATTAATTATTAAAATTAAAGCAAGAACTACAAATTGGGAAGAAAGCAGTAGTTGAGTTCAGCAGTGGCAATAAAAATTTTGCATTCGCGAATACTAAACTTTCTAAATCGTGTTAACTCTAGGGTCTGGGAACGAATAAAACGTAAAAGCTTCATTGGGTTTAGGGAAAAACTGTCGAATAACTTGAAAATTATAGGACAAGTCATAAATCTTCAGAACGAAGCACCAATTACATAATAACAGAAATTTTGAAAATCTGAATTGAATGAACCAAGTGAATTAAATTAATTCATTTGACAAAACAGTAATATGTAGGATCCAACTGAAATGGACACTAAAATCTATGAAATATTTAAATAACAGAGTGAGGATCCCATATTTCAAAAGGAAAATTAAAAACATGGATGAACATACCTCGCAGGATATTTCTAATAAATTTTCATTTTTGAGCCTATTCAAAGAGAGATAAAGATCTTTTAGACTCTATATTGCCTCTATAAAGGGTTCCAGAACTTCTTCAAGCTCTTCATAGTTGCGTTGGCGGCCGTCAGTTTATAATTGTGCTTCTAGTAAGGCTGAAGGCCCAAAATAGATGACATTTAAAGAAATACAATGACGAAGATTCATTTGACAAATTAATTATTAACGTAGATTATATTAATGACATTTTTCTCATTATGGTACAGGATATTTTGATAGTTACAGGCAACCAATACTATCCCAATAAGGAAACAGTCACCATAGCGGTAGTTGTCTTTGGGATATGAAGTATTTCAGATTATTGGCCGTGTGTTAGATATCCACAAAAGGAGGATCACACCTCTTTATCCACAGTCAACTGGAATAATTGAGAGATTCAACCGAATCATTCAAAATTTCCTGAGATAATGATAAACAAACTAGGGTACTTGACATCTAGAAAGTATAGATGATTATGTCATCTCATTTGAAAGTGACAAAATGAAGACTTCGTGTAACCCCTAAGTATCAATAGCAACAGAGAATGAGAAAGTATAGTTGTATAATGCGAAGAGAACCATGGAAGCTACAGAGATCTTGGAAAAACCCTTATACCATCGTGGTAAGGAATCACGTAGTGTATAGAATCTTCAGTCCAAGATAAAAGTGGTTCTCATACATCGAATGACACCATAAGGAACACCATGCAGGCAATAGAGTAAACTTGATAGGAATGATCAGCTTTAAGAGGCAGTGATATGAAAGCTTACCTACCTTATTAATTTCTTAATACAATATGCATTTTAAAAGTCTGTATGGCTACTTGGTAGAATTACAAAGATTATGTGTAGACTTTGGTACCATTAATCATTTAAAACTTCTTTCCAAGTGGCTACTGGGTAGGTTTGCTTACTACAGTAAAATTATTTAGCTTCCTCGAGGAGTTTTCTGACTTGGAATTATTAATTAAGTTTTACTTTGATTTCACTGATTGTAAAAATTAATTTAATATCCAGAACTGCTTCACCATATGCGCACATAATATTAAATATATTTTTAAATGAGTCTAATCTTATTGTTGAAACAATCCAAGATAGCAAACGTCATTAAAATTACTTGAACACTAACTCAAATACCGTATGAAGAAGAATTACTTATTAGCATTAAAGTAACATAAAAGATGAGAAAGCTTTCTCTTATATCAACTCGAAGGTCGTAAAACTTATACTATATAATTCTCACTTACTATTAAGTTTATATATTTTACTAGAACAATATGTCCCTGCAGATGAATAGAGTAAAGTTAGAAAGATACAAGTAAAGCCGTAAAATGTCTTAATGTTTTCACACACTTTATTAGAGTTTCATTTGTATCAAAATCTCCAAGTGTTTTACATCGTTTTAATACCTAAATGAATTTCCTATATTAACAAAAATTATCGATATTAAATTAATCCTTCGCCCGCCTAGCATGTAACATTCTGTGATGCCATACAAATAGCTTCTTATCCATCAGAGAAGATCACCTTCGAAATTAGTTATAACTCAATTTTGCGTACAACAAATCACGGCTGACTTGTAGTTTTCAGTTTTAAATTCGGTGGGAACTATTGTTTCTCGGAAAGAGAATTATTCTGGAAGATACCACGTTAATACCAAGAAACCTCAGTTCGGGCGTCGTAACATGACATCTTGAGTGACGCAAGCACAATTAGGCGTCCTAATCCAACGGCTACATCGACAAGAGATATAAGGCCTCAAAGTTATTTAGAAACATTGGATGATGATACACTGCTTTAATTACGTTTCAGGAAACCTATAAGTTTTGTTTTAAATCCAAACAATTAAGTACCTAAACACTTTAATGCCATAATTTATTTTTACTATTTTTACTATATTTGTTACACATAACAGCAGCATAATTTCTATATGAAGTATTCTAAAATAAATTGGAAAAAGTTATGATTGGTATTTAGGTATTCAAAATAAGAAATAAAAGTGTGTCTGAAATAAATAACGAGCGTTCAAATAAAAACGTGGTCGAAGTTGGCTCTGACACATTGGACGTAGGGAGTAGCTTATAGCGACCAACTTAACCTCATTTTGACTATATAACTTTATTTTAAAGAATAATCGTGATACCAATAACAAACAATTAAAGGAGCTGCGGAAAGTGTCCCCCTCCTTGTTCCAAGCACTTTTCACACCTGTTCCTCAAAGAATTAAAGACATTTTCTAAGATGCTCGGGGTATTGTTAATTTCACGAATCTTTTCTATAAGTCGAGCCTGCAGATGGTTTAAATCAGGAATAGCCAGTTCAAAAATAGTGTTTTTAAGGTAAGGCCACAAAAAGAAATCACACGGCGTAATATCACATGACCTCGGTGGAAATTCATGTTAAACGATAGGAGATCAAACGCAAATCTTTTTTTAACACTGTGTGACAGATACCTACTGATACTCCCACCATTTGTGATAAAACACGTACAGAAGTTCTTGGCGCATTTTCCATTAAGTAATTGTTGGACATTTTCTTTTAATTCTTCAGTCCGCTTTTTAGGTCGGCCGCTTCCTTCTTTTCTTGTTACACTGCCCGTTTCACGAAAAACATTAACACAACGCTGAACTGCACTTTGAAAAATTTTGTACTCAACAACGCCGGGAAATTAATTTTGAAATTCTATGAAACATTCCTCAATAGAATACTTCCATATTCCATCAATCTTGCGTCCATTTCTAAAGTAGGACTCTATGATAAACACTTTTTGTTCTTGAGAAAACACCATTTTAAAAGCTTTTTAAAACGAAAATATTCAAATTGATAGCGGCGATATAGCGCTTTGACAGATGACCTTTAAGTTCATTTGCGATACGCTACGCCCTACGTCCAAATTTTCAGAACCAACTTTACCACGTTTTTATTTGAACGCTGGTTGCGTTCCTTCAAAGGAAGAACAGAGGATGCAAAAATACACAATTTTCAATAACCAACTTCTGGTACAATCTGTCATATTTTCAAGATAAACGAATTGTCAAATCATCAAAGAAATAGAAAATTATGAAACCACATTTGTTGTACATATAGAGTGCATATAGTAATTTCAAGGACGTAGCAACATTTTTTGTTAGCGGCAATGTTTATTTTAAAACATTTTTTTAAGGCTCTCGGTTAGATAGTATTGAAACATCGCTACATCGCTGGAACTAAAATTAATCAAATAATAATACGTTTATGGTAAGTAGCAACAAGCTACTTATCATAAATTGATGTTAGTTAATAAGTATACCTTTAATCGATGGTGAAAATTATCTCGCATGCGTACCATTACTCCTAGTCTTGGAGCCAGATAGGGTTCCGTGTCCAATGAGAGTGCCACGGCTGCAAACAACTTATTTTGAAGTATTTTGACCTCCTGAATCCAAAAAACTTGGTCGCAAAACCTGAAAGTGGTCAGTTTAATTGTTATTAACAAATTAAATGTTTAAATGGCTGTAAAAAGTTTATTTTTTTAGCTAGTACAATTTTGTATGCGTTTTCTCATAATAAACATATATGTCTTTGAAAATTAAATAAATATTAACTTTAACCAAAGTTATTGCAAATTTAGTGCAAATGTCTTACATTTTCCGTCTCCGCGCGCGAAAATTTTACCCTATCTCTGGTTCTATTGGACGGATTGAGACGCACGACGTCTCATTTTAAAGCTTGAACTTTATTTTACAAGATAGGTAAGTTCCATTAATTAATTTATTTATTTAACAATTATTGGCAGCTTAGAAAGTTGTGAAATTTCAACGAAAATTCTGGTTTTATTTGTTTATAAGGCTTTTTTTATTATTTAACTTCGATGAAAAGCCAAAAAAGTTACCGGATATTGTTCCTCGCATCTTATCAATTATTTCATACCTTATAGTTATTAGTTTTTCTTTATCAAAACCCATGAAGAGACGCGCTTATGTCGAGAGCGATGTATGCGCGCTCGATCAAAAGCTCAGTGCAAGAGCGCGACGTGTTATAAACTTTTATTATTAAGAAGTCACAAAGACTAAATAATAAAAAAGCATTAACAGTTGGTTTAATTACTGATATTTATAAGATTTACATAAATAATNAAAAGAGTTACCGGATATTGTTCCTCGCATCCTAACAATCATTTCATGCCTTATAGTTATTAGTTTTTCTTTATCAAAAGCCGTAAAGAGACGCGGGTACGTTGAGAGCGATGTATACGCGAGCTCGATCGAAAGCTCAGAGTGCAAGTGCGCTATATAGGTACTTATATGTTTTTGATGTTAGTCTATTTTTTAAACAAGAATTACAAACACCATTCGGCTTTGCAAGGGGATCCGACTATTTGATCTATTTTGGAAAAGGTAAAATGTACCTAGTTCACAAGAAATTTAATTATCAAGGCATTAATAAAATTAATCATATAACCGGTAGTTATTTAATATTTAAAAATGCGATGTTTCATTTTATAGATTACTTAGACACCATTATCGAAGCAAATATTAAAATGGTAGAATAATATTTAGTTAAAGGCGTAAAGAAAGGTACAACCTGTAAGAAATTTATAGACCTACGAGTATGGTCTTATCACCATTCAAAATCCGCTTTAATAGAAGATCTGCCCCCTACAAGTGGGTCAATACAACTGCACTTTAAAGTGTATATGTACAGTTTGCAATCAGGTAAACTGTTTAAATAACCACGCTGCAAGACCCACACATGTTCGGCTGGATAGATGATCGAGATATACTTGCTCCAAAAAAAAAAAAAAAATACAAATATTGCTTCCTCTACCAGATGAACTATCACTAATTGCACATTACAAACTATGCTCTACAAGATCATGTGTTTATGAGGTTGTTCATTTTGCTATTGCCAAAGGCAAAGCACCTGCAAAAATGTCTATAATGAGCCCATTATTAAAAAAGAAATAAATTAATTAAAATCTAAACAATTGTTGTTATTATTTATGTAAATCTTATAAATATCAGTAATTAAACCAACTGTTAATGCTTTTTTATTATTTAGTCTTTGTGACTTCTTAATAATAAAAGTTTATAACACGTNTGTCAAGGCATTAATAAAATTAATCATATAACCGGTAGTTTAAATATTTAAAAATGCGATGTTTCATTTTATAGATTACTTAGACACCGTTATCGAAGCAAATATTAAAATGGTAGAATAATATTTAGTTAAAGTCGTAAAGAAAGGTACAACCTGTAAGAAATTTATTGACCTACGAGTATGGTCTTATCACCATTCAAAATCCGCTTTAATAGAAGATCTGACCCATACAAGTGGGTCAATACAACTGCACATTTTAAAGTGTATATGTATAGTTTGCAATCAGGTAAACTGTTTAAATAACCACGCTGCAAGACCCACACATGTTCGGCTGGATAGATGATGGAGATATACTTGCTCAAAAAAAAATACAAATATTGCTTCCTCCACCAGATTAACTCATCACTAATTGCACATTGCAAAGTATGCTCTACAAGATCATGTGTTTATGAGGTTGCTCATTTTGCTATTGCCAGTGGCAAAGCACCTGCAAAAATGTCTATAATGAGCCCATTATTAAAAAAGACATAAATTAATTAAAATCTAAACAATTGTTGTTATTATTTATGTAAATCTTATAAATATCAGTAATTAAACCAACTGTTAATGCTTTTTTATTATTTAGTCTTTGTGACTTCTTAATAATAAAAGTTTATAACAAGTCGCGCTCTTGCACTGAGCTTTTGATCGAGCGCGCATACATCGCTCTCGACATAAGCGCGTCTCTTCATGGGTTATGATAAAGAAAAACTAATATCCACAAGCTATGAAATAATTGCTAAGATGCGAGGAAGAATATCCGGTAACTTTTTTTGGCTTTTCATCGAAGTTAAATAATAAAAAAAGCCTTATAAACAAATAAAACCAGAATTCGTTGAAATTTCACAACTTTCTAAGCTGCCAATAATTGTTAAATAAATAAATTAATAAATGGAACTTATCTATCTTGTAAAATAAAGTTCAAGCTTTAAAATGAGACGTCGTGCAGATTGAGACCAATCCGTCCAATAGAGCCAGAGATATGATAAAATTGGTGCGCGCGGACACGGAAAATGTATGATATTTGCACTAAATTTGCAATAACTTTGGTTAAAGTTAATCTTTTTTTAATTTTCAAAAACATATATGGTTGTTAAGATAAAACGTATCTATTAACGCATACAAAATTATACTAACAAAAAAAAATAAACTTTTTACAGCCATTTAAACATTTAATTTGTTAATATCAATTAAACTGACTTTCAGGTTTTGCGACCAAATTTTTTGGATTCAAAATACTTAAGAATAAGTTATTTGCAGCCGTGGCACTTTAATTGGCCACGGAACCCTATCTGGCTTCTAGACTATCCAGGTTGTCTAATCTGCCTAATTTTATCGGCTGCAGGAAAAGTACGTTGTTGAAAATCTGCGGCGTCAACAACGAGGCGTTTGGTACACACTCCGTTTCATACATCCCCATACGAAACGATTTTAGAAGATTCATATCGAGACTTCGCGCTGGCCAGTACACGCCTCCGTTGAGTCCTACCCATTTATGTGGAAAACAATGGGTCACAAATAGTTGTCGTGTTTGAAAAATTGTATGTAACGAAACGTAGTTTAATAGATCAGGAAGGAAGTTTATTAGATACTTAGATACTCTAAATATGTGACATTGTTCAAACATGGAAGTAACAAATTGGTTCAAAGAAGTTGTCATCGAAAACCTCATACTATTGAAAACCGGTGCTGGGATCGTGAATTTTGTACAACGTGAGAAATAGAATCGCACCAATTGTGAGTTGATCAAAATTCAGTATTCCGCCGTCTTCTGTAAAGAACTTTGTGTTTATATAATTTGATTGGTAATCAACATACATAATAATGGTGCTCGCGTAACGCCGTATACTATTTTAAACATCCAATTAACGTGAAGTATCGAGGGTACTGCGGCTCAGGTTTTCTTCTACGAGGTGTAAAATATTTCGTTCCCTATTTAAGTTGCGGTTTTTTCCCCACGACTTTCATATGTTGGGTTCACTCTTCCGCCATCCCGCGTGATTTAATTCATATTCACACACATTCCAACTAACAGTAGTAACAAATACTAATGTACATTGTAATTTATAGTTGTGAAAAGGGCACCTCATTAGACGAAAAAATATTTTACCGATTTTAAACTACATTCACCAGAACGTCAAATTTACTCATTCGAAATCATACACACGACTACTCAAATTGTTTTTAAAATCACACCCTTAAAAGTAGCTATTAAATAATTGTATCTATAGATTTTATAAAATTTGCCATGAAATTATTTTCTCAATAGAGTGAAAAATAATAGAAATTGTGACTCGGCAGACTGATTGTAATGTAACTTTAAATGAAGTAATCATATTGTGAACTTTCGAAGTCGTAACTTGTTAGCAATTTATAAAGTAGCCAATTATCATTTGTGGTAGCTGCCTTCTAATTTTGCCACCTTTTTATTGATAATAAAAGAATAAATAAATTTGATGATTTTTAACTTTTTCATTCATTTTATAGTAAATCAATCAATCAATATGTTTTGTCCGAATGGTAATATATTGTAATCAGAAAATGTATACTCACAGCTTGTTACAAAATCAATACATAAGTAATTTTAAAGTAACAAATAGAACTAGATGAATCAAATTGGTGTTAAATAAGTTCATGTATATACAGGGTGTCCCGAAATTCATGCTACAAAATTTTGTCACAGATTCTTAAGACAAATTTAAGGGACCCGTATTTTTTATTTTTGTCAAGTGGCCCTCTCTTTCGGATTAACAGCCTCTTGAAGTCGGCTCCTAAGAATAATCTTTTTTTTATATCTCAGAACCCTGTTGTACGAGTATCACTAAATTTGGTACACAGTGGTTTTATGACATGTGGAATCTGATGGTGCTACGTTTTTTTTGGCGGGGAACCCCCTTAAGACAATTTTTCGTAGGCCCCCTTGTCTTTGGAGCCAAAAAAATTTGGTCGCATATTTAAATTTCTTAAAGATTATCAGTCTACTAGAAAGCCATTAAATTTAGAAAGTTTTTGTCTCTTTATATTTTTTTCGTAAAACGCAATATTTTCGAGAAAAATGTTAAAATGTGATCGAATGCATGTCGTGATTCGCCATTTTCCTCGAAATCATTACGGTTTACGAAACAAATATTAAAAGACAAAAAAGTTTCTAAATTCAATGGCTTTCTAGCTAACTAATAATTTTTAAAATAATCAAATTTACGACCAAATTTTCCTGGTTCCAAAGACAAGGGGGCCCACGAAAAGGTGTCTTAAAGGGGGTTTCTCGCCAAAAAGCGTAGAACTGTGAGATTCCACATGTCATAAAACCCATGTGTACCAAATTTAGTGATTCTCGTATAACATGGTTTTGAGATATAAAAAAGACTTCTTAGGGGCAGATTTCAGGGGGCTGTTACTCCGAAAGAGGGGGCCAGTTGGCAAAAAGAAAAAATACGGGTCCTCTAAATTTGTCTTAAGAATCTATGACCAAATTTTGTTGCATGAATTCCGGGACACCCTTTATATAAAAAAAATAAAAACAAGCTTTTAGTGAAGTCATTTTATTTTCGTATTTGTCTCAGCAAATCCTTTCATTTGATACCCATATCAAATGGGGGTGCATAAAAAATAACTGGTCCGCCATCTTTGGGAGTCCGCCATATTGGATTTAGAATGACGTCACTTAGCTAACCATGCATTGTCATCCAAACTAAACGTGTTCGCAAAATTTCAGCTCAATCGGTTGGGGATAACTGTTTTAAAATTCAATTGCAAGGTTTGACACACACTAACAAGGCAAGTTAAATAAAAGCTTGTAATAAAAAGCGACATACCTATATTGTTGTTTTTAATTGCCAGTGTTGCGAGAAAATACTACTCCGCGGACTATATGCCCCGACCGGCATTAAATTATACCCGCAACACCCAGTACAACAGTTAGGATCGCTTGTCATCAGTTTATCCCACCAGGCACAGACCGGTTTCGGACTTATTAGTCATCATCAGTGTGTCATAGGTGTGACAAGCGACGAACGATCCAGCCGTTATGTTGCCGTATCCTCACGACAAAGAAGTACATTGTACGCGGAGCGCAAATGGCTCCATCTGTCGTGCTGACTCACAACTGTGCCATTCAAATGGCTACAGTAGGAAACGACCTGCTATATGCCCCGACCGGCATTGAATTATACTCGCAATACCTAGTGCAGTAGCTAGGATCGATCGTCAGTTTAAGTAAGTTTTCTTTTGAAAATAGCGCATTTATTTAGCAATCGCGAATATTATGATATGCTCATAATCTATGGCGAAGCAAACGAAAACGCCCACAGAGCTTGTCAAGTGTATGTAGCATGCAAGATATCCTGAACGACGTGCCCCCGCACCGCGAACATTTGTTGCTGTAGCGCAAAAAGTTTTGGACGCCGGTGAAGTATAACCGAGTCGAGGTTGCGACGGTGGCCCAGGGTGACCACTAAGAATCTTAAATGTCAAGGAGATGATTTTTGATCTCGTCGAAAAAAATTCGTATCGTAGCACCAGAAATAGCGTACAGCAAGTAAATATTTCGCATCCTGTTGTGTGGGGAACATTACGAGAAGCTCAGTTGTACCCATTTTATATTCAACGTGTTCAAGCGCTTCCTCCTGAGGGTTTTCCACTACGTCGAGGTTTTTGCGAATGGTTGTTTTAGGAACATGCAAGAAATCCTCAATTTACAGCGCAAATATTTGTTACATATGAAGAATGTTTCAGTCGAAATGGTGTACGTAACGTCGACAACACTCACCACTGGACTATCGAAAATCCACACAAAATACGTCGCGGTGCCTTTCAGCAACAGTTTTCAATGAACATGTGGGCCCAGTGGCAGCGCGTGAACATTGATTGAATGTGTTTTGCTTAGGGTTGTTACATTTGTTGACTTGAATTCCGGGATATTAAGTGCCCGGAGAGTCCGTAAATGGCGCCGCAGGCGAAACATTTTAAAATTTTCAAGGTCACGCGTTTTCCTGGCACTTCAGAATTTCAAAGAACAATGAATTTATAAAAAAATATAGATTTTCACAAAAATGATTTTTGAAATTGATACCTTTTTGAAATATCTATTTTCGAATTACCTACTGATGGTATAAATAAATTGGAATAAACTAAATATATTTTATTAAATTATTGAATATTGTTTATAAACAAAAAAATCGTTTGTGAAATTTACCAACGATTCAACGAATTTTAATTTTCCTCGCCATGTTATGATTTTTTCTTTATCTTTTTTTATATATCTGTACATTATATTATATTCCGGGAGTTATACGTGCAAATCCGAAATCCGCGACCATACAACTAATTCCCGGTACAATCACAGAAAATCCCGGTCATACCCATGTGGCTAGATGTTCTTTTAATATGTCGTCAAGATCTGCACTAAAATTTATGAGTCCACGAAACACATAACATCCCAATATACAGTATCTAACTGACTTCTTATGTTTATTTTACCTAATGACTTAAATTACTTAAATCTTTGACACTGTATATCCATGCTTTATCCCCACCGAAAAGTAAGCACGGAAAACAAAACAGTGTATTTTTTAAATCACACCCGCACACCCACTGCTTTTGTGTATACATTATTGTTAAATTGTCTTTTATAACTTTTACTTCGGCTTGTTCCACTAACTTCAATATTTAATTGTGGTGTTGGCCCACCTAATTCTTTTATTTTTAGTTTATCCTCATAAGGCAGAGAAACAAATACAGTTTTTTTTTTAAACGAATCGCTATTCATTTTAATAACTATAATATCCGTAGACGCCTAAATGAAAATATTCACACGTGCCTCTCGCAGAAATAAACCACTACATACCACGTACGAAATATTACTGCATTTACTGCAGCAGTGGCTGTCGTTTTTGCAGCCACAAAAGCCCATATAAAAGTGTACTGGGTCACGTGCCTGATTAGTCAATAAAAACAAAGGACGCATCTAATTGTTCGCTGTGCACACATTTTGTATATGAGGTTGCATATATTAAGGAGCGTAGCTCGCGTCGTAATAAATAATAATATAAGCTCCTAGATTTATTTTAGCACGAGTACATTTGGAATCTTTAAATATTTTGTTGATATTTAATATGATTAAATACATAAAATTGTATGTGTTCTGCAGCTTCGCAGCTCTTATGGTAAAACCGCCACTGTGTGGGCCGATATCGTGAGCAACACTTTAATGGAACCTTTCCAATTGCCTAGACGCTTAGACGGTGCTTCAGATCTAGATTTTTACAAAATTGCTTGCCAGAGTTATTGGAAGACGTGCTATTAAATGTTCTGCAAAATATGCGGTTACTGTCTAACGGAGTCTCCTCTCACTTTTTTCGGAGATTACTTTTCCAGATTGCTGGATAGGCCGAGGCAGCCTAGTTAGATGGCCCCCCGATCCACGGATCTCACCCATTTAGACTTCTTTTTGTGGGGATAATATGTGAAAAGTGTTGTGTATTCCACGGAAGTTCGTGACATCGACCAACTGCGACATCGTATTGCCGAAGTTTGAAATACGATTTGAGAGGACATGACAATGTTGCAACGCGGGCTAGCGAATTGGATACGTCGCGCTGAAGCTTGTGTGCAAGCAAATGATGAGTACATCGAACATCTATGAAAATCAGCAGTTCTCGAAAGGTGGCTACCTGCACTGTTGAGGTAAGTCATATTTTAAAATTACATTTTACTCAACACAAATGCTTGTATTTACATAACGGACATGTGGTAAAAATATATGACATAAGTTCATTAACACCTTGTGTATTATTATGTATTATAGGCTTTATGTTCCATTTCTATAGTAGGGAAGATAATCACTATTAAACGTTTTTAACCTTATATTTTAACTTAAACCTTTAGGAACAACAATAGCGGCATCAACTAATGCAGTTAGTTTATAATATCGTTTCATTAGTCTACTAATGATTGCTTATAATTTTTAATAATAATTTGTGACTTCATTCATAACACTCGAATAATACTAGCTATTAAAGTTAAATTTCTAATAAATCGATGTAATTAAACAAAGATTCATGAAGAATTATCAATTTCTTATGAGAATATTCTCTTTGCACAGACTGAGATTTTCGAACTATCTCATATGTGTCTGGGAACATAAAATATACAATTTTTTAAACAAAGTTTTCGTTTAATCCATGCAAACTCAGTAGCGCTATGAAACTTTACCTTGGAAAGCGTATGACTAGCCTCATAAACAAGTTGGCGTACTGATTACTTGGTTAGGTTTATTGCAAAGCAAAACTCAAGACCTAAATTAACGTGAATTATAGAGCCTAGTTCTCCGTGCAAAATAATTTGGGGATAATTCAATTTCTTGCTTAATAAAATGTCAAGAATGGGATGAAATAAATCAGGAGTTTACTTCTGATATCACAAAACCGGGCAGTAGGAGTTGAATGCTTTAAATTTGGATCGATAGGGACGTGGCTGCCTTCCAAACCTGGGGATAAATCAAATTCTTAGTTCTCTTGTTCATTAAACTTTGTTTTTACTTGAAATTAGTGGAGAGCTGTACCGGACTCTACCAAGTAGTGCACTTTAACATGAGCACACTAAAGAGAGACCAAAAACTTTTAAATCGTGATAAGTATTCAAGTTAAAAAATCTACCTAATTAACTGTCGTAAAATAAAAACAACTTTTTACGAACTTTAGGGTACGATTTTTTTAGTAATACAGGGTGTCCGGAAATTATGCGTCAAGACTTCAGGAGGTGATTCCACACAAAAATTAGGGTCACAAAGTCCTATAACAATTTTTCGAAAACTCAATATTAATATTAACAGAGATACAGGGTGTCAAAAAAACATTTTTTTTAGCTTTTCTTAGATAACTTTTTTATTTGTGATTTAATTTTTTCCAAGTCTTTCCTATGTATTATTAGTGCCCTTGTAGATTTATGTTCCAAATATGATGCAAATATTCCAGTGCCAAAGGGCCTAACCTGACCTTAATCTTCGATCCATGGCTCACACCTTTTTTGTTTTCACCGCTTTATACATTTGAACAGCACCATGTTAAAGAGTGTCAAAAATTATTTAAAAAAGTATCTCTTGTTGCGATCCAATAAAATGAACCGTTTCTGAGAAAAACGACTTCAAACATATTCATGCGTTAACGCTGCTTTAAACTGATTTTTAAGATTTACAAAGGTGGCTTTGAAAAGAATAACTTAATGTTGCCTTAGCTACTTTTGACAGATAATATTAATCAAATACAGGAAAGGATGGTCAGTATGGAAGTAGACTGGATCATAGCGATAAAATATTGCAGAATATTCGCTGATTGAAACTGAAATAGAAAGAGAAATAACAAATGGAAAGATGTAATAGAGATTGGAAAGAGATATAGAAAAAATTATATAAATAATAACATTTTCATCTTATATGAACTGCTTATTTTCCCTTAGAAAATCACACGTTTAATTTTGTCCATGAAACATTGCAACATCCCGTATAATAATAGCGAATTCAGAATATTAAATGCACAAAAAATACTTTCACTCTAGTCTAGACTCATATTAACGAATTATGTTTCATAGATTTTAGGATATTAGAAAAATATTCCGGATTTTTTACAAAAAAAGCAGTTTTAGACTTTTGCATAATTAGATAATTTTTCTTAATAATTGATTTGTGCTATTCGGTGCTCTATAGTTTGTGTCTAGAACGTGAAATGGTACTTTTTCGTTCAAGAATGGAAGTTATTTTGCCGAACTTAGCACTTCGCGTTCGAGATGCAAATAATATTTTTTCGAAAACTGCAACAAAATAAGACAATTGTGGTATACACAACAATTAAATTTATATTTGAAGTCGTTTGAACCGTGTTTGAATCAAGACGGTTTAGATGAGGTGACTATCATAGCGACAGCGATCTAATAAACAATAAAAAGTAGGTGTTTGAAAAAGTAGTGTCAAAATTATATGTATATTACTACAATTTCGTTTAATAAAATATGAAGTTTAAAAATATCAATTTTATCGTAGAATGGTTATATTTCTAAACTTTTTATTAAAATTTTAATTCAAAAGAAGTTATACCTAATTAAAGGAATAGCGGTATAGTTTGTACAAAGTTGTTCTTATTAACTCTTGGTCTAATTAGGTACCCAACTTTTTAGTATGCTAAAGTCATGAAACATTGTTTTATGTTAAGTGCAGGAAATGATATGATATCATTTTTGTTTTTAGCTTTAGGAATAAAAGTTTTCCATTTTTTTTGGCACATTTAAAAAAAAGATAAAACTATTGTTCCGTCTTTAGTTCCATCTTTTTCTAAATAAACTTTTACATATCTAGGGACCACAAAAACTCTCAACAAATACCTTCTTTGACTTTTTACATTCCACCCTTAACCCATTGCCATTTCCCTTAAGTAAGGAATATTGAAAAATCACCCTGACAGATAAGAAAATGGTCTACCACGGTATTTAAGATCAGAGAATTGAACTCTGGTAATATTTCAGATGAAATTTATTGTTCAATCCCCCACCCCTCAGTTCTTCCCCTAAAACAGGGGATGATAAAAACAGCTCCTGAAAAGGAGTTTTTTGTTTTAGTGATGCTTTTATTCGTGTTCAGCGACAACAAAAACGTTTCATGCATATTTTCTTTTATTTTAATTTTTCCACACCCTCACCCCTCACTTCCACCCCAAAAATAGGGATGAACATATTTTCCTTAATTTTTCCATAACTTGTTTCAATTGAGCATTGATTGCACCATAATGTGTTTTAATTTCACTGTATTTATCGATTGTCGCCACGGTAGCGCAGTCGGTCGAGAGTGCGGTGGCAAGCATTTCTCGGCTAGGCTTCCTACTCTGGTCCGGGTTCGATCCCCGGTGTCAGCACTGGCAATGTCGATGGATAATGGGTGTTTGTCCGCGTTTTTTCAAGTGTAGACCCCTTCCGCACAGCCTTTGGCTTTGGATTTGGGGGTTGTCCCATTTCTGTGGTGTGTTTTATGTTTATGTTATATAAGATTTTTGAACGAAGAAAATCGATTTTCACTTTTTTCACCTACTCACTCTTCATTTCCATCCCCAAAATAGGGGATGATGACATTAGCAATAATTTTCCCTAAATCTGCATCAAATAAGCTTTGATTTAAAAAAAATGTAAAACGATTCGTTAATTCTTCTTCGAGATATTTGATTTTGACATAGAAAAATGACGTTTGACCCATAGTGCTGCGCCAAAGGCTAGCGGACCGATTGTGACAGCTCTTGTGATAACTGTTTGCCTTTATCACAATTTAATGTAGAGGTAATAATAATAATGGCACGACAATTATGGATTAAAAGGTCCTAGGTATCTAGAAAAAATACTGAAGCGAATATATTACCTACATATTTTTCAATTACAAAAATGTACATAGAACAAGAAAATGCAATATTTTTTAACGGAAATGGTGTTCAATAAAAAATACATAACTTACATCTAGAAGTCGCATATGCGATTCTCATTTGTTTTTTTTTTAAAGAATTTTGGAAGTTATAACAACTTATATGGGAAATATTATATATACAGTATTTTTTAATGGAAAAGGTGTTCTATAAAAAATACATAAATTACATCCAGAAGTCGCATATGCGATTCTCATTTATTTTTAACGAATTTTGGAAATTATAACAACTTATATGGTAAATATTTTCCTAAAGTCAGAAATGTGTTATTTTAACTTTTCTTTCATCTAATTAAAAATAGAAATTGACTCAAATATATTTTATAAACTTCCAATAAATATTTTGGAGTACCGATTCAAATATATGCTAAAGACAAATAATCGATCTCATATATTAAACTTAAATTGGGTTGCTTCATAAAATATTCTCTTTTAGTCAAGCATATAAGTAGTTCCATGTACTAAGAAAACCAGGAATACAGTTAACAGACAGCAAAGGTATGCTAGAAGTTCCTGATGTAGAGATCAAACGTCTAATATTTTATTCGTTTTGTAAATGTAACTTAACTACAGAACTTGAAGTTTGTAGTTAATACTATATGCTAAGTATTAGACATAGAAAATATACAGGATATTTCAGAATAATACACCATAAATTGTAACAGAATATCTTTAGTTTTTAAGTATCTTATACAGTGCGTTTTTTATGCAACAATCTTCGATTACTTTAGATCAAAATTTTTTTAAAGTTAGTATCTTGAGCTTCTTGGTACCATTTTTAGATGTACATACCTCCTAATCTTGCCACAAAAAATGTTATCTTGCCAAAACTCGTTTACATATTTCATTTCCGTCAAGTATTATTCTCCAGTTCTTTTCTTCTTTTTTGTTCAAGCAGATGTGTGTTTAATTTTATAGACTATAAAGAAACATCGTCTTTTAAAATAATGCTAGAAAGTAAGTATGTAGTTTATTCAGATACTTTAATCAATCAATGCAGAAAGTAGGTATATAAAAAAGCTGTTAAATTTATTTAAAAACGTTAAAATGATAAATTTATTTAAAAACGTTGATATGATAAATCACCAAAAATGATAAATCTCCACCAATATTTTTGTGACCTCTTGTATAATGCAAAACAGAAATAAAAAAAATATGGTGCTGCGAGGAAAAGGTTTTACCTATTTTCAAAAATTTCCGTCTATAATAGAATATGTGTCGATATCTATTGTTTAATTAGACAAAAGGATGGTTAAAAATAATTTTAAATGCCATCAAAATATCCTTTAATCCTTTTGTGAAACGAATACAATTCACAGTTGAAAAACAAGTAGGCGATAGAATTATATTCAAATGAAAAGCTTTGAAAACATTTCAAATTACATGAATATTTATGAACTTTTCTATAAAAAATCATTCATGCTTCAGTTTCCTGTACTAATAAATAATAAAGTGGTTACAATCCTACTTTTAGGAAATCTATGACAATAAATACATGCGGGACTGCAACTTACTATAAAAAGTAACTTTCTTTGTCCCTTGTCTATAGTGGGCCTAAATTTGAAAAACAGTCAGAATAAAAACAAACTGAATCCATTATATAACGGCTACCGTATGTCAAATGATACATTTCTGGGAAACACGGGGTTAGGCTTACAAATAGATCAATCAACCCCTTGACAATTTAGAAAAATTCTGCATAAGATAAATGATATTGTAGGATGGTGGCCCGATGAGCCATGAAATAACTTAATATAAATAGTACTTGATTGTACGACAGACTGCATCTTTTTCAGACCTAGATAACTTTTTGTAGCTGTCAGAAGACGTTGAGTAATGTATCGCAGCACAAAAACATCTTAAAAACAAGTCAATTTGTTAGAGAATGCAACTCTCGTCACTAGATAATAATTTCGATAACATCCGTGTAGAGTTTTTATACACATTTTTTTTCATTTTTTAAATTTAACCATAGCAAAAATTACTTTAATATTAATATTATCTATTTTAAATATGTACTTACAGAATATGACAAGGAATGGCTATTTGATGATCAACCAGTGCCATTTCAAGACACGCACACACAAATATGTACTTAATTATTTCAGACAACTTATCAGCGACAGTGTAGGTAGAGTTTGTCACTTCGGTGCATGAATAACACAGCGCGGTAACGGGGTCTGCGGGATTTGCAACAACGAAGTTCGTATTTATTTAACGCATATTTATTCTCTTTAAGGTGTTTATAGGACCAGTTTAAAATAACCTACGTCAGTTTTCTATCAAATTAATAAATGTATTAAACGTCTTCCTGATATGCTGTAATGGAGTAGTAATAAAATATCGTGAAACGTATACAAATCCTATATCGTGTGCATATCGATACACTCGAATTCATTGGCATTCACTTGCCAAATATTATTAAAGCTCTACAAACGGCACACCAAGAAAATGTATGCGGCAATGACTATGTCAGTAGAGTTCATTTCCACAGATTGGAATTTCACATCTGTATATTTTGCGTATAATAATAACTTGGTTCGTACTGGAACGTAATAATATCACTGCTTTTTCATATTTTCATATTAGACCAAAAATAAAGTATACTCGTTTGCATTTGTAATATTAATTTATAATCAAATGATTAACTATTTTTATCAGCACGCTTTAAGCGTGATTTATGCTGTTGAATAAAGAACGTTGATGAAATTGGTGGAAAATATTTAGTTATCTCCAAAAACAATACTCTTTAAAAATTGCTTATACAAATGTTCATACATTTAACGTCAATTCAGAGATTTATTGCTTTATTCTCATACCATTTTTATCGGGGACCACACGCAGGCGGAAGGTGTTGAGCGACCCAGGTCTCTGGTAGGCTGCCACAGCCACATCCCGAGCCTGCCTTAGGTCACCCATCCAAGTTCCAGCCTGCGTCCGTGATGCTTACCTCGGCCGATCGAAATCCATCGGCTAGGCGGTCCCCTAAAATAGAGCATATTTTAGCATGCATTCCAATATCTGATAAATGAAAACGTATAACTGATAAACATAAGTGTTTGAGGGAGACCAGTACTGAAACCATTTTAATAACAGATATATAATGGCAATTCACTTACCTTCTTATTTAATTTTGTTCAATACGAACGCCGCCATTTCCCCATTTCAGTATTATTTTAAGGAATTTGAAGGAGAACTACTCTATTTATTAAATTCATTTTATTTAGTATTTAGTTTTTATAATATTGTAATTGTATATAATTCTCACATACTTCAGTAACTAGAAGCCTCTAGTATCGATAAAGAATTTCCAATTCAACCGATATACGCAGATACATGAAATTGGCATCACCTTGATATCATAATAATTGTGCATTCATTGTATTCATCTGCACTAGTAAACATTCTTACATTGTACCATTGCAATGTTCAATGATTCGGAAATCAAAATCGATATTCGAGATGACTGTTTTTTCTTTCAGTTGTATCTATAATGTTTTTGTGGTCTCCTACCAATATCTGAAACAATCTCTCATATAAATAGTACAAGAGCAGTCATGATACAAGCTTTGGCAACTGTAAAGTAAAATTTTCCCTACATCAATTAACTTGTTTTCTTTATTAAGATTCTCATAATACTCTTCTTCTGTTTGAAATATCTGGGATAAGCACAGCATAACTATTAGAGTGGAAAATCGATATCAGCATTAAGTGCATCCCGCTTTACAGAATTTTGTTTGGCTTTCATCCTTGTAAATATAAACAAGGTCTTTAAAGTAAGTATGATAATTTACAGTAAACGATTAATTTACAGTAAAGGTTAAACTCAATAGTTTAATGAGTGAGAGTTAGGAGTTTATTCTTCATCAATCCCAAAACTTAATGCAGCACATTTCGAAGTTTATTGTAAAGGATGCTGCGCATAAGTCTTTTGTTTGACTTTAAACTTGAAGAGTCGAAGTCATTAATAACAAAAAGTTTGTAACTATGTCAAGTTAAAATATACTTACCAGTAAATTATTCATATCTTCAACTACGTACATAATAATAAAAATGTCTCAAATCGTTTTCGATTGACTGCTTCAAACATATTGTTTTAGAGATGTAGCAACCGGTGTTGTGTCGTGCCATAGCAGTTTTCTTTTCGCAGTTTTATAGAAATATAGAAATTCTAAATGAATACGTTGCACTGGTGCCAAATCACTGTAGAGAATCATATTGTAATATTTAAATAATTCTTAGGAAAACTTAACAGAAAATTTTTAGTCGCTACATTCTATGGCGTCACTTTGAAAATGCTTTAATGGTGGAAACAGGAAAAATTAAAATCGCCCAACAACCTCTCTGCCCTATATACAAGAATGTACTGTCAAGGTCACACCTTAAGGAAACACAATGTTACCCTCTACAGGAGCTCAAGGAGAATGGGGTCAACCTTTCCAATATTTCCTATTTATGCGGATAAATATATAATTGGAGAAATGGAAAGATATGTCAAGATTAAAGAAGTACAAGAAGAATAACAACGTAGAAAAATCAACAGTTATGGAACATAGATTAGATATATACCTAACAAATATCAGAGTTCTGGTGAGAAAGAGAGATTCTGGAAGCAATAGAAATCCAAAAGAATAGAGGTAATTTCAATCGAGACGAAAGGCTAGAACAACCTGGAATTTGCTCATTTGCAAAAATCAAGCACTAGAATGCTATGAACCAGTGCACATAACAAATATCAGTATCAGTCAGATTAATCTCCAATTTTAGAGTATTCTGAAGACGAGAGCTATATGTCTCTCGAAACATCAAGAAGTCTAAATTAAATCAGACTGGAAATGGTTGTCCACAATGTGTCATATTTAAAAGCGTAAAGTTCTCAAGACTACACAGACGTTAATATCGAAACAGCACTTGAAAAGCTGATAACCCCTCATCACACTTTGCAGATTAAGTTTTACAATGACTTAATAGTGCATTTATATATATCGGCCCCTGAATTCGACACACATGAAGCAGCCCCTGGATCTTGATTTCTTTAAACTTTTAAAGGCGGCATAAAGCTTAACCCTACTGGACTGGAAAATGCAAAACAATCTTCCCTTAAGAAAGAAGAGTTTAAAGGGTTATTAAATCCTTAAGTAAACGAATGTCTTAAGAACCCATCATAGTCAATTGAGCTCTTAATAGCTGGTTTGAAGAAACGACCGTAATGACACTCAATTTGAGACTATTTTGAAAATAGTTTTTTATGTTCCTCAAACTAAGAACATTATAACTGTACCCCTGTTCGATAATCGCCACGAAAAAAAAGAGGTTAGATACAGAAATTGGTCAGTGTTTCTTGCCCCACAGATGAATCGGAAGAAAGCGAATGAGAGAATCCTATGAAACTATCGTATAATGAAATCGCACACTCAAATATAGCTGAAGAAGTAGACAACTTACCCCTGCCTCAAAAAATATTATATCTCATGAAAGTAAAAGAGAATGAATACAGTGTTTTTTGGTCAAAGTCGCTAGACGCATCAAAAATGACTTAAGCTGATTTAGATTGACAATTATGCAACTGACAAATTAGTCCGCAAATTTTTTCATTATCATTTTCATTCATTACGAAGTTCTTCAATATTCTTCAGCAATTATTTCAAAGATTTATTGTGTGTCTCATTTTGCACTGTTCTAAATACCGTGAATTTTCGAGACAAAAATGTCTGCAACCAGGGGATAGTAAATAAAAATAAATGGAGATTCAACTCATTTTCTTGATTACGTTGAAATATATTTTTGTTTAACCACATATACACATGAAAAATGTTGTAACGTTACTTTGTCAGTTCAATTATAGTGTCTCCGAAGTCAGTTGAACATGTACAAAAACGCCTAATATATTTTAATTATTTATGTCCTCAAATAATTTTATTATATTGATGGTAAATTTCGTTTTGTTCCGTTTCATAAGGACTCCAAAATGCGATGTTGTAATAATATTAGTAAACAAAATATCCCTCTTATTACTTTCTTTCGCAATTGTAGTACGAATGATTAATAAAAGGCGCCTATAATAAGTCGGCTAGCGTTTTTGAAAGTCAAATTTTATGCTGACGTAACTAAACTAAAGAATGGGTGCTCGCTTTAACGAAAGAATATTTTCCTGTTTTCTTTTCATTTTGAACAATAAATAAGTTTTATTATGTATCAATCAGTCAACCAGTTTTATTTCTAGTCACCATAAAGATTGCAAGTCATATAGTTTTCTTAAAATTTTATTTCTGTCTTCTAAGTAGGGGTGACTTTGGTTATTAATTAAATCTTGTGAAATATCAAACATTCCAAGCATTCATAGGAATGACAAAAACAAATTCCACAGGTCAACAAGGGTCAATAAGCAGACACACTAATATGCATCCCCAAAGGATTTTAATTCGAAAGCGGGAGCCTTGTACTTTGAAATTATATGTATTTTTTTAAGAATAGATTACTACATAACCTCAAATATGACGAAAACAGTGTTTTTTGCACATTTAGGTTAGGATATCTCAAAAACCTGACGTGATACAGCAATTCTGCTGCCAGATTCGGATTCAGCGCACCTAAATCTTTCGGAAATATATATATTGAAGTTTCTGCTTCAAAAAAAAAAGTTAAATTTTGTTGGTCTGTGAATAGAGAACCGCATGGGTTAGGCTATATTGATAACTAAAAGTTCCCAAGGATTGCATTTAATGGTTATCAAGTTACCCCATTTAGAGTATGAGTTTGTAACGAAGTTAATTTTTTTGGAAAGAAAGCAATTATTTTGAAATTGACATAAAATGGTACATATTGTTTCAACCAATAGAAATATGCGTTTTTCTCAAAACAAACCTTGGGACAGCTTTAAATAAATCCGAAAATAATGTAAAACAATCAATTCCACCTAGACTGACAATATGTAAAGCTTTCTCTGGAAACCCTTCGTATATCTCAATTTATGTTTCTACTTGTGAGCGTAGGTACCTACAGCTTTTTTTCTGCTACCAGAAAAATATTTTATTTCAACGAAAGAATTGCCTTGTCATCGATCGGTTATATCGTATCCTATCCCTTAGGAAAAAAGGAGAATCATCTATTGTCATTTTATCGTGCCTATTGTGTAACTGTCTACGGCAAAAAAACAGGTAAAGTAAATAAGCTGTTACGTTGAGTTTATTTTTTTGGGTAGAGATTTATGTACTAGGTATATTTCGAACATGAAATATTATTCCCATAGGTAAAAAACAGAAACGTAACTCCAATTGGTTGTAGAAGCAATTTGGAGACCGAAAAGTCGAGCTGCTTAAATATTGAATTAAGCTTATATAATTTGAAACGCATTGAAACGTAGAAATATGAGATACAACAAAACTTTAGACTGTTGTTTTAATAAAGGGGCGAAGCTCAATGAAATATTACTGAGATTATATCTATATATGTTTTTTTTTTGAAGAGAATGAATGTCAATTTTGTACTACTTGTCTCCAGCTTAGCTTTTGGTTGATTCGATTTTTAACTTTGAGAAAATTATATTTCATATTTTGAATTCAGAATGAAGATCATTAAATCATATTTAAATCAGTAAGATGTTTAATGTATAAATGTATGTATATGTATAAATATTGTGTCGATTTTTCTGTGTGAGCTCCAAAGTGACACAAAAAGTCGCCGTCTGGGTAACAGTAGTGGAGAAAAGTGTAAACCAGGGGTTTGGAAGGGAAAACCACTTTCTGGAAAGGCGGATAGGACGAAATGGCCCTGTACCTTGGCTAGCACGATGTCCGGAAATGAATCCTCTGGATTTTTTTGTTTGGACGTGTATGCAACATAATGAGTACCGAACGCATATTGTCGATGCTGCAATTTGTTTATTCGTTTAATTTTTGTGTTTTAAATGTGATTTTAAGAAATTTCAGAATTTTCGAAAACAAAATTGAAACCGTCAAAACTGCCATCTTGCTTTCGCACTGCGGCGCGCTGTAACTTCAGTGTAACAAAAGCCGCGACGCGTGGTAATTTATTGGTTAGTTCTCGGAACGGATGGGCCAAAAAGTAAAATATTTCAGTCAACACTAATTATCGAAAGTTATTGGCTCTCAAGTAGGTTTAGCGTCGTCCTTCGGAGAAATTTAGCAATATTTTTTAACAAGTTCACTTAGACTGTCGGGGCCATGTGTTGAGCATCTGGTATAAACAGGAAAATCGATATTTCTAATAACGCGCGAAATGCATTCCAAAAAATGTAGGAATTCCAAAAATAAGTTGTTAGAATGTTATCAAGAAAATAATAATAGGTCAAATAGCTGGTTTTTAGGCGGATTTTCCAAGCTATAATCCGTCCCGTATTGCTATGCGGAGTCACAAGAGGAAGGTATAGGGTTGTTTGTAAGTTTAGTCTCAAAATTATTTAGACAAATTCAGTCCATTAGACAACTATTAACATGGCATAGTTATGCCAAAGCGTCTCGATATTCAGGGTTCCGGAAAAATATGTAAATATTTTAATTTATTCGAATAGTTTTTTCAAAGTATTGCAATTTGGCACATCCTGTAAGTTGAAAAGTAACACGTTTTTGTTTACAATTAGAAGAGTGTGTAGATAATTGCCTAATTAATTATTTCTTTCTCGCTTTTAAATACTAATATTATATTTGTTTAAATAGTTGGATATTAATTAATTAACGAAATGAGTCAGAGTCAACTATTTGTTGGGTAGTAGGTTAAGCATAGCCAAAATTATAAATATAAATGCGGTGGATTAAACATGAAACCTGTTTCATTCTATCCCCCCCTACATCATTATATTTTGCAGGTACGACACACAGTACAATAACGATGTTCAGTAAAGTTAAAATGCACGACTAGTTCTCTGTAGAATGTGTAGTGAAGTTTCATTGAAATTGTCATTATTACCTTGTAAAGATTCCGTAAAGGTAAATCCGATCTTAAATATATTTCACATCTGAAGTAGATTTACAAAATTGAACAGGATATAATTTAAATCTACAACTATAACGAGCCTTTTCAGTGAATTAAAAAAGGTCAGTATTAAACAGTTTAAAAAATTACAGATTTTAATACATTTGCAGAAATCACTAGTTCCATTTGTGTATGTAGTAAGGCAGTGAATTTATACGAATATTTATTGATGCATGGTACGATCAAAGCCTAATTATATAAAGGTACTTAGGATAGCCGGATAGCAGGTCAATTTTCTTTGATCTTTGGGTAGTCGCTCTAGTGACCTCGTCCTTATAAATCGAAGCTGTAGCGCTGTTGCCAGGTACTCCCAGGTGTCACATTATTTCAGTATAAACAATATTGATATTTTATGTTTTATAGATGACTACTCAACAATAGTATTCAATTTTATAATATTAATTAAAATAAGAAATTGATATAATATATTAGCAGTCCTATGCTAAAAGGACAAAAATTGTAATTGGTTTGGGGCTTGTAAAAGGGATAGTCCGGTCAAATTAGACCAAAAAATAAGAGTAAAGGTATATAAATTTACAACAAGCTGAAAGTGAGTAAAATTGTTTAAAACATAATTAAAAATAACATTAAAATTCCTCATCATTTTGGTACTAGGAAAAAAATTTACTCGAGGTCAAAGGTCAAAAAAATGGGTTTTTCACTATTTTCAGCTAAACGGTAAGTTTTATCATAAAATTACTTCAGACTTCAGATTGTAGATCATAAAGTTATCTATAAAAAATGTATCAATACTTTTTTCCTAAGAGCCACCGTTTTCTGAGATATAACGATTCAAAAAGTTGTAAAAATTGTAATCGTCATAATATGCATAAGTACGCCACGTATATACATCTCTGAAGCTGTAATATAAGTAAAAATATTTTTCCATCGGTGATTGTAACTTACACTTAAAATATAAAATATACATAAGTATAGCTATGAGAATATCAGGTAAAATGAAATCCAACCCCTTAATTTATACGCCAGTGTAACCTTGAGACAACACGCAATAACTGGCTGTGATATGACATCTGCATTTTACAGGAGAGGTAAAACAACAGTTTTTAATATGTTTGAAAAATAAGATTTTAAAAACAGTAATTCAACTCCACAAGAAGTTATCACCAACGGAATTCGCTTTCTTCTTTCTATGGAGTTCCTAAAAAAACTACCGGCTTAGATAAGTATCGATATGCATGTTTTGTTAAAAACACTTGAAATAAAAAATAAGTGCAATTAGCTTGTCTTCCTCCAACCTCAGTTGCTGCTCATCAACAACTTTTTCGGGTATACTACCAAGTTCAAGTGTGGCTTGGTTATCAGCTAGACCCAAAAGACTGGGGTTGGAAGTTGGTCGACAATACATTAGAACCAATTCAGAATAGGCCTATTGGGGAAACCACGTTAAAAAAACGCGCTAAGTACACTACCTCATAGGTGGCGTGGAAACGTGTGCATATTATGACGATTACAACTTTTACAACTTTTTGAATCGTTATATCACAGGCTCTTAGGAAAAAAGTATTGATACATTTTTTATAGATAGTTTTATGACCTACAATTTTTGTCAGAAGTAATTTTATTATAAAACTTACCGTTTAGCTGAAAATCGCGAAAAAGACATTTTTTTGACCTTTGACCTCGAGTAAATTTTTTTCCTAGTACCGGAACGATGAGGAATTTTAATATGTTATTTCTAATTATGTTTTGAACAACTTTAATCATTTTCAGCTTGTTGTAAATTTATGTATCTTTGAATGTCTAGATTGACCGGACTAGGAGTTAAAACAGGAATTTATAATAGTCATAGTTTATGACAAATACAGGGTGTCCCAGTGTCAGTGTACAAAAATTTACCAGGGGGTAGACCGGACCAAAATAAGATTAAAATTCTTATAAAATATTTTTCTGCCATGCACTCTCACAGAGTTACAGGGTGTTGTTTAGAAAAAAATAATAACTTTCCGCAATACCTAACTCAAAAACCCTTCCAGGGAATTAAGTAATTTTTGGATGAAGTGTACATCTATTAAAGGTCATTAAAACTACAAGGTGATTATTTTGATCTGATGCCAGGGGCGGCCTAGGCCAACTTGTCCTCAAGGTTATGTCTTCATAACTTTTGCATATCCTAGTTTTATGTAAATTGATTACATTTTCCTGAATCTGCAATCGATTCTGAACAAAAAAAGTGCTCTTGTTTCATAGCTCAAAAATGAACCGTTTTCGAGTAAATTGGGTCTAAGGTATCGACTGCATTAGTTCGTAGAAAAATGCATGCGAAGATTTTATTTCTTGTTATCTAGTAGGTACCTGTCATTATAAAAAACAAAGTTGTTTACAAGCATACATGTCAAAATTAAGTTTACAAAACAACAAGATTATGAAATTATTATGAAATTTTCCAACAACGAATATGCTGATATGATATTTGTCTACGGTTTCTGTGATGGAAATTCATAGGTGGTTTCACAAGAATATCTATACCGGTTTCCAAATAGAAGGCAACCTTCACAGCACGTATTCCATCAGTGGCGTAGCATTTTTTTCTTTAAAAATATCCAGAAACGTGTCTGTGCGCGCGGCACTGGTGAAACTGAAAACAATATTTTTATCGTAAAACGTGTAACTGTGTAACTAGTTAACTGTCAAAGCCTGTAAAATTTCAATAAAATATGCTGAGCCGCAATATTTTTAAATTTGAGTTTTTTTATTAAAACTTTAACACCCTGTATATCCGAAACTAAGCGTTTTTGGAATATGATATATTAAGGAAATATATTACAAATCACTTGTTCTATAACCTCCTGAAAGGAATGTATCGACTTACCAAACACCCTGAATATTATATATCTTTATCTTTTTAATGGAACTTACAAAAAGTAAGAAAATCGTGTGGACGTTTGTCGGTAACTCTTTGAGCAATCCAATGATGATAAAATAATAATCATTCAAAGGATTTATTCTAAAAATCAGATTACTGTCTCCTCTCACTCTCTTTAGTCACAAGACCTGGCTCCTTGCAATTTTTTCTTATTTCTAAATTTAAAATCAGTTCTGAACGGACTATTGATGACATCAAAGCAAATTCAGATTTTAGAGTCCATTTCAAATGAGCTATCCAGAACGAAATGGAAACACCGCTGGGAAAAATATGTGAATTGGGTAGGGCAGTAGGGCAGGAAGGAGACAAGGACCAGTAATGTATAAAATTAATAACAAAGTTTAAAAAAAATAAAATAAAGTTCGATTATTTTCTGAGCAGACCTCGTATAACATACCCATAATTTTCGCGGATAGTAAATCATAACACCTTCTAAAAGTGACATTAATGTCCCCTACATATCGCCTTACATTACCTGTACGTCGTTAACATAGCATTGCCTTAAGAGGAAACTGCGGCACCCATTTTTTCTTGATTATACGGAACGTTTTAGGTCCCCGTCACTTTAAACAGTAATTTGCATTCACGCTACTAAAAATTTTCACATCGCCCTCACATCAACCGTAGCTTTTCAAGATTTACAAGGCGCCGCATATTCTTGTGATGAATTGGTCTGAAAGAAATATCCCCCCAAGTGAGATGAGTGATCACCTGAAACTATGTCGACGTTCCCGCTTTCCGGAAATTCCCTAAATTGCCAAAGTGTTTAAAACGTCAAAAGGTGTATATATCGCACCTATATAAAGATAAAAGTTTATTATTGGGAAGGAAAACCAATAAATCATCCTGCGTTAAGTCCTATACATTGAGATACATCCCAGTTAAATTATTTTGAATAGAGAAACTTGTTTGACAAATTGCCATAAATACTACCCAATATGTCGAACTGAAGTTGAATTGATGATATCAGTAAAATAACGAATAAAAGTTATTCTTACGTCAAATGTAATTTCAAGCGTAAAAATTTCAGCTTTTTAGTGAAAACAGAAAACCATTCGTAACACGAGTTTTATTAGTACGAAATCTTCAAACTGTTTTCATAACGAAAATTTATTATTGGAAGTCTGATTTGAACCTAATACATTATTTAATAATGTGATATATGTCGTTATGACATTGGCTACCTAAGGAGTTAATAGGTGCATATTCAAACATTTGATATACATAGAATTATTCTAGAATAAAATGTACCAAATACTCTTACTATGAATAATATATGTATGTATGTATGTTCTTTAAAACAATGCAAATCATGGGCCTCAGCTTTAAGGCAAATAACGCCAGCGTATGGAATCAGCGAGCACATTTCGGGAAATAAAAAATATGAGCTTTAGAAATATTAATATTTTCTTTATTAATCTTAAGCCTATCTTAAATTACCAATCCACCTGGCTCAAATTACCGACATTACACGAAGTATTAGAATAAATACATACCATACACAAAACTATTATATATAAAAAATGTCACCGTTGCCCTTTGTAAGCGTTCGGATCAGGATCAGATTCTGCTTAGATTTAAACACTACAGGGTTGCACGGTTGATCATTTGGTTATGGGTAAATAATAATAAATAAAATTAACATAAATTAGGCTTTTTGCAATACATAATAATATAATGAACTACATTGTAATATTCTAGAAGCAGAAACAGAGAGCACTATCGAAAATTATTTCTTTTTTTGGAAGTATAATTTTTTAAAAGTTGTAAAAGTGTATCTGAACTTAGTAATAAAAATAAAGTTTACCCTAAAATTGAAATCACTATTGACGATGTTTCCTATAGAGAACCTGGGCTGGTGGCATCACTATTCAATGATTTTTTTGTAAATGCACCACAAAAGATTATTAGAGACATACCCAGTACGATAAATAATTCCAGTTTTATTTCTTTGAAGGAAAACAACAATTCTCTTTATTTAAACCCCTACACTGCTGATGAAATTATTAAATTATTGACAATAAAATTAAAAAATAAAAACTCATCTGGTGCTGATAATGTACCAATGTCCTTAATAAAACGTGTTATTGGTTGCATAATACAACCAATTACCTACCTTGTTAACTTGTCCTTCGAATGTGGTACCTTTCCAGATGTTTTAAAATCTGGGAAAATTGTTCCTATTTTCAAGGGAGGAAATCCCTCTTGTATAGAGAATTATAGACCTGTTACTCAGCCTGTTGTCTTTTCTAAAATATTTGAATATTGTTTTTTAAACCGATTAATAACCTTTCTAGAAAAATTTAACATTATCTCAGTTAATCAACACGGTTTTTGCAAAGGAAGATCAACGGGTACCGCTATGCATTCATTTTTGGAACGCGTCTACCATTTTCTTGACGTTGGTGAGTATCCAGTGGGTATCTTCTGTGATCTCAGTAAAGCTTTTGATTGTGTTGACCAGAAAAAATTAATGTCTAAATTGTATGCATATGGTATTCGAGGCTTAGCTCTGGGTTGGGTAAAAACTTTTCTTGAAAATAGGACTCAATATGTTTCTATTAATAATAATAACTCTGAGTCACACCAAGTAAAACAAGGTGTCCCACAGGGCTCTGTTCTAGGTCC
>NW_019417054.1:86171-110551 GCF_000390285.2 Anoplophora glabripennis
TTGATAAATTTTTATAATACTGTATTATAAAAAACAATTAATAATATCTCTACTCCTCATTCTAATTACGAGAATTAGCCCAGAAGTCGGAGACTTGTGCGGGAGAGGAGGCGGCATATTATTATTACGCAGGCCGCATTTGCGCCCAGGAACGACTTATGTTGGTAAGCCTTAACAACCATTCAGTGCAGGAATGAGGGAAACCTGGAAAACCTCATTAATTAAGGGGGGTGGTCAAATGCCAACCGGTGTTAATCTCTCACAAGTCACATTGACCCAAGCCAACTTTCTTCCACCCTACCATACCTGCACAGAGTGTGCAAATCCTCCGTACAAGCATAGCTAATCTACGGTCTACCGGCTGCGGGAATCGAACCCGGGCAGAATTAGCGCACATCGATTTAAGTACTGACGCCTTAAACCGTGCGGCTATCGACCGATAAACGGATAAATGTTGTCTTACTTCACCATAAACACCTTGAACTATACACGTAAGCCATTTGTGACACTTGAAAAACTAATGGAAACACTATCGCAAAAACGTTAATAATACTACAATCGGATGATAGTATTCGGAATGGTTTGGATAAAATGAAAACTTGAACAAAAAAATCAACACAAAGACTATGTATTTCTTTCCATTACTAATTATCCTTTAATAAAACCACTCGAACTAGTGCCATAAAAACTTTCAGTGATATTCGACGTATGTACACTAGAAACTATTTGCACCAAACCTAAACTTTGTCATAAACTGTTATGGATGCTATTGAACTTAATTTCTTTATAATACAGACATAATTTTAACTGGTTTAATTCAACAATATTGGTTTTGTATTTAATGAGAATTATATTAAAACCTTTCGACACTGATGGCTAAATATTACAGTGCTTTGAGTATAAACATACGCAGATGTATAATATATTGCCTCTAATAATTTTTTGTGCCCCTTTATTACATTTTATTTATTATTATTTTATTACTTCCACAATTAAAAGAAAAAAATATTAGAAATAACCCCTTGCGCCGGAAGGCTCAGTCAGGGGGGTTGATTTTATATATTTTATGTTTTTCTAACAACTAATATAGGTATTATACCGCGGCAGTAGATAATTCTTCACGATTGCAGTATAAACTATAAATATAAAGTTTGCTAATGTATTTAAAATTTAATTTTCTTTTCATTGTTGCAGAAATACCGAAATAAATAAGACTGCAAGCAAACACATAATTATGTAGTTCTAGCTATAGAAATCAGAGTCGCATATTTCCATGAACAGATTCAATTTTTTTCTCCGATAAATTACAGCTTATGGGAGAACACATGATATATACCTACGACATTGTACTAGAATATCTTAGTAATGTAGGAAAATTTCTTTAGAACTTATAGAGTGTACTGGGATGTACCAGAACATACAAGCATTTAGAAGGATGTACAGGATTTATCAGTGATTTACCTGGGATGTACTTGATTGAGTGGATTGCGTTAATTTCTTGTCATAACCGTTTGAATGTGAGCCCTCGTATAATTAAATTTGGAACTGAATATTAACGTTGTACAGAGCGTCCCCACTTTTTTTTGTTCATAATGTGGGGAAAGCAATGAACGTGTAATAATAATAGAGATGTTTTCATGAACATTTAAAAAATATTTTTATTTTTGTAAAAATATTTCAAGATTCCTTATGACTTTTACAAATTGCAGAAGAGAATAGTATCTCAATTGGGTCATACCATTAATATTTAAATGAAAACAACAGAACAACATAAAGAAAACGTGTTGACGTTTGCCAGCTACTCCTTGAACAATCCAATAACGATTCATTTAAAGAGTCATAACGGGTTTACAGCTACGACATTGAGGCAAAGGTTTAATCATTACAATGGCAAAGGATCTCCACACCTCAAAAAACATGTCACTCTCGATCCTATGTCAAAGTGATGCTCACTGTTTTTTTTTTCGACTTTAATGGAGTTGTGCATTTCAAATTCTTGCCCTAAGGGGAAACAGTGAACCGTGTGTACTATCAAGGCGTTCTACAACAAATCCGCAAAAAGAGACTAGAGTTGTGGTGAGACAAGTCATGGTTATTGAACCATAACAATGCGCTCCCACTCTCAGTTTTGTACCAAAATTCAGATTACTGTCCCCTCTCACCCTCCTTACTCGCCAGAACTGATCCCTTGTGATTTTTTCTTATTCCCAAAATGAAAATTATTGCTGACGCCGTTTTCTGACTATTGATGACATCAAAGCAAATTCGTCACATACTTTAAAGGCCATTTCAAATGAAGCTCTCCACTATTGGACAAACTGTGTGAATAGGGGACGGGAGCACTTTGAAGAAGACAAGGACCAATAATGTATAAAATTGACAATAAAGTTTAAAAAAATAAAGTTCTGTTATTTTCTGAACAGACCTCGTACAGCTTATTTCCATTATGTTATTAATTAGAAATTAATTAATTAGAAATAATATACTGTTACTTCTTGGTTTGAAATTAATTTTATAAAAATAATTAAATTCATAATTTTTATATATTGTAGTTGATTATTTTTTAATACTATATATATTTATATTTTATTTCCCTCTCATTAGTGTAAAATATGTAAGAATAGATAAGACATTTAATGTTCGCCCCGTACATCTGCTTCTGTGTACAAATAAAGCCCTTTATTATTAATATTCTGTAGATAAGCAGAAGGTATTTCATTAAAAGCAAGGTTTAACCGAGTCAGATAAGTACATATTTCTAAACTTCGCTAAAGAAAATCTAGATGTTGCAAGAAATTATATTAATGTAGAATTCATAATAAACTTCTAAAAGGAAAACAAAGGATACAATTAGCTTATCGTGCAATTATGATTTTATCAGAAAATTGTACTGCTGTGTTTCTAGCCAAGGCGAACGAAAGAAAACTCAAATAATTCCAGAAACAAAATCAACAGAGCAAATCTCTTATCTAAACTCCACGTTGGCGTTTGAAATTTATTTTTGCTATCAATGATTTTTTATACTGTAAATTATACAGATCAATAACTTGAATGTATCACATACAACAACAGAGCAATGTTTCCACAAATACATTTTTATGTAGCCGATTCGTTTTCTTAGTTTCTGAAAATAAAATATTTGATAGCAAATATCAAAACACCAAATAATTATTATCATTGCAATTCTGATGTTTATACGTAACTAGACTTCACATATAAAAACAACTAGTTTAGGGTCTTGATTGGTATGAACAGTGGACCAAACTTTAATGGCGTATTATGCATCACAGACTATGAACATATTTATACAAACAGGGTCCCAAGATACAACATGTTAAAAAATAAAAAAAAACATACTTTCTTAAATTACAAGAAAATAGATGAAGAGATTTCATTTAAATTTAGTGTACAGGTTTATTTTCTGATTATCCACAAATTTATACAGGGTACCTATGTACAAACATGGAGAGGATTTCTTAATGACCAGTAGACTGTATTAATAAGATGTTTCAGAAAGTAGTTAAAATCGCCGAACCTGAAAAACCACCCTCAAAATTAATGATATTTAAAATTGATAAAACTTATTGAGAGTATCTGGAATTGTCCTCAAGTTAAATACTGTATAAAAGGAATTGAATATTTGTTCCTATTAATAGTATGACATCCGCTCCTTTCTTCTGTTTTTTGTACTAAACGCAAGAATTGCTAGTTTTATTTTAACTGTGTATTATTTTTGTAAAAAGACAGTATGCCTGTGGGGTGTATCAATATGTACAAATAAACACAATACGGACAGTCAAAACAGCAACAATGAATTAATGGACATAGAAACGCTGATGAAATTGCATGTTAATAGCTGTACAAGTATTTTCAAACGGGCTTTCATCAACGTTTGTAAACAGAGGCAAGGGGTATCAGTGATTCCAAAAAAGTTTTTATTTTATCCCTTCATAGAATTTACCTTCATTGTTCTTTGCTGTTATCAAAAACGTTAAGTTTAATGGCACTTTTTTATTATTCGTTAAAAGTATAGAACCGTTAGTTTTAAGTGAAATGCGTTGTCAGTATGGCGAAATGCATTGTTTTTTAATCATAGTATTGTCATTCAATTCATATTAATTTAAACCTGTGATAACAGTACATTCTCCAAGTTTGTAAAGGACTTAGATAGAATACACCATTTTCGAGATAAACAGTAAAATGCCATACGTTGTATAGGCAAATAATGTTAAAAGCGACATATTCAAGTTGTTCTTGAAATAGTGAAAATAATAATCAAGTAATCACTTTATCCATGAAAAAAATTATTATTTACATAACTTTCTTCATCTGCATTTTGCAATAAAAACTGAAATGAACACACTGTGTTTCAGAACATGACACCGAGTAATAGTAGAGAAAAATTCATGAAATTTTAATGTAGACTATAAGAAAAACATAAATTATTTTTAAAGAAAAATAAAAATCTCATTTCATAGTTATTTCATATCAAAATTAAAAATATTATCATTCAAAATTTAACTAATACATTTTAATAGAGAAGCATGTCAAAAAATAAAGTTTAGGATCGAAGTGGAAGCACGAAAGCAAAAAAAAAGAAACAAGAAAGGCCAATTTAACAATTTTACAATTAAATAAACGTTAAAGAAATTAGTACAAAAGAAAATTAAAATACTATAGTATCAGAAAAACACATAGGCTAGAAGTTTATTATAAAAATTGTCATGCAGAATGTCATATAAAAATTTCTTGTAAACTAGTTTTAAGATGTTAAAAATTTACTACGCCGTTACAAAATACAAATTACGCCGTAATTTAATTAAAATAAAATCTCATCGCAATATGTTGGAGAGAAAGTGCGCAGTTAGAAAACAATATCTCATGGATACAAGTGACCAATAAGAAAAGGACAAATCAGAAAATTTACCTTCTAACGGAAAACAACACAGCATCGTTTCGAAGTAAACAAATTGGAAGAGAAACAAGTTGGTCCCAGACACAGGTGAGGGGTGCATGTTATCCTGTAGCTCCCCAAATAACATCGTAGAACACCAAGAAGCAACCAACTCACACACAAGAACCATCTACAACAGACGAGAACAGCTATCAAACCACGACTAAAAGCGAGGTTAGAGTGACGATTGAACATTCCAAAGCAGAGATAATGGAAAATGTAAGCCCAATTGCCTAAGCATACTCTCCAAAACCTAAATTAAAGTGTTTGCGAAGTAAAAACATTTTGTGAAATCGAAAACTTCATTTCAAACCATAGACAATGTCAGTGGATAGAAATTAAAATCATATTTTTGAACAGTTCATAATATAAGGATTAGTTTAGTTTCTGTGTTCTTAATTTAAATTAATTTGTTCCGTAATACATTAAAACAGTACTAATTGGTTAACCAAACATTTTCTAAATCATGTTAGGTAGAGTTAAGAAATTTATCAGTTATTTAGTCATGTAAAAGTCCATAACAAATCTAGTTTCTGTGTTTCTTGAAATATTGTTCGGAATTTAAAGATGAATAATTAATAAATGTCATATTATTATAATCGTTAAAAAATTGCTTTCATTCAGTGTTTCTTACTCAAATCAATAGTGATAGTAAATTTGAATAATATTGAACCGCTTCTCTGAGATAAGAACTCGTACTAGTATTCTGAATAAGTGTTTTTGAGGGACAGTGTATCATTAATTACCAAACATTCCCATCTACACTGTAATAAAGTGTACACTGTTAATATTATTTATGCAAGATAAAGCTGCTGGAGGAGAGATAAGCAAAACCAAGGTAAGAAAGTACAATTCGTTGAAATTTGTCATTGTTGTTGCTTAACTTTATCATGAGAACCTGCATCCAATAAAAAAATTTGATTTCAACACACACCAATTACATTCTACACAATAAAAGGCGCCCAAACGAATATTTAATCATTACACATTACAAAAATTATATACTACATAACAAATACATAATAAACAAAATACACTAAAATTAAAATCACACACAAATTGAAAAATTAAGAATTAAAAATAATTATTAAAATAATAGTATATTCATTAACTTGTGCATCTTGCAAATGAAACGTTTCTGAACCCTTTCACGAACTTTTTTTTGAACCTACTCTGAAATGTTTGACAAGGATTTTAGTTACAACAACATTTGTGTTAGTTTTTGGCAAATGTATTGTTATAGCAATTAAATGCAGGGATGGGAGAAATAATTTCTTTATTTTGCACCAGTTCTAATAATTTAATCATACAGACATTTTTTTAAGCTTACTATTATACAGAACACTTTTAAATTTCGATAATTAATATTAATGAATAGCTTTTCCAGGAAAATATTTATTTAGCATACCTACACATTTGTCATCAACGAGCATATTATACGTTTTCATTTAACTTTTTTTACATTTAATATGGTTTATCTTAATACTTTTACAATAAAAATAACATTAAATAATTTTGTAAATATTCTCATAAATACCTAAAGCTTCATGGAAAACGGGACGCAAACTTGAAAATAATTAAATATGTAGTTATTATATGAAACACGTACGAACTTTTAGAACAAGCTCACTTTCATTACAATGGTAAGGTAAATTCAACATGTACAAATGCCTAATTAGTTGACGACGGTATGGCTGCGGTTTGTAGGTCTCCTCTGTGGCGCTTGTAACTACCAGCTACCGAAACAATATAGGTGTAGAGCATCTGGAGCAGCGCAACAATTGATAGAATTTCGCGATTGCCAAAAATAACACATGTAATTGGAATTCCAATGCCTTTATTGTGTGCCTCTGTTTATATGTGAAAACATGCTCTATGATCATTAAAGTTTTACGTACCTATACAGCGTGGTAAAAAAGTTCTGCATAAAATTCATATTTTCGTTAAACAATTTTTTTTCCAAAAAACGGTGAGACCCGTCGATTTTTATTTAATCCAGGGCACCTTGTTATGTGGAAAAATTTTTTTTTCGATAATCCACTTACGGCAGCGATGACATAATTTTTTTTTTAAATGACAACGCATATTTTTTTCGTTCGAAATTGATGACAGTGATAATTATCTAAACAACTCGTTTGAAATGTAATTTTGTCAACTTCGTCTTTTTCGGAGCCATTAATAGTGTAAGTAGACAATTATCACTTATAAGAACTTAAGGTACATTTTTCTAAAAAAAATTGTTATGTAAGACATCGAAATTTTCACACCGTTGTTTAGATAATTATCACAGTCATCAGTTTCGAACGAAAAAAATATGCGTTGTCATTTTAAAAAAAAAATTATGTCATCGCTGCCGTAAGTGGATTATCGAAAAAAAAAAAAATTTCCACATAATAAGGTGCCCTGGATCAAATAAAAATCGACGGGTCTCACCGTTTTTCGAAAAAAAAATTGTTTAACGAAAATATGAATTTTATGCAGAACTTTTTTACCACGCTGTATAACAAGACTAAATACTGGCTTTTTTTCTTGTTTGGAATATTAATCATTGGGCTGGATCTGTTTTCTAAATAACTGTATTTTATAGTGTATAAAAAATTATATCGGTTATGTGTTGTGCGAAACCTTGCAATAAAAGCTTATTATATAGGGTGGTTCGCATAAAACTAAACTCCTCGACTCAGTAACTTAATATTTTAAAGAAATATCTTAATGCTGTAGAATCTAACTTACAGATCTCATAGATACTCAATATTTCACGTAGAATTATTTATTAGCAAAGCAAATTATAAATGAAGTCAAAGGAAATTTATATTTCACAGGAGCATTATTAAATAAAAAAAAAATGTATCTTACCAATAAATGTCGATAATTTAATAGTTTTTGAGAAATTACAAGAGCAAGTTAAAGATTAATTGAATCACTGTCTTAAAAAAGTGAAGCTTGGGAAAAATGAAATAATTTGCATTTTATAAATATTACAAAACAGAACACCACCCGACTATTTTGAATTTGATCATGTTTCCTAACGCCATTCTTTGCCCTAAATCCAAATCCTGTAGTAAAAATGATCCTCTACACCTGGATAGTGCAAAAAGTCGTCACGTCATGTTGTCAAGGTTTTGTCGCATACGTCAACTTAAACTACTTCTACTTTATTTTCTTATTACAATTATTCTTCTCCAAGATATCACCAAATAACTTTTAGATGGTTCTATTATTATTTTAAAGTGCTCGAAAATCCTAACTGCACATGCTAATCCAGAACTTGAATATGTGGCGAGGGGAATTATGTTAATCAAGCACCACGTAACAACAAAGAAGTAATATGACTGAGATTTTCAAGCTTAGAATCAATGCATCATTTAGAAAGAAGTTTTTGCATGTATTTTAGCTATTAACTGAAGGTTTTATAATGAAAACAACTAAAATTAGTGACATTTTGGAAAAAATTGTCTAAATGTAGTTCTTAATAGAAATTAAAAAATAAAAGAAGTGTTTTAAATTAACATATACAGTTTTGAGTAAAAATATATCTGTAGGCGTAACGTAATATAAAAAACACGCTAAAATCGCTTTTTGCACGTTTATGTTTGAACGTAAAAAGTCTCGTCGGAAAACACCATCACACACAAAAAAGTTTCCCGACTGTATTATGAATTATGAATTGTATGTAACTTACATTGTGAGCATGTCACATCCACAAAACTATTTAATTTTAAACACTCATATATGGCAGATTATAAATATATGTATATTAAAAGTGTTGCGGAAAACCAGTTTGCAAATCCTACAAACTGCGAGTCTTTTAAAAGGGAAAATAGGTAAAAGTAGGTTGTTACAACTAATTTCACACATTTTTAATGGTATTTTAATATAATCCTAATGTTTAACTTCGTGGAATAATAATAATTGGGATCTTCTATCTACCTCTCAGAAAAATTTCTTTTATTTATTTCATTATCTAAAAACGTCGTAGGATTCATATTACGGAATTTAATGAAAGAAACTATTGACAAACAGTTAAGAATGGTGCCAAATACATTACAGTATGAGACAATACATTACAATGTTAGAGGCAGATGTTAAGACGTATCTATACAAAATTCCAAAATTCACCACATCTTTTATTCGGAATCAAGGAGAAGGAAAAACCCATCAGACACACCACCAACCGTAGCCAGGGTCCCAAAGGACCCGGAGCCCCATCACGGCAATTTAGACGACTTTTCACCCATCTTTCCAAAGTTTCCGTCGCCCAAAAAACCGCTCCATGCAGCCAAGCGAGATTCGCAACTAGTTGCACAGCCCAATCATTCAGTTGAATCATATTTCTTAAGGCAAATCTATGGAAATCCTACAAACGTTTGTTTCTTTAAGCGTTTTACGTAAAAATGTATTATTAGTTATTAATACTTTATTTCTATTATGAAACTTTATGTACAATGTTACCCAGTACCGATATTTGATCTGCGCAATATAGGAAAACAGAAATAGCAAATAGGAACCCGTAAGCGGGGAAGTATTTGACCTAAAAATCAATTTTGGTAAAACCGCCCGAAAAGCTCTGATGTCATCGAAAATATTTTTCTCAATTTCATAAATATTATTGTCCTCATTTTTCTCAACATTTATTAAAAATCTCTTGTCATATCTTTCCGTTTATAAAAATATAAAAAAAAATATAAAAATTAAACACTAACAGACCTTACCAGCCGTGAAAAAATTAATGCTTTCAATGTTTACATTCGTTACTGGCATGTATTAATTTTATTATTCGAAAAATTCGAAATTAGCAGTACAGCTTTGTAGAAACAAATGATTTAAATCGATGGATGCAAACATTGAAAATGCCTTGTTTTCTACAGCAACGTTGATAAAAACAGTTCACATATTCGAGCCAGTGTTTTTTTTGTGAATATCACTTTATATGTTTTGAACTGGTAAATATATCGAAAAACTTTTTAAATACTCGTACAAATTGTTGAGAAAAATGAACATCGAATTGAATAGTCATTGAATTTTTAACAGTAACATTTAAAATATCAAAATAAGTTAAGAATACAGTTTTTTACGAACCCTGCTACAGACTAATTAATCACAAGCTAGTAAATATGCAGATGCATATTTTCCCCGTCATATTTAATAAATATGAAATTAAATTCTTCCATCTACTAGTTGAAATTAATTAAAGTGTTGTAAGGGAAACAATCCATCACAAAATGGATTACTAGCTTGCTGCAAATTTGAATATTAAGCTTCTCTTAATAAAATAATTAATTCATAATTTTCTTACATAAGGAGGGCTATGGTTAAACTATTACAACGGTAACTAATTTTATGTACGGGGTGAATCAGTTGGTTTTCTCCATTGCAAATAAATACAAATGATTACAAAATCTTGAAAAATAAAGATTAAATAATATCGTTTACACGGTTTCTACCAGATTAAAATTATATTTCTACTAAAAGAAACTGTTAATAATTTGGTCTTTGCTTCCGGTTTTCGAATACTAAAAGGTAATCCATTATAGTATTAGCTACTACGAAAATAGAGAATCACCATCAACGGTGCAAAATGCACACTTTAAATTTAACCAAAATTTGATTTTAATACAAAATGCGATATTTGAGCGATGGATTGTTTCACATATTTTTTCAAAGTGTTGTCCATTACCTATTTAAACAAATCATAATTTAGGGAATACTTTATTTAAAAAAAATGGACGACGTCGGTGGCCTACTCGCTCACCAGATATGAATTCTTTAGATTTTCATTAATCAGCAAATAAGAATGATACTGGAAATATTTCAATGTACGAGGCAATTGGATGTGTGGAATATGTATTTATTTTTCCCTGTCTTTTGAGTAAGACTGCCATTTACAACGAAATCTTCATAGCCACCACTGTTTGCCGGGATTCTTGTCTCCGGGTTCTCTGCAAAGAAGCAATTGAGGTTCTCAGACGCCTCTCTCTACTATCTACTATGGGAGAGTGCGTCGCGCTAATGGATCTTTTTCCATTTCGACTGTTTGTTCTGCTTAGAGGTTTGGTCCACGGTCTGATTTGTTTAACTTAATATCGCTGGATACACCCTAGAGATGGTACTAATTTGGTAGCAAGGCCTTCAACTGAGCAGTTTTCTAGTGTAATGTTTTAATAGAAGCTTTTGACTTTGCAACACTTTTTTGCATGTTGGCTAATTTTTTCACTATTTCTATGTTTCTATGTCTTTAATTCATTTTTGCACAGTTTTTTAAGTTTGGCTTTATCCCTTAGCATCTTCGTCACAGGCACAGAAAGTAATGGGCGGACAGAGCGCTAAAATACCGATTTGACTCACAACAAATTTTTAGCAACGTTTTGAATAGAAAATTGTAAAATTTTACAATGTATTTCTATATTATAAGCAAAGACTTGCTATAAAATGCAACAACACGGTTAAAGTTGGAATTCAATCAACGAATCCGATTGTGTAGACAACTGGCCAGAATCTTTTGCTCTGGTTATAGCATTCCAAGTTTCTACGTTCGATTCCGCTTAGTCCAATTCTCAGAGACTGCCCTTCAGTATCGATTCAGACATCTGGTCACATCGGATTTGGGCGATTTTTGGTTGTTGACTTGCTGCGTCGTGGAATGTGACTGTTATTTTAGATATACAGGGTGTTAAAAAAATAATGTAAAATATTTCAGGAGGTAATAGTATGAACCAAAATAAGCAGAAAAGTCTTAATAAACATGGGTCTGCAAAGCAACGGTTGCGGAGATATGGACCACTATTAATTTTTCAAACATTTTAATTTATTAGGAATAAACCGACAAAGGAAGCTTATAACAAACAAAAACAAAGTTACAGAAGATGTTCAAAGTGCCCTCCGTCCATTTCCAAGCAGGCACGATATCTTCGTCTCAACGATATTCGAACTCTTTCGAAAACACCCTCCTTGGTTTGGATTTCTTGACCCTTGTGATTAATCCGTAGCTGCAGCTCTTCCAGGCTATTTACAGGAGTACCATACACTAATGTCTTCAAATATCCCCAAACAAAGAAATCTAGAGGGTTCAGATCAGGCGATCTTGGAGGCCATAAAAGAGGTCCGGCCCTTCCTACCCATCTATGTGGAAAAGTTTGGTGTAAATGCTCTCTAACGGCCATGGAAAAATGAGCTGAAGCACCATCATGCTGGAACCATATTTATTGTCTCTGATTCAAAGGAATGTCTTCCAAAAACTCATACAGTGTGTTCTGCAGAATGTTGAGGTAAGCAGCGCCTATTAATCGGTTTGGTAAAACAACAGGACCTAGAAACCTGTCACCTACAATACCCATCCAAATGTTTAATGAAAAACGTGCCTGATATCCAGATTCTATTAGAGCATGAGGATTTTCGTCGGCCCAAATATGCGTATTGTGAAAATTAAACACCCCATTTCTTGCGAACCCGGCCTCATCAGTAAAAAGAATGTTTGCAAGAAAACGAGGATCTTCAGCATCATGACATAAAAACCAGCGGCAAAAAAACAAACGTGCTTGATGATCATTTATTGGATTTAAGGCCTGTACTCGTTGCACATGGTATGGATAAAGCAGTTGCTCGTGAAGGATTCTCCAAACAAGAGGACCACTAATTCCTACCTCGGCTGATATTCTCCGCACACTCGTACCTGGATTCTGCTCTACCAGTGCTAGAATTTCTTCTTCTGCTCTATTAGCGGATACCGACCTTGGTCTTCCGGATAAATGGCACTGTTTGCTCAAGGAACCGGTATCACGCAATCTTTGGTGAATTCTTCCAAATATGCGTTGTGAAGGAATCTAGCGATTTGGATAAGCGTCAACATAAAGACGTCGCGCTTCGGTGGCGTTCCCATTAGCACGACCACACAAGAAATGCATGTCTGTTAATTCTGCGTTAGAGTAACCAGCCATAGCGAAAGAAAACTTGTGCACTGAGAACAACTGTCAAATACGTACTGTTTATTTCACTAAACATCAACCAACTATTATAAGAAAATACACAACGTTTTTGCAAAATAAAAAAAGGGGCTAAAAAACATAAAACATTCCATATCTCCGCAACCGTTACTTTCCGGACCCATGTTTATTGAGACTTTTCTGCTTATTTTGGTTCATACTATTACCCCCTTAAATATTTTACACTCTTTTTTTAACACCCTGTATAGAGAGCAATTCAGGCTCGTGTTCCACCTCGAATTTTGGAGCATTTCTGACATTTTCCGGAAAAAATTAGAAACTGGAGTAGAAGTTTGGGAGTCCCGTGAAAGTGGCCGGCGGTCATTGATATAGAGCGGCTCTTCACTTTCGGTGGTTGAATTCGAAACAGGTGATAATTTTGATTTGAAACATAGGTGAAAATTTCGATTCGTTTTCTGTTTCACACAGGTAGTCGGCTAGATGTCCTAGATGCTCTCGAACATCTGTAATTACTTTTAACTGTTTCGATCACATTCGAAGGTTGGGTGAAATTTAAAATTACTCGGGACTACGACGATGGACACGACTTTAAACATTTATCATAGACACTTTTTTATTTGCTTTTCGATATTGATAATTTTATGCTCAATAATAACTAATACACATGGTGTCGTCAAGTAAAACAGAAAAGTTTTAGACATTTTGGAACTAAAATATTGACATTACTTGACATATGACAGGCAAACTCTCTATTCCTTGATGTCCATGCAAGAATTACCTTTGACTTGTATTGGGCAACAGTTCTCAAAATGTACATGTAAATTGAAAATTCTAAATAATAATATTTTTGTAAAATTTTGTAATTTTGAACTGGACTATACCTAGAGTTAAAAGTATACAGACTCAAGATTCATCCAGTATATACAGGAATTGTTTTTTGTGTCTGATGCTATTGTAGAGTTTTTCCGAAGCATCGTTTGTTTATATACCTTACAAAATTCCATTGAATAAAAGTAAGATGATTGTGATATTGCAGATATCGTTAATGGATGAAGTTTGCTAAGTACTAAAAAATATGCCCGAGGCAAAACGCAAAGAAATTAGAGGTATCATTAAATGGCTCAGTTTTTCTTCTAATTTGGAGGGAGAAAAAAAACCTTTTGACTGTATTCATTTATATTTGTAATTGAAATATAAAAGCATCGTTTAGAATTAATTATCTTGGTATTTTGTGAAAGCGTTCATTTATAATTTCCCAGAGAGGGAGCTTAGATCCATTATTCGAATATTTCAGAAGAGAAAATGCTGGAATCTTTAAAGATTTTTTATTGGCGTTGAGGAAAGAAAAGCCTACATTTTTCAGCACTCTTTAATTAAACATATTTGTCAACCATCTTTTGACTTTGATCGGGACCGACTGCCCTAGGCTTCTTTCAGGGCAATGCTTTTCAGATTTTTTTTCCTTAGGGTGATTTCGCGACATGTAAATACGAGTACTCTGAATGATTCCAAGAAAAGATATCTCCTTATGTGATTACTTATTCGTTTGTGCATTTTATGCTTTAAAACTAAGTAGCTAAAATTTTTACTTTGACAGCACAGCTATGTATGCATTTGTATAAATATATTTGTTATGGGTATTAATATGTGTGTGTTTGCGCAAATATTATTATGAGTAATTACACAAACAAATTACATACACAAACATATTAATTAATATGTTTGTATATGTAATTTGTTTGTGTAATTAATGTAATAATGATCCTGTTGTGCGTATTTTTATGCTGTAATTTAGATTGTCAATCATACCCTGGCTAGCTTTCGACCCTTCTCAGTAGTGAGTTCTAGTGAGGTACAAACTTTGCAGTAAACCAAACAACACACCACACTAAACAAAAGATATTATTCAGAAATTAATTTATTTATTAGAATTTTTTATATATAACAATAAAAAATAACTATGAAGTGTCAGGCACAATTTAAGGAATATTTGGAATTATCCTATAGCACTTTTGTGACACTGAGAAATTTTTTATATAGTTGTATTCAACTCGATTTATTATAATGTATTGTTGGTTGCCTATAACTTAAACGATAAATTTTGATCTAAAAATTTCCTTCTCAATGGGTTACTGTGCTTACTTCTAATCTTAATATCGATCAAATTTTAATATGGCCAAATTTTTATAATTATTCAAATAGTGAAGTTAATTTTTTTTTAATATCAATCAGGAATGAAGATTTTGTGTTGATATCGAATTTACTTTCAGGAAATACTACTTGAATTTTGTTATTATTATTCTATAGACTTTTCTATGACTTTTTAGATTGTATTTTTCAATTTCTTTTGCTAGCTAGCTGTATNCTTATACGATTTTGTAATACTTGGTGCACAAAGTTACCTCTATGTATGTCTTGTCAATATTTTTATTGTCGAACTGACTTCCCTCTTGTACTCGTCCTGGATATTGTCCTGGAATCCTCGTCCTTCTGCTGTTAATGGGTATCCGGAACCTGCTGCTGGAATCCTCGTCTTTCTGCAGTTAATGGATAAGCCGGAACCTGCTACTTACTTTATTCGTCTTGAATTTCGTTCCCGGAATCTTCTTGGAGTCCTCTTTAAGAGACTGGACTTTAGAGTCCTTTTTCTTGGCTCGGTTTTAAATTTTCTTTCTACTGGTTGACTAACTTTAATTATCTTACTCTTTTCCACTATAATTATATCTATTTATCTGGGTTTTTCCCACTTTATTTCTTTTAACACCTATTTCCGACAAAATCTTTCGTAACTAATCAATAATCTAAATTTTTATTTTTCCTACTCTCTTGATTTTTTCTCCCTTAGGGCCTTTTCACATATATGCCTGTTCTTTTAAATACCATTTTCTTTTTCCACTTCACTTCACTTCACTTTATAATTTACAATTTTACAATCACATTCCAGTTTATTTACAAAAAATTTAACTTATATTTCAAAATATTCCTTACTTCTATATTTGTATTTGAATTTTATATGTAATATTTTATGACTTGTGAATCCAACTTTATTTTTGACATTTCACTGATATTATCATAAAATTTTACTTTAGACATTAATATTTCTTGATACTTATTTTTCTTACTCATAATACTACTATTAAATAAAACTATGATATTTTAGCTTTCGTTTGCTATATGTCATTTGCTGTTAATAATTAATTTTGATTATGTTTTTCCAATAATACCTTGGCATGTACGCTATTTGACCAAAATGATAATGTTTTTTTATACTTAAATCTTCGAAATTTATTCTACTCTAGTAATACGACTCTCCGATAATAACTCACAATAACCTATTTAATACCAATAATTTTTTTTTACCCAAATATTTTTTCTAAATTTTATAACAATTATTTCAACCTTTTTCTCTTCACCGTGTCTGATTCAAGTAAAATTTTAATTTCTTATAAATTGTTATCAATAATCTGACTTCATCTCAATATTTACATGTAAACTTTCCTTCAATTTTAATAAATCAAGATTCAATACATCGATTTTTTCAAAATTAATAGAGAGAATAATTAATTAATAAGACAAAACAAAAAATACTGTTCTCACAGAATTCCGTTCGACACANCATGTAAACTTTCCTTCAATTTTAATAAATCAAGATTCAATACATCGATTTTTTCAAAATTAATAAACAAGACAAAACAAAAAATACTGTTTTCACAGAATTCCGTTCGACACACCGAAGTTCAAATTATGTACAAGTGATTCCGAGGCGTTACCAATTTTTAAATAAATTTAGAACGTTCTAATTTTTCTTGAAACGGTTAAACTTTAAATAAATTAGTCTGTAAAAAGTTCCTGTGGCTAAAATGATGCATATGTAGGCATTAAATTTAATGTTAGCTCTCATCAGGCTAACAAGTCCAAAACCGGTACCTATAGGTCTGGTGTGTTTGACCGACAAATGATCCTAGCAGCATTTAATGATATTGATGGTGCAATTCAATGCTTGACGGGGATATAGTCCGTAGAATAGTTATTTCTGGCAATATCATCACTTGAAATTTTGCTTTCGTCCTCACAGGTGCAACACTGATCATGCTTTAATAGTACCGATGTGCTGTACACATCGCTTTTTGACATTAATATTGGCCTCTTTGTATAAGTCTTAAGCAGTTAGTAGCACTGGCCACTAGATGCAGCTCAGTTACATCTTCTATTTGTAAAAATGTTATGTCTAGATATAATTAATAGTCTTGCTGTTCTGTTATCACCCGTAACAAGGACTAATTAAGTTTTTTGTAATTAATTAGTAAAACCTTTAAAGTGAAAAAAAAAAAAAATGTGAACGATAATAGTAAAATATAAGTATATCGATTGCAGTTTAGTATATTCTTATTCCTCCTACTTTGCAATAGTTTACTATCATTATCCAAATTCGATAAAGAAACGCAATAATCAAAATGTTCAGGTACGGTGTTTCTGAGGATGGAAGATAAAAAGGTAACTATCGTTATTATATTAAACAGCATAAACACAAACAATCACAAGATGACTGAATAATGTCATTATAAACAATTTTTCTGATAAATATATATATATAGGGTGTTAAAAAAAGAGTGTAAAATATTTAAGGAGGTAATAGTATGAACCAAAATAAGCAGAAAAGTTTCAATAAACATGGGTCCGCAAAGTAACGGTTGCGGAGATATGGAATGTTTTGTTTTTTAGTCCCTTTTCTTATTTTGCAAAAACGTTGTGTATTTTCATATAATAGTTGGTTGATGTTTAATGAGATAAACACANCCGTTACTGAATCTTTTATTAAGAGAAGTAAATTTTTATCATGTACTTCCACATCACGTATAAATATATTGAAAAATTCGCTAATCTGATCCCATCATCCCACTATTCATGTTATTGCTGAAACTGTAGCAATTGACGACAAAGAATGCTTAAGGCAAATTTTACACGAGAATTTGAACATGCAAAAAATTTGTGCGAAAGTGATGCTCAAAATTCTTACAATCAAATAAAAAAAAGCTCGGGAAAATATTCTCTGTGACATCTTAAATGCCATTGAAAATGACTCAAACTTCTCGAAAAGATATAACATGCAATGAATCTTGGTTTTTTACTTATAATCCAGTAATCAAGCGTTGGAAGAGCCCAAATTCACCGAAAACTAAAAAATTCGAATGAGCAAATCAAAATTCAAAGCAATGGTATTTGTTTTCTTTGATATATATATGGGACTGTGTGCCTTTACTGGGTTTCTCAAGATCAAACTGTTAATCAGCATTACTACTTCGAGGTTCTTGCTAAACTTAGTGAAAAATCAGAAAAGAAAATTCGAGTTGTAGAAAAAAGTCATGAGGACAGCGCACCGATTCACACTGCATTGTATGTTAAGACGTTTCTATAGACCAGGAAAATAAGCTGGGAAATGACCATTTCGCGACTTTTTGTTTCGGCAAGCTGAATTTATCACTATAGATGCTAAATATTATGTACAATAACATATTAGTTTCCACAGTCATAAAAATGGGGGGAAGGATTGTTTACAGGGTGGTTAATTGTATAATTTGTACGTAAATTCACGTCTTTCGCTTATAACTTTTTTCCGTTCATTTCCACGAGAAAACAGTAAAGTACTTTTTTTTCGTCTTCAAAAGACCTACAAAACTAGCCCTCGAGCATCAAAAAATATTGATTAGATAAAAAGTTATAAACAGAAGAAGTTTATTTATGACTTAATTATAGTTTATAAATGTTTAATTAATAAATAAATTTCTTCTGTTTATAACTTTTGATCCAATCAATATTTTTTGACGCTCGAGGGCTAGTTTTTTAGGTCTTTTGAAGACGAAAGAAGAGTACTCTGTTTTCTCGTGGATATGAATGGAAAAATGTTACAAGCGAAAAACGTGAATTTACGTAAAAATTATACAATTAACCACCCTGTAAACAATCTTCCCCCCATTTTTATGACTGTGGAAACTAATATGTAACATAATACACCTCTATAGTGAAGGGGACAATAATTATGTATGTGTAAATTTAAAATAAAAAGTTTTACAGCATCAATCTCGTTAGTTTGTAGACACACCTCGTACATTATAGTATATATTATTTGGCACCAGACTTTTAAAAATACATTTTTTACAACTGTTATAGATAATGGTACGTAGTTCTCGTTTGTAGTAGTCTCAACAAAAGTTTCAGGACCTTCAAAAAATGCATTCACCGAATTTGACTGCATTGTAATCTGACATTGATACCTATTTTCGTTTGTAGTAGCGAGAAAAGAGTTTTCAATATTTTCAGTATATGGTTGAATGAAAAAATATAACTACAAGCACTACATACTATACTATTATCTAATATAGCAAGTCACAAGCGTATCATCAGCAAACATTAAAAAAAATGTAATATTTAACGTAATTAATTTCATTCAACTAGATATTATAATAAAAATTTATATTATTTAAAAGTTTTTAGTTATAAAAATCTACCATTTGTATAAAGAACCTATGACCATAATATTTTAATACATGTTGCCACAAAGGCCTACAACAATACTACACTACGTGCATGCATTTACCGTCTTCAGTTAGTTTAATGATATTAATAGTATTTTTGACTTTAAACATAATTATTGCGAAATCTGTTTTCTGCCCCAGGATGTTATTTAAAGGAATAAAATGTGACGAGTTGCAACGCGTCGCTGAAGCCTTTGTGGTTAAATGTTACCGATTCAAATATCCGTTGCGGGAAATTCTGCCATCAAAGGTATACGAGTAGTAGTAAACGAGAGTCTCAATAGATGGCAATATTCTCGTAGTTTTCCTAAAATTGAGGGCAAATAAAATCAATAACCAGGATCGTGTCAATAACTGGTACATTGCCTTAGTTTTCGTTATTTATTCTTTTGATTCGAACAGTGATCTTTTAGTTATGCTATAGAGATATTATTTGACGGCTGGTGTAAGAAAAATTTGAAATTTAAATGTATCTCTTTAGGCTCATCTTCCTCTTGAAACTTAATTAAAATATAAATTATTCCTTGGAAGAGCTGTGAGGTTCCTTTTTTTTTATTCTGAGCACATAGAACCGTTTTCAAGTACTTTTAATGAAGGATATACAGGGTGATTCAGTCATAATGTCATTAATTTTAATCACTTATTCGGAAGACTTAATAAAGACAGAAAATCGGAAAAAAATTTTTTACTCGACTTTTAAAAATGAAGGAAATCAACCCATAACTCCTTAAGAAGGCGGCCCTGCCAGATGCCCGGATGCTCGGAAAATTTTGTAACGTAATGTCACGATCAAATCGTCAGCTGAAGCGAACAGCGTTGCCAAGTTCACATCATAATCTGTGGTTTACATTTAATTAATCCGCTTTAGTATACGGATACATATGTACGAAACCAATAAAATGCAAGTAAATAAAGGATCATGCTGCATTTTATTATAACTAATTTTAATAATTGTATTAACTTAGTGCAAAATGTTTTAACAAGCCTGACTTCTCGAAGTCAACTTTCGTTAAAAGAAAATAAATAAAGCAGAGGTTTGTAGGCACACTGTATTTTATCAAATAAAAAAAGTCGGCACACTAAATACCCGAATATACAAAATACACTACACACGGTTACAAAACCATTACCTAACAATTTAAAGCGTTTATTCAAATCTACCACCCTCCATATCTCCCGCATTTTTCCCGCAAAGGAGTTAACATAACACATTTTCAAAAAGTTCAAGCTTTAGAAGCAGCTGATTTCCCCAATCGTCTTGAATTTTGCAATTGGTTCCTAAGTGCAGCAGAACTTTATTAACAAAGTGCTCTGGACGGATGAATGCTGTTTTACTCGTGCTGGCATTTTAAACAGGTAAAAAACATAAGTATTGCTTTCTCAAAAACAATAAGTGCCTACCTAGGTTACACCAAAGTTTAGATTTACACTAAAGTTTACATTTATTATGTAAACTTTGGTTATACGCAACTGCATATTGAATAATAAACTGAAATACTAAAACTGTGTATTATTTAACATAATAAATTATAAAACGTGAAAACGTTAATAATATTAAAAATGATAAATTGTAATAACCGTACATTCGAAAACAATCATCCCTATTCATTGATGACACGATTTTCCTTTGATAAAAGACCGACAACTTTTTGCTCTACTTTGCATGGAATACGATCCTACTAAAGTGCACACGTGCAAATTAGAAGGTTATTGACCTCGACACAGGTTAGCCTAGGTCGGAAACACGTACCGAGTTGTTTATTTGTCTCCGTCCGATTGTATTTTTATCTTCTATTACTTACAGTCAATATTTAAATACTACATACATTTCACCCTCTCTTTATAATTTATCTAGTGAGTGTTGGTTTTTTATGTCATTATTTCTGTAATGAAATTGAAATGGTTATGAAATGAAATTTAAATTATTTGAACTCTTGGGGTTTTGTAATTTCAATATTAAATTTTATTTAAAGTGAAACAGAGCTAATTTCTTTGCAGCCATAATAGTCACATTTGGTCAGATGAAAACCCGCACACTACTCGTCGGTTTAGCTTTCAGAGGAGGTTGGGTGTCAATGTATGGACAGGAGTATATGGCGATCGTTTAATTGGGCCGCATTTTCTACCTGTACATCTGAATGGGCCGCGTTACTTTCAATTTTTAGTAGAAGGCTTACAGCAAATTAAAAAATTATCACTATGATGTTAATAAAAAATGATTTTTGGCAAGTCATGCTCAGACCTCCTCGAGGTTCTTGCTGGGCAACAATAACAATTTAATATGTTGATTGCATAATTATAAAAAAAAAATTTGTAGCATTTTAAATTATTATTGGCTGACGTGAGCAAACCGTTTATTTATTGTCTTTATATGCGCGAAAATATATAAATATGGCAACATTGCATCTAGGTCGCTTTGTTCATATCGTAGCCGGCTGACGTCAGCCGGTCAGTAACAGCCTGAAAAGAGGGTTAAATAATGATTTGAAAATATTTTTTTTCAGCTTAAATATGCATTTATTTTTTTTTTAATCACGCCTTCGTATTATACTAATTTTTCTCTATCTGCTCTTAAAATTAATGACATTATGACTGAATCACCCTGTATATTATCATTACGAAAAGCTTCACGTTTCAAAGGAAAATCCTGTGGGATGTTCATTATGTGCTTCTTATTTATATTGATACTATACTCTCAATAAATTAATTAAAATTATGATTCTTCTACGTAAATAAATTGTAAGAATTTTGTTTCTATTTTAATTTTTTAAAGAACATAAAATTTGTTAACATTTTTAATTCATTCAATAGGAGTAAATGAAAATACATATTTCAAATTTGGATGCCTACATTCATAATATATAATGAATTTGAGGTTACTTTAAGTTTAATATAGCCTATTATTGATGGAATCTTGTACGATGGGTATTTTAATATAGACTTTTTGAATATTAATAATGTCATGGTTGAAAAAATGATATCAGTTCTTCAATGTTTGTTGAATGGTATTGTTACATCTCCTGACTGGTTAATTGAGAGTGGTGTCATTGACGTAACGGGTATTATAAGCTGATCATGATATAGCTGTTTGTAAGATAAAAGTAAGTGTGGAAAAGCAGAAGCCAAGAACTGTTAATTAATAACTATTTTATATCTTCTTGTTCTTCGAAAGAACCTCCAGAGCGGTTGTTATAATTTTATAAAAATTCAATACTGTACATACTGATTTTAAGTTTCATGAAATAAACGATTTATTTGTCTACCAGACAATTGTTCTCATAAAAACAAATGCAGTTGGTGAAGATCGATTGCGTTCTAAATAGATAAAGTTGGGTTGCTCTCATGTTAACCCTTAATTGATATTATTAATTACTGTTTAAATAATAATACTTTTCCAAGCTTATGGAGAATTGCTGTAGTAAAACTGTTGCAAAAAAAAACAAATCCTCTTGGATATAAGGATTTGCGACCGATTAGTATTTTGCCAGTTTTATCTAAAATTCTTGAAAGAAATATGGAGGTACAATTAAAAGAACATTTGGACTCAAATTCAATACTACCTGAGACTCAATCCGGATTTCGGAAAGGTCATAGTTGCACGACTGATCTTCATATTATCGACGATATTGTAAGGTCCATAGATAACGGAAAATGTACTGTGCTGGTGTTGTTGGATTTTAGTCGCGCTTTTGATTCCTTAAATTATTATTTATTGACAGCAATATTACACTACATAGGTCTCTTAAAAGCAGCTATCACCTAATTAAAATATTTCCTAACTAATCGGTCACAAATGGTTATGATTGATGGTGAATCATCCGATTGTTTAGAACTAAAGAGTGGAGTTCCTCAGGGGTCTATTTTGGGTCCTTTGCTTTTTGCAGTTTATGCGCCTAGTCTCATTAAAACTTTTCAAAACTGTAACATCCACCTTTATGCCGATGACACCCAGCTCTATTACAGTTTTGACCCCAAGGAAGTGGTAAATGCATATACTGTTATAAACAGGGATCTATTAAAGCGACATCCAATCACTGTTTAAATATTAATTGTGATAAATCTAATGTTTTATTGTTTGGTAATAAAATAAAGGTGGATGAAATAAGAGATAGCATAAATATATCTATTGAGGACGAACGCATTCAAATTGTACGTGAGGCTGAAAGTTTGGGTGTCATTTTTGATTCTGGCTTAAAATTTGAAAAATATATAAATCATTTGTTAAAACGAGCATACTGTAGGTACATTAAAACTACTATATGGAAGTAGACTTTTTGACATTACAAGTAAAATCTACACTATGTGAAACATTGATCTTGCCTATTTTTAATTACGCCGATGTCCTTTATGGCTCATTTTTAACAATATAATACAAACCCAAAATCCAGAAGGTGCAAAATTCTTGTTTGCGTCTGATATCTGATATTCGTAAGAGGGAACATATTATTACCTACCGCTCAGATGTCCACAACATAAATGTGAGGCATAAACATTCCTTCCCATTTCAAAAGTTATTCTATAGGCAACTATTATTTGATGATCATTAGCGTTATTTTATGTCAATATCTAACATGCAATGATAAGGTTAAAATTTAATAAATATATGTATACAGGGTGATTCAGTTATAATGTCATTAATTTTAAGAGCAGATAGAGAAAAATGAGTATAATACGATGGCGTGATTAAAAAAAAAAATTAAATGCATATTTAAGCTGAAAAAAAATATTTTCAAAACAATATTTAACCTCCTTTTCAGGCTGTTACTGACCGGCTGACGTCAGCCGGCTACGATATGAACAAAGCGACCTAGATGCAATGTTGCCATATTTATATATTTTCGCACATATAAAGACAATAAATAAACGGTTTGCTCACGTCAGCCAATAATAATTTAAAATGCTATAAATTATTTTTTTATAATTATGCAATCAACATATTAAATTGTTATTGTT
>NW_019417054.1:110932-147852 GCF_000390285.2 Anoplophora glabripennis
TATTATTATATCAATACACCTACTTGTATGAATTGCAAAGCAAGTCGATTATGATTATTATTATTATTATTATATTTAGAAGGAGCGATATTTTTTTATAGAGGAAACCGTTCACGAATAAAACCAAGATGATAAGACAATCGTAAGACATCAAAGAAATGAAAATAGAAGTCAATTTTTTGTTTTAAATTTTCAATGCTTGTGTTTATTTTCTTTGGTCTTCCACTTGTGAAAAAATGTGAAGTGTGATACAAGCATATCGAGAAGAGAATTTTCTCAAATTTCCCTCAAAGCATTGCTAGCTTTGGTTAAAATTTTATATGTAGATACCTTTCTTGAGAGAGTTTGAAGTCTGAAGCTGTTCTCGAGTAACTGATTAGAAATTGCGTTTTACGTTCTATCTTTGAACGTTCGTAGAGCCTAAGGAACTGTTGTGTTAAAACAAATGAACGGTACTGACCGGTCACGTATAAAATAAAAACAGAACTCAACGTAGGTCGTGACATTCAATTCATTTTCTAGACTAAAATTTATCGTGCCATTTTTTACAGTACCAATGAGTCATTCTTATATCAACTTTCATTTTTTACCTCTCCTGTAAACAACTGCCTCAAGTTTTTAATTAAAAATATCTCACCGATGGTTTCATAATTCACACAAAGTTTAGCATATTAATTGCAAGGTTTGTTTACTTGCATTATTCTAATTTAAGACTTAAAACGCTGTCTTCCAAGGTATTATTAATTAAGTGTTGCAGTACGAGGCACTTTTAATTTACAGTTACATTAATGTGTAGAGCAGAATAAATTATCTTTTCTGTATCTGCCATTAAAATTTTTTAAAATGGATTATGAATGACATGGAAAATATTTAATTTATTGCAACTGTCAGATGTATTTGGCAGTTGGCAAGTAGTGTCAAATGTACCACGATTTTTTGATATTTCAGAATTGTTTTGAACATTTCTAATTCTATTTCGTTTCTGTTTCAGGTAAGAATTGTACAACTATTTTATGTAAGTATTTATTTTCATAGATACTACAAATTTTAAGCAATTCATATAATTATACATTGGTATATGGACCAGTGGGTTATATTAATTTTAAACTGGAAACACATAAAAACACAAAATATATACATATACATATAGCTAAATTAAGCGTTATCGAGATATCGAACTTTGAAAATTTCTACTACTCTCAAATTTATTAAAGAAAATGGTCCCTAAATTATGTATATTTATCTTGAAAATAACACAAGGTGAAGAATATGGATATGATTTAATTTTATTATTAGTTTTGTAGAGAAAATAAAAAAGCAGAATAGTTCAGCAGTGATAACAATGTATAAAACGAAATAATATATTTCTTAATGAATATCCCGTATATTTAAAATTTTATGAAAACAATAGTTATGCCAGAATAAAGAACGAGAGAAAACAGATCTTAATAAACAACAAATATTCAGGAATCTCTGGGGCTTCCTCCCCATTTTCAAGACACCTAGAGAGGGGGGTCGCGGGGCCTTTTTAGCCTTCATCATCGAGCTATGACCCCACAACGTATGAGAAAAAAACAGCTTTTGCTTGTAACTCGGAAATGACTGGAAATATAAAAAAAACCCATAGTTCTGAGTAGAGCGCTTGGTGGGTGAAGTAGGACGAAGCGTCACAGCATATGAGACAAAAAAATATATATTTGCTTGTACCTCGGAAACGACTAGAAATATAAAAAAATCTTCCATGGTTCTGATTGGTGATCGAATGCAAAACGTAAGAGTTAGACTACCGCTAGAACTGCCATCTATTACCAAATAGAAGAATTACCGCGCTAAATTTTATTGTTGGATGCCAGCTGAGAAGATCCTGCATCCTTTTCGGGTTGTCAATTTACAGCATTATTATTATTAAGCTATATTGTCTGTAATTGAAAAAAGGTATGTCATAAACGTCAAACTATTTTCAAAAAAGCAATCCTAGACTGATACTTTTAGCACAAATAAATAAAGAAAAACTAAAACTGTGCCACCACAAATCTTTAGACAATATTTTTCGTTTCTCTTGTAATTGTCAGCCTTTATCTTTCCATGACCGGCAGATCCTTATCGAAAAGTCACGGTCACGGTCCTTCTTCATCTGATGTCACATTAGAGGTCAGGCTGGACAATAAAAGCTTCTTTCCCATTTAACACTCTGTAGGCGTGAGTAAATGGTTTCTTTTTCTATCTAACTCAATTATAAGAGGTCTATCTATCATTTCGGAGGTACAAAAACAGGGCCCAAGTGCAATTAAATTACCGCTATCGCAGAACGAAAATAAAACGTCCTCGGAAGGTGTTAAAGAAACTAATGGTGAATGATTGATAAGAGAGAAAAACTGTGACACGCTAGGCGATACACTAATGGAGAGACTAGCTGGGTCGCTTGGTAGTGACAGCTTTGGTGGCTGTCGGTTCCGGCTAGCAGTTTAGCTTATCGCAATATTGGCTTTTTTATGGCACAGTCCTATGGAATTAGAAGTTGTGTGGGAGGATTTTTCGCGTTAAATTAAAAAAAATACAACAACGTTAAAAGCAACAACAAGATTTGTTTTAATTACTAATGCCCGTGAGTAAATCGTACATAATGTAGAAACCAAATAAGTTAATCTTGTAAATTGTATATACAGGGTGGCCGCCCTGGTATCCGAGATATTTCGTATATGAATTATATGACTAATTATAATAATAATATAAGTATAAATGATTCTATCCACTTTTCTCAAATTCCAAACGGTTCTTGAAATTTTGGGGTGTGAAGATGCCAGTTCGTATATTTAATAACTAGCAACCCGCCCCGGCTTCGCACGGGCAAATATAAAATAGCCTATGTTACTCCGAGGAGATGAAGCTTTCGGTAAAATTGGTTGAGTAGTTTTTGTGTTAAATCGTAACAAACAAAAAATCAATCATCTTTCATCTAATGCGACCCTAATATTAATTTTAAAATAATTCACGATATATCTATATACCTAAAGGCAACAAACGAACTCAAAACTAGAAATGCAAAACCTTTGAATTTAAAACAATATAGGTAACTACCAACAATGTGAAAACAAAACGAATTAAATTAAAGTACCTATGTTCAGGACTATCAATTTTAATTAATAAGTAAGTAGTTAGGTATCTAACTACCTAAAGAAAACAAACACGAAACAAAAATGCGATATTATCACAATATAGAAAAAAACAAAGAAATTATTAAAACTCAATGAAATAAAAGTATGTTTGCAAGTATCTATGTATGTTCCGACTACCTAAAGACAACAAATACAAAACAAAAATGTGACAAAATATCGAACGAAATTATAACTTTCCAATAACACCCAGAAAGAAAACACAGTCGTCAGTCGTCACCTCCATTCGCTCCAAGTCAGTTTATTAAAGGATCACGCGCGCGTTATCGTTCGGCTTATTAGCTAAACAGTAGGCAAGACGGTGCGGGGGGGAGGGTCGGCGATCGCATCAAGCGAAGCGAAGCGCTTAAATTTTATTCTCGCATCCGTAATTTTTTTGCGATTACTCCTAAGATATTCTTTTAAATTATATGGTGTAAAGGAGTAAAATAATGTGCATGAAATGCTTAAAGCCTTTAACTTATTTAAAGTGATAAGGATTAATACTGTATTTGTGTAAATAGCTTTTACATTACCGCTTTATAATTGCCAATTTTTTAAAGTATTAAAATGGATATAGGTAGTATGTTATCTTTAACATATAGACATATACCATTGCGGACTTTTCTATAGGTATATATAAGATACACAATTCCACCATACATTGATACACTATACACTTTTGGACCCCCCCGGCTCGGACGCGAGGCGCGGGGTTACGGGACGCCCGCGCGGCCCGGTCGAATCACGGCGACACGAAATTAATTTCGTTGCGCATTATTTTGATTTTGCTATATCTCCTAATGTATTCATTTAATTTGCATGGTGTAAAGGAAAAAAATAATCTTCATGAAATGCTCAAGCTAACTAACGTATTTAAAATGATAAAGATTAACACCGTATTTGAGTAAATAGCTTTCCAATTACCGCTTTATAATTGCCCATTTTTTAATGTATTAAAATGGATAGTAGTATGTTATCCTTAAGAGATAGACATATGCGATCGCGGACTTTTCTGTAGACCTATATAAGATACACAACTCCACCATACATTATTTTGTTATATCTCAAAGGGTTTAGGCAGCGTTTTCGTTGAAAGCTCCTAGACGGTTTATTTTTTTCCGACACCTCCAAGAAATATCGTTAATCTATACAAAAACTTAACAAATTATATACTAAAACCTTCCTCGAGAACCACTCTATCTATTGGTGAAAACAGCATGAAAATCGGTGCAGTAGTTTTTGAGTTTATCGCGAACAGACAGATAGACGGACAAACAGACGCGGCGAAGGACTTGGTTTTATAATATGTAGTGATTAGCAGCTTGGTTAGGATCAGAAAAAAATTGTTCGTTAATTGTCATTATTGACAGTTGGTTCTATTTTATTTTTTGCGTTATTTGTGTTAAAAACATGCCTATAATTTATTCAAATGAAGAATACGCGGACATGATTTTCGTGTATGGATATTGTAACGGTAGTAGGTACTACCGCCTCAGTTAGGGAATATCAACGGCAATATCCAAAACGCTGTCTTTCAGACAAGCAAACGTTCAATAGAACCTTCACAACTCTTCAATTAACAGGTGAGTTCCTTAAACCGACTTGCGAAAGAGAAGTTAGCGAAAAAACAATGCCGCAGAAGTGCTTGATCTTTTTGAAAATGATGCTGTACTAGTACGAGAAGAAGAATACACTGCGAGAAAACGGACTGCATTTCTGTCATTATCAATCGGTGCAAGAACTTCTCCATACGGATCTTTCCCAAATAGTTCGTCTTTGTTAATGGTAGGTATCTAAAGTAATCATCTGAATACTCCTTCAAGAATCTTTTTCTGTGACGAAAGTACATTTACAAGAGGTGGAATCAACAATCATGTGTCAGAAATCGAAAACACCTTCATGCTATACGACAAATCCATTTTCAGAGAAGATTCTCCTTAAACTTTTGGGCTGGAATACCTAATTAATAATGAAGTTATCGGACCACATTTCTTGGACGGAAATTTGAACAGCGAGATGACCGTGCTTTTTACTCTGCCTACTTCACCGCATTCTTCTTCAAATCAGAGGGACGATGTTTTTTTTACATATTAGGCTCAACTCATTTAATGGGTTGAGCACTTCCATAATTTACGGAAGAGATGTCACTAATTTTCTCAATGAAAAATATCCAAATCGATGGATAGATAGTGGTGGTCCCATTGCTTGGCCACCGCGATCTCCGGATCTTAACCCGTTGGACTTTTTCATATGGGGAAATGTGGTGAAATGTGGGGAAATGTGGAGACATGTCTCAATAGGAAAGCTTGCAGGAACCAACCCATTGAGGAGATTCATATAGCGTTTAATGGGATGAAAAACAATATAGAAAACTACAACTGAGAATGAAAGCTTCTACACTGGATTGCATTATACATTGCACAAGGCGGCGGTCACATTGAGCAGCTTTAATAATTACACTACCATTACGCTTTTATTAAAATAAACCACATTTTTTTCTAAGCCCTCTAGTCGCAACAATGTAATTTACTCTTTAGCAACTACCCATACGACCCGGCAGTTTCAAACCCTGATATTTAAAGAACCGTTGGAAATTCGGCGGCCTCCCTGTATAAGGTTTATTTCATAATAGTCGTGTTCCAACGCATGTTCCATGATGTGCATTTCATACTCCACGACATTCCTGTTACATAAAAACCATTTACTGAGTTGGATATCATCACAGGTGCGAAGAGATTTTGGTCACGTGGCTGTTGACAAGACGTTTATATCGGAACAAATTCTAATTGTTCTTTCGGTATATTCGGATATACATGACGTAACATATTGGTTGCTCTTCTGAATAACATTTTCAAAAATTTTTGAATTGTATCATTTAGCTGTTCCACTTGTCAGGATATTCATCAAAGATACAAAAAACCTGTGTGTAAAACAGTGCCTGTGTTAAATTAACAAGATTTAGACAATAACATTTAGATGAAAAAGGATGATATTTCCGCCTCGATTTTAACAGCTGTAGATTCCCAGCGTGAGGCTGGTGCAGACTCGCATTGCTGTGGGAATCTGCAATATATTTATTTTAATACTATCAAAAAGTATTGATAACTAATGCACTTAGAATTTGCTTAAATCTTTATTATATCATATGATTAGCGAGTTCTAAACAAGCTTCAAATTGCCATCAATACAGATTTCAATTTCTTATAATTTTCAGTTACTAAATTTGAATTGAATTAAATATTTTAAAGATGTATACCTATTTAACCCATTCAAAAGTCAACACCTACTGAAATATATCCTTGGAAACTTAATTTTGCTATACTACATCAAAAAGTAGTAGACACTGACTTTTTAATAGATGTAGACTGGTCTAAATTGTAAAAAATATTTAATTTAAGTATAAATTCAGCAAAACAAAAGAGTGTAATTTTATTACAACATTCCAATACAACTCAGTAAAAAAATTGGAATCCACTGTCTTTGTTTGAAACGGTGCATTTTGGCTTATGTGACAAAGAATATCTTTTTACAGTAAATAAAATAAAATTTCTTCAGACATCTCCTTTTTATCAAAATTCCCTGCCAGAAAAATATGTAAAAAAAACAATAGAAAGTTGAAGGTATTCCTAGAGGTTTCTATATTTTATGTAAAAAATAAGCTCTACCTACCCCAATAACTGCTTCACATCAAATTCCATTGGAAGATATTTACAAGCTACGGACTTATTTTAATAACATTAAATACGAATTTTTTTTTTAAAGCTCATAACTTTTCAAGGAAACAAAATTTCAAGCAAGTTTTGGAGAATAACATTCGGGTTAAAAAAACAATAGTAATATAGTAAAAAATTAGTCGTAAATAAAAAGAAAATGTTGAAAATGAATACTTATATGTAGGTATATCTTTTTATGGAAAGGAGTATGTCTAAATCAATTAAACCTTTCTTGAGCCTGCGGTGCTTTTGATGCCTGACCACGTTAAATGTTTACGGCTTCTCATAACCTTCCGAGTAAGTAAAAATTTTTGTTTTACCTAAAAAATATTAAATTCTTCGCTGACTTTTACGGCCTATAACGTTTGACAAAGAAAACTTCAGTGTTATTAAGTATCCCTGAGGCAAGGTCTACTAAAATACCGTTCAATAAGGATTTTACGTAAATTAGATTCATTTCAAAATTCCTTTGAGGAACGAAATGTGAGATATAATACTGCTGTAGTACTTCCCCTGTCTGATCAGAATTAATAATATATAAAACATTTTTCGTCATCATCACTGAGACTTATTTTCATCATGTTTTATAGTATATTTGATTCCTTTTTCTTCCTTCTTCATTCTTCGACTTCCCTTCTTTCATTTTTTAATGTAGGGTTAATTAATTTTCTTTAATTTAAGCTTTATGGACAATTTATTGTGTCAAGCGTTGTTGAATGTCAAACTCACTTAAGGATGGCGTTTTATCGACTAGAAATCGCACTTTTAGTAAGATAATGATAGAACAAATACGAGTAGATCCATCCAAGAAGTGACGAAGCGTAACGCTAAACTAGAGCAACTCCCTTTAATTTCGCATTGAAAGATCACGGAGACCATGTAAACATCAGTAAATGTACCTTTCATATTTTGTCCGGCAAATTTGTAGATACTCAATAATTGGATTAATGCATGTGTTAATAGTTTTCTAAATGTATTCTTTTAGTGCTGAGTGTGCTTATGTTTATAGTACGTTACGCGATTTTCTGTATGTTCAACAGGCGTGAAAAATTCAGGAAACGTAAGATAAACATAAGTGATAAAAATATGTTTTTTTCTCTTTTTTTGAATGTATTGCTAATTGTCTTATACCCTGAACTTAATTTATATAACTGGTACAATGAAGAGATATTGTTTATAACTTGCTTCAATTTTCTAAAACGCTGAACAAGAAATTGGATATATAAACGCTCCCCTTAAGAAAAGGTACTATACAGGGTGTACACGTAAAACATTTCGTTTAATATGAAGTTTTGAAAAAATTCTAAAAACACGTCGATTTTTAATTTGAGGAGAACATCGACTTACATCATTACTTATTTTGTAGTTGCCACCTCTTCGTAGATCGAGATCAACTTTGAAATTTCAAATGACACTACAGGGTGTGTAATACATCGTTTGAAAGCTCTTTTGATACTGAATTTGAAAATATTGAAATTAAATTTTTGGAATTTTGTATTTTTACATATAAAATTGTTTATAATAGATGCTCAAATTGTGCACCCAGTTGTTCTTGGCAAATATGGAGCCTATCTACGAAACACTTCCTTACATTTGCAAACACTTCTGGAGTTAAATTCCGACATTCGTTTACAGTATCTTGTTTTAAATCTTCAAAATTTTCGTGTTGACTTGCAAAAACCACTGATTTGAGATATCCCCAGAGAATAAAGTCGTTTGGGAGACCAAGCTGGCCATTCTATAGCCCCACGCCGACGTATCCATCGCCTGGAAAATTCTGATCCAAATAAGCCCAAACTCGTCGCTCAAAATGGGGTGGAGCTCCGACTTGTTGGAACGTCACAAGATTTTCATCCAGCTGATCATCATTCTCCAAAATTTCTATGATCATGGGATAGGATCTTTCAACAAACGTAAATAGCTGACTTCAAAGTACCATCTAAAAAAAATGGACCAGCTATGTGATCACCCAATATTCCTCCCCAGACGTTCAGCTTTTCTGGATACTGAGTGTGCGATTCCCTAACACAATGAGGGTTTTCACCCGACCAATAACGAATATTATTTCTATTCACTGTACCATTGAGAAAAAACGTAAACTGGGTGCACAATTTTAGCACCTATAAAATATAAAATCCCAAAAATTTAATTTCAATGTTTTTTCTTGAAAACGCATAATGATTCTTTAGTTTTTTTTTTACGGATTCAAAGTCAGTATCAAAAGAGCTTTCAAACGATGTATCACACGCTCTGTAGTGCCATTTGAAATTTCAAAGTTGATACCTCAATCTACGAAGGGGTGCAACTCAAATTAAAAATCGATGTGTTTTTGAAATTTTTTCAAAATTTTATATTAAATGAAATGTTCAGGTGGGGTGGAAAGTTTTATATCGGACACCTTGTATAAGTATTGTCTTGTATTCGTCATCCCAAACTAATTCTAAACTGATTGTGCAATGTTATATAATTTGTAAATATATTTGACTGATAAGTTTGGGAAAGGCTCCGAAAACAGATCTAGACAAAACAACGGGAGACTAATTAGGTTTGTTAGTTAATTACTAAAACCAGTGCAGAATTTCTAATTATGTATCATGTTTACATTCGTTGTTTTCTGAGAGATTTAACCAGAATTCGTTGTTTACTTATTAAAGATAATGTTCTATTGTAAATAGGGTTTTAAATCCCAGAGCGGCTACTCTCGTACAATCTTGCGTCCAATTTGCATTTCAAAATCCGCTTAGAGACTGCCAACTTCTCCACCGGAGGACTTTTTTGGTGGAAATAGAACGACTTTGATACGTAATAAAGTCGAGGCCTGAAACATTTTCTTTCAAATGGAACAGTGGAACGATTATAAAATGCCTATATTTCGTGACTAATGTGTAAGAGACAAATAATGCAGACGTAGAAAGGATATTAGAGAGGATGCACAAAGAATTTAATTAGATTTTAAAATACGTCTTGCTGCTTTGTGTGAAACTAATGGCGCAATTAAATCAAATGAATCTGAAATTGTGCCCCATTTCCGGTTTTGATTGATGACGCTGTCGGCCGAGATCAATTTTACTTCTTTTATTTGACATCGTACAGTGCCAATTATTCCTTTAAAAATGATTACGTATTTTTTATGACGGTAGAATTGAACATTGAAGAATTATTAAATGTCCTTAGCTTGCTTTGGCCTTTTCTAAATTTTTTCAGCACATAATGAGAATTACAAAACAGTGTAAAAATAGCATCAATTTTGTGCTTATCAGTAGATGGCGCTAACTACACTTTAGTAGCGGAATAAATATGAAATTAACATTTTGGATCTTTTTATGTGACCTATTTGAACCAATAAAGTTTTACTTAATTTTGGGTAATAGTGATATACCAGTTCAAACTCAATCGTTTTTGAAATATTAAGGCTTACTACAAACATGTGGCAAGGTAAAATATGGTGCCATTACGGCAGCAGACTTAACGACTGCAAAATACATATGTGTTGGCTGCGGTGCCGTACATATTTTTACCAAAACAAAGAAGTATTGCTTAGAGAAAGAGAAAAATTAGTAGGTAATTATTTTATAATTTATTAGTGTAAGAAAGAAAAACATTTGGGCAGAGGAAGTTTCTTAACATTGTAAGTATTATACAGGGTGTAAGTAGTTTGACTGCCATTACTTTAGCATGAGGTATAGTAATCATAAATGAACAAAAAAGTTGTATATTACAGGGGGTTAGATTTTCACAATACAGCGAGTATTAATATTGGGGAGTTTCATCACAACGTGACAACAGCGCTTAACCTGCTTAAATAAAATAAAATGTATCGATTTTGTAGTACGAAGATAGCTCGAATTTTAGTAATTATTATGAATCTCTTAAAACAGGTACTTAACTTGTAATCAAATTACGAATTTGAAAAATATGTAATTAAAGTACCCAAAGATTCACGTCATCCAAACAATCATACGTATTAAAAATAATCTAGATACTTACCAAAAAGCAAAATTCAGTAATTTTTAAACGCACAAGTACAAAACAAACTACAACATATGCTCAAAATGACCACCACCATTTTTGATGTACGAACGACACCTTCGAATCCAATTTTCGCTGGAAAACACCTCAAGAAAAGAAAATAGTGGTACGCAAAAAACACTCCGACACGGTCGAATCCAGGTCGAATTGGTTGTTGCTGGACACCTTAGTACCTCGTGTTAATAAACTGCTGCGCCGTTGTCACATTGCTCGATATGAATTTTATCGAATTTTACATTTATTACAACGCCAATAATTTTCAGAAGTTCAAAGTGATAAACATTGTACTTTGTGGTATTCTATGCACGAAGTTATGTAAATATTCCTCAATTAATCGAACTTTTGTACATCAAGTTAGAGATTTTGATAATTTTTTTCTCGGAAATGATTGAGTTTAGGATCCATGTCATATAAGGTTTTTTGTTTATTTTAGGTCCGGTACTTTGAGTCTCGGTTAAAGCTTGATTAACTGATCAAGCGATTAGACTGTACATATAATGATTTATTTTATAAAGTATAATCACAGTCTAATCGCCTGATTAGTTAATCAAACCTTAACCGAGACTCAAAGTACCGGGTCTTAATGTATTCGATCGTCTGTTAAAATCAAGGCAGTCAAACTTCTAACACCCTGTATTATTATTATAACTGGCTTAAGTACAGTGTATTTGAAAATTTGAAGAATACAGTAAATAAATTGATATGCATGAAACACTTGATTTCATCGATAGCTCGACTGTTTCCTTTTACAAGTGTTTACACAAATTGCTGTACATGAAAATATGCAGTTAACTCACAGTTTTCCATACCTGTTCCATATGTTACCACCACGTACATTAATTAATTGTTACTATTGTATCGATCGATAGCCGCACGGTTTAAGGCGTCAGTACTTAAATCGATGTGTCGATCTGCCCGGGTTTCGAATCCCGCGGCCGGTAGACCGTAGATTAGCTATGCTTGTACGGAGGATTGGCACCCTCTGTGCAGGTATGGTAGGGTGGAAGAATGTTGGGTTGGGTTAATGTGAGAGATTGACACCGGTTGGCATTTAACCACCCACCTAATTAATGAGGTTTTCCAAGTTTCCCTCATTCCTGCACTGAATGGTGGTTAGGGCCTACCAACATAAGTCGTTCCTGGGCGCAAATGCGGCCTGTTTAATAATAATATGCTGCCTCCTCTCCCGCACAAGTCTCCGACTTCTGGGCTAATTCTCGTAGTTAGTAGAGATATTATTATTATAATGATGGGCTATTTTAGTATGTTTATCCTCATTTATTAGCACACACACGTGCGTTCTTCGTTTTAAACAAAAAAGAAAATCATATTTAAAAGTAAGAATTCATAGAAATAGATAACTTCTCTTAAACATTTGTTCACTAATAATATTGCTTTAAACTTTTCTGTTTATTACAAAAAGACAGGATAAAACACAGATGGCGTACTCTTTACCACCACAACGCTATTGATATCTATTTATTTAGAGGGCGATTCCAGAGGTTAAATTTTCAGTTTTGATATTGCAATTTCAACGGTTCCGATTGATAAAATTAAATTAAATTATTAAATACATTCTACTTACCATTAAAAATTGATCGTATAATTTAAGCACCTACTTGTTTTTCATAATCTGCCGGGAATTATAAATATAATACGTACATAACGTTCTAGAGTTTTATTTATTTATTTCTACCATTGCCAAATTTTATAAAATTAAAAAGGAAACAGTCTTAATGAAGAATCAGGGGATCTTTTGACTACATACGAACATATTTTTAACTGATTGTTTTAACTGTTTAAATAATAAATATTATTGGCTATAACTCAATATTATACATAATTTAGTAAATTTCGTATATGAAAATTTATCAGTATATTTTGCTATTTTTACGGGGTAAAATAATACAATACAATACAATTTTCGTTTTTTACCGCTATTAATTACACAGCCACACAAAAATATAGACTTTCGGACCCAGAGGTCAGACCATGTTCATCATCAAAAGTTTTTTGGGTCGCTGAATCCGATTCCGAGGTCCATTTAAGCCCATCCGCTCAGGATTTTTAATAACCTCAAAAAACCGATATTATGAACAATTAAACCATATAATTTTAAGACTCAAGCAACCAAATCCCATAAACATACAACCCAATGATACTTCAACTTAATAAAATAAAACCAAACCTCAAGAAACCTATAACCCCATAACCAAGGGAATAAACCATAGGCAATCTGTATTATTGCAAAACATCACATAGCTGAGGACTATTTGAAAACCCAAGTACATAAATTTATTCCCTTGGTTTTGGGGTCATGGGGTTATGAGGTTGTGGGGTTGTGTGGTTATAGGTTTATGGAAGTTTTTGGGTTTGAGTACATGGGTTTTCAAGGAGTGAGGACTCACATAGCTAATTAGCTATGTGATGTTTTGCAATAGTACAGACTGCCTATGTTTTATTCCCTTGGTTATGGGGTTTGGGTTCATGGGCTTATTAGATGGGAATATCATTGGATTAAATGATTATGGGATTTAGTTAATTGGACTTAACGTTGGAAGCTTGAGTATAGAGTTATTATGGTTTAATTGTTTCGAATATCGGTTGTTTGAGGTTATGAAAAATCCTGATCTGATGGGGTTAAACCTCGGATTCGGTTTCAGTGACACAAACGTATAGTAAATATGGTCTGACCTCTGGGCCCGAACATTTTTTATGTGGCTGTTATGAATTTGTATGTAATTAATTTATCAGTTTTTAACTTCAAATAAGTACAGAGAGTATCCTAGGTATTTGTTTTTTTTTCAGTTGTATAAATATGTTATTTTGAATTAAGAATACATTTATTTGATATAACTGGTCTATCATATCATAATCTTGAATTAAGTAAATTATGCTTCCGTCAAAATGAACTTATATAAATAAAGAATTTTTTTCATAGATCAATATTGTAATACTTATATACAGCGTGTCCTCAGTTACATGAATCAACTCTTGTAAGAAACAAAAGAAACAAAAATTACCATTTGGCTCTGTTGGTTTGTCACACAAAGTCTGCTGTGATTTGAAAATTGTAGAATCCAGTTAGTCTTGGGAATTTAGAAATGTATGATTTTTTTTATCACTAAAATCTGATTTCCGTATGAAACGCGATAAAATTCGATTTTCTTCGGAATGTTTCTTTTCGAGAGAATATTCCAAGTTTCATATACAAAAACATATGTTAATGTCAATTAAATAATCGTGGTCTAAATATTTTGGTCTTAAAATTTAAAAAACAATAGAGAAACATATTGTGATTTAAAATATTGTAGAGCGCCATTTCATTATATTTATTCAACATATTAGATTTTATTACACAGGAGAAAGTTAACTTTGTCGTCCCTATTTAACAGAATCTGGACTATTTTTTAATTTTTTTGAATTTTTCAACATCACCTATAATATATTGAGTGCACAGTGTTGTAAAGTAGATTAAATGAAAATATTATGAAAGGGTCATACGTTGGCATAAAGTCTCTTTTATTTTCTTAATAGTTTCGGCACATTTTTATAATATTTCAGCGTTTGAGATAAAACTGTAGATACTGTTTGCAGAATTTTAATTGGAATACAATTTCAAGTTTAGTTTTAGTTTTTTGCTCTTCTTAGCGTTTTAATAGATTTTGTTTCACTATTTTGATAGATACGTTTAGAATTCTATTTTAAAGCTTTCACATAATAATTAATACCTAGCGACTAATCTAACATGATCTTCGTTTTCGATCTACAGGATGTCAACAAATTAATTTATCAGATTTTTTCGGAGGGGATATTTTTCAAATCTATTAGGTTAGTAATGGTTATAAGCTAAAAATCCTGTGAAATATACCAAGAGACCCTTTCAGTTTTATATAGATAAAGAGATAAAGAAATTCCATGCAGTCGATGGGCCATTTTATGTGAGGCTTTTGAATTTATTTTCATCGTAATCTTATGCAAATAACGAAGGAGAAGCAACTTAATTTAGATAATATACGCGTATAAAAATGTTCAGCATACAAATCATCTGTAATGTCCTGGCGTCTGAGAAAATTTATTATATGTTAATATACGACTTCACATCTTGATTTGTAGAACAAATGACGTCAAATTTAAGGGTGTACGGTTTATAATAAATAAACAATATAATACAGTTTCCCAAATATATCTATTATATTATAAAAAAATCATATTAAAAAGTTATATCTTCTCATTTTCAAAAGCTAACACGATAGTAAATGAAACAGTTCTGGTTTATTATGTTTTGTTTGCAAAATTCCCGTAGGTGTAAGGAGCCGATGCTCCTTACTTATGTGGGCTGTCTGCCTTTATTTTTTGGTTCCTTGTTTTGAAATAATTAGTATTATATTTAAACTAATTATTTGGTTTTACTTTACTTACCATCAAGAACGATTTATTTTCATTTTGCTCACCATAAACGTCACATCCTGTACTGTACACTTGTAGGAGGTGGCAGAATTATTTATTCCTCACTGTCGTTTTACTTTGTGAAAAAATATTCGGCCATATATTTTGATGCCTCACAGAAAGGATTTGCAAAATGTTTCTCTTTCAAAAAAATTAAAAAAGGAAAGAGCAATCGGGTGTTAATCTAAATTGCATAATTACTTGATGCATATTTTGTTAACTAAGTTGTCGTGTTTAGTAGATTAACTGCTTTCTGTATTAATCTATAATATGCATAATGGATGCTTGCTTGCACTCAACTAGAAAATTACAGCGTATCATGTCGGCAAAGGATATATTATTAAACCTATTAATCGATAATTATCATTTCCTTCTGCATGGCCGTTTTATTTGAAAATAATTTATTTTTAGGATGATGTTGAAATCTCTAAGGGCTGAATTCTCACAGAACTGGAACTGGACTGGACTGAATTTTCACAGAATTTAAGGTTCTGGTAATATTTTCTATCTTCTATTAAACCATTAGATTTCGGCTTATCAACAGAATATGGAGATTTAGTATTTAAAATACGATGGTTTTTCGGGTTGTTATTGTGGCCTATGTAGCTAAGAATCTTTGACTTGCTATTGTTGTTCTCGGGCTAAGCTCTGTGGGGGCGGAATCCGCTATTAGAAGCGATAAGTCCGTCCTGATGTTCACGTCAGTTCTTATTGGGTCTAAAGGCGGTTTTCCACTAAACGGACAAAACAAAAACAAAACACAAACTTGTGTCGAATAAAACAGAACTGTAACTTTTCGAAAACTTTTTGAAGACTGGCGTGTTTTGCGACAGTTGGAGTTTTGTTTTTCGGGTCCCGCTTCAAAAAGGCGGTTTTCCACTAAACGGAAAAAACACAAAAACGAAACACAAACTTGTGTCGAATAAAACAAAACTGTAACTTTTCGAAAACTTTTTGAAGGCTGGCGTATTTTGCGACAGTTGGAGTTTTGTTTTTCGGGTCCCGCTTCAAAAAGGCGGTTTTCCACTAAACGGAAAAAACAAAAACGAAACACAAACTTGTGTCGAATAAAACAAAACTGCAACTTTTCGCAAATTTTTTGAACATTGGCGTGTTTTGCGACAGTTGGAGTTTTGTTTTTCAGGTCCCGCTTCAAAAAGGCGGTTTTCCACTAAACGGAAAAAACAAAAACGAAACACAAACTTGTGTCGAATAAAACAAAACTGTAACTTTTCGCAAACTTTTTGAAGACTGGCGTGTTTTGCGACAGTTGGAGTTTTGTTTTTCGGGTCCCGCTCGAAAGCGGTCACATCAAAAGGTTTCGACGTGTTTTGAAACTCAAGTCTGTTTAGTAGAAACGGTCGTGTTGTGTTTTCTATTTAAGTGATCCAACCCAATATTGGCGTTATCTTCTTCCCAAAAACAATATTTTAATCATTAATGATTAAAAAATATATGTGTACGGTTAAAGTGTTTACTTGCCTAGGATACAAACTAACCAAGTAAACACTTTAACCACGAATTCCATCCATGGATATCTGGGAAACCGCTCGAAGGATTTTTTTGAAATTGTGATGGCGTGACACGGACTGTGGAGTCTACCAAGCTAAAATATTTTTAAGGTCATCGTATTTCCGGTTATACCGGAAGTTGATACTAACTTTCTTATTTTAAATGGAATGTATATTATTGCAAAAAATTTAGGGGTTTCCATTTAAAAATTTCAAGTTTTCCACATATTCCGAACTTCATATTCGATAAAAAAAATTTGACCACCCTGTATAAAAACTGGAAAATTTTCATGTCAAATTCGATAAAGTAGGTCTTTCTCTACAAATTGTCCAATTTGCACAAAAAAATAGAAAGGGAAAACTAAATTTTGCTGACAGTCTGCATCTGTCAATTTTTGTTTAAAAATCGAAATATCTCGGAAACGGTCAGCCCTAAGGAGTATGCTATATGTTTTCAACTTAAAAATGGATGATGTTTCCATTTAAAATAAGAAAGTTAGTATCGACTTCCGGTGTGACCTTGAAAATATTTTAACTTGGTGGGCCCCACGGTTCGTATCACACCATCACAATTTCAAAAAGATCCTTAGAGCAGTTTCCCAGATATCCATCGATGGAGTTCGAGGTGGGACACTGTAGACGCACTTTTTTCCAAGGACTTCAGTATAAACCAGCCATAATTAAGAATAAACAAATCTTCCTTAAACATTTTTGGCTGATTATTGGAAAAATGTGTTCTGACTTCCTCGCAACAACCAGTGGAAAAGGACTGAAAACAAAAACAAAACTCGAACAAAATGTAGCCCGCTTGATGGAAACAAGAGTTTTGGGTTTGTTTTTGTTTTGTTCTAGAAAACACAAACAGGACATAAACTCAACTGTCCATTTAGTGGAAAACCGCCATAAGGCTGCTACGGACAGAGTCGCTATATGGTAATGCTTCTATTGGAACCACTATTAGAGATTCATTTTTTACGTTAAGTTGATTATTTTCTATTGGAATTTTAATGATTGAGAATTTATAGATTTAAATGTTTATTTATCGATCAAAAAGTATACTAATATCATGAAAAATATCAAGGATTCAAATTAATATGTTAAACAATAAACTTCAAAGTAAATGTATGAGACAGCGATTAAAAATGGCATGTACCTTTTTTGAATTTTTAACTTTTTTCAAATTTTGTTTTTATTTATACAGCCAATACCAGAGAATTTGTTTCTTCTTAATAAGTAATTAAACTGTTTAATAATTTTACAGACTTGAATTATATTGCAATCGAAGTAGCAAGACAATTGCCAATAAAGCGAACAAAAGCTAGTTATAGGGATGACATTTTCATAAGACTTCCCCACCCTAACTAAGGAAGTCTTTCAACCAACATCCCGTCAAATATTTGTTCTTGTGTATGATGTGTGTTCAAACATTCTTGTTTGTATGCTTTAATAGCACTAATGGGCTCGTTCTCTCAAACCAGATATCGTTATAATAACTTCAGCATAAATTAATTTCAGTTGAACTTTAGCGAGATATTTCCGTCAATTATCACTTTGAAGTAATTTGAATGTGTTATGATCACATTGACATTTTTTAATTAGAAAAATTATATATTTATTAAAAAGCAAAAGACCAAATTGTATTGACTCTAATTGTATCTGGTTAGTGATTACAATGAAGTTAAGTGGTTTCTTACAATAACGTAAGCAGTTTATTTACACCAAGTATTTGTTTCTTGCTTTATAGCCATTTCTGAGAAGTTGTAAAAGGTAGTCTCCATTATAATTCATGATAAAACCATTACCATAAAAACATTACATTACATTAAATTACTTTGATTATTTAAAGTTATTATGAATGTAACTCTTCAATGTCACAACTGCAATCATCATGGAATCTACACTGTAAAAAGAATTGACTCAAATTAACTCAATTTTACTCAATAATGTATCAATTTCTGTCCAAACTCGATCGAGTGAAATTTTCACTATATTAGTATGAGTATAACTAAAATTTTATGAGTGAAACTATTGCAACAGAAGTGAGTGAATTTTACTCAAATTCGAGTGAGTGACTTTTGACTATTCTTAGTATATAAAATCAATTTAGAGTTGACTTTTTCTCTAATATTATTTAAATTTAACTCTTATTGAGTAATTTTGTACTATAAAAATTGTCAAGGAGGGCGGCGCTCTACGGCCTTCGGCGCCAGTCGCCTTTGCTTCAATTTCATTAATATCTGGAGTGGTTTTGCACCACTTTATATTTTAGATCTCGATTAAAGGAATAGACGTTTTTAGTAGTGAGGTCACATACGCCAAATAATGTGCAACCTCATATAGGCTATTGAATATATCCAAAAAAAAAAAAAACAGGGTTAAAAGGAACTATGCCCTTCAATTTGCAATTTTATTGCATGAGTCATTCAAAGGGTCATTTTAGATGAAAAAAACGCGGAGTGCTATTAAATTAGAGGGTGGAAATTGGAGATAGGGGTGAAATTGCACCCCTTTCAGTTTTTTAATTGTCGCTCGAAAACGAAGCAAAATTTCGCTATAGTTCATAGGAAAAATTATTTAGAGAATTGAATTTCCCATGGAAATAGCTTATTTAAAAAATTTGAAAGGAAAAGGTATACCTATGCATTGCTGCATAGAAAAAAATGTAGATAAAACTTCCTTTTAAAATCCTATATTCAATAGACTAATAGTTCACATTGTCATGAAGAATTCTCAGTATTTCTACTAGATCGATTTTCGACCTTATGTACTTTGGACATAAGTGCCAAACAAATGTCTTCATTGTCATGACCTTAAATATCGCAATATTCTGGCAATACTAGAAATATTTAAAAAGTTTCAAACCCCAAGTGACAAACTAAAAGAAGTACATAATTTATATATTTGAATTTATAGAACAATATACACTTTTATAGTAATTAATAAATTAAAAGTATATCAATGTTACTGAGCATGCGCATTAAAGATAATTTTATGTAAGTGAAGTAGCCTCGCAACAGGATATCATTCAAGAAAATTTGGTTACGGTTAAGACTACGTCTATAATAAACCACCTAATGAAATAAACACTCGATAAACACACTGACACAGTATAGCACCAAGAAAAACAATAAAAATACTTAGTAGAACTAGAAAATGCCAAAATTAAACAAACTAAGAGAAAATACGCTGACAGCGATGACATATTAACAAGATCTCACCTGCGAATGAGATTATTCTTCCCGAGAATGCGCATTAGGGACAACCCGGCTAATGTTAAATTTTTACTTTTTAAATTTAAGAATATTATTTTACATCGTTTTTTGTAAGTTTTAAGCACATTAGTGTATCTATTTTACAAAACACGTGTTGGTTATACTTAAATACTTTTAAATCCTTCTAAAAAAAATAAAGGCTCGCATGTGGCGCCCTCTACAAAATGCGAAAAAACGGTGGGGAAATTTATAATCCTCATCCCGAAAAACCCCCATATGCGAAATTTCGTCAAAATATTATGAGTGTGGCAAAAGGTATTGCAAAAAAATTGCAAATAAAATTTAACTTTAACACCCTGTAACTCCGTTAATAATCAGTTTTGGAAAAAATGTTATAGAAAGAATTAGCATTTATTTTCGGTCTAGAATTATCCCCTGAATTTTCCGGACACCCTGTATTTGTAAATAGTGAACAAGGATTAGATTCGGTGTGCATAATTTTAACTATGAATTGCGGGTTGCCTAAATATGTGACGTCACACTAAAAGAGTCTATTGATTACCTAACTGATCGGACGAATAGATTAACATACTATATTGTACGTTACAGATACGTAAGTATAGGTAACTATCCGTTTATTTAACTAAATATTAATCGAGACTCAAAATAATATTGTTTTTAATTATTATAATCAAACCACTGCATTTATATACGAGTTTATTTGGAGAATTTAACGGGTACGTATATTTGAGTGAAATAAGTCAGTTTTGGAACAAATATCACAAATGAGTAAAATTATCAAAATACTCAATATTAAGTGAAACTATACTCAATAATTTCATTCAATGGATTTATTCCTCACCTTTTTGCTTTCACTCACACCGATTTTTTTACAGTGTACGAAGGTCTAGAAATATATTAACGCATATACAAGCCGCTATGATATTTTCTATACAGTCTATACGTATATCATATTTTAAAAATAACTTGCTGGACGTTAAAGCAACATCCACGCAAAAGGTAGGGTTTCCCATCAACTTCTGACGGGTCTCTGACATTTGCGTCTAAAGCTAAGCAAGAATTATTAATGTTTTTTGGTTCTATGTATACTACAGAATTCACTGGATAAATATAATAATAAGTATATTTTTCCTTTGAGAATGTTTCTCTCTAATTCTACAAATTCATAGGAATTTATCGTCGGAAAGATTTTTCTGCAGTCGTTATTTTTTGCTTATTACTCTTTGTTAAGGGTACTATTAGGACAAAAATACAACATATTTCTTTGAATGATCACATTATTCAATAATTTCAGTACTTAAAACAGGTGTTTTTTGTATTAATTATATTTAACATCATTTCTGTAAAGCATGACAAAGCTCAAGTTTCTGTATGCAAGCAGAACAACATGCTTGTTAAACAGAACACTATATTAGGTAGTACCACTATGTTGGATTATCGCACCACAAATAAATCTAAACATGTCTGCTGGGCCACTAGAACACGCATGCTGTAACATCTCAGCGGGTGATAACGTGATTAATCTGATTGGTTGAGTCAACATAATTCAATGTAAATTTACATTTTTATGGGTATGTACATTTACATCGATATAGAAAAAAACACATTAAGGAATAACAGCAATAAAGTTTAAAAGGTCAACACTAATTACAATGTAAAACAACAATAGATCGAAAAACGAAAATATGCATTCAAATTATACATATTCAAAATTCAATATAAAGAGTTTAGGAGCGTATTTTTGAGGTCAAAATAAGATTCCTATAAACGTGGGTCCACAAATGCTTAGTTTTCGATATACAGGATGTTAATTTTTTTTATTTTTTTCGATTCTTTAAAAATATGTTGGCATAAAACTTGGGGCACGGGGACTTTTTAGGATGCTAAATTTAAATATGTAATTGCCTTTGACACTGCTTGTAGAGGGCGCCACCTATAAGGGTACAATTGAATTAAATTGGTCCTACCTTTTATACTACCCCGCACATTAACGCTTCGTATTAGTACGTTTATTCCCTTATCAATTTTAAGCAAAAAAGATATACTTGGTCGAAATCCCTCAGACCAACCGTTTCCCAGATATTTGCTGAAGAAGAGTTAAATGCACACCATATTTTCAAATTTTATTAACTACCTACTTAGAGTAGAAAATTTTAAAATTTATTTTCACCATTTAATGATCTGCTTGATGATCACCGGTAGTGATCTGCTTGAAGCAACCGTTTCGGGAAAATCACTGCTGACTAAACGGTGATTTTCTCGAAAACGGTTAGTTGTAAGAAAAAAATGTATAGAGCTAAAATTCAAGATCATTGCATTAGGCAAGTACTGATTAGATGGTGAAAATAAATTATAACATTTTTCACGGTCATATTAATTTTTTTTTATTAATAAATCATTTGTGTGGCTTTTTTCTGTCTTTTCTTCATATAATACTAAAATATTTCCATACCTTAATTTTCATTTTGCTAGTAGGTATGTAAATTTTACGTAAAAAAATGTTTTCAATTTTATACAATCATTATCACTACTACTCAAATATAACAAATACTCACTACAATCACTACTATCGTAGTAAGTACCTTGGTGAAATCTTGTAGCATTCACAGTTTTTACACAAAAAAATGTTTTCTGTTTCCTTAACAATTTTAGATGGATCGCAGTAAATTTGCCCTTTTACAAGAAGCAGGTTGTAGGCAAGGCAAGAAAATGGTTGCAATTTTAAAGTTTGTTGCAATGCGACGGATGAATATCATTTTACTTCATTAGATTTATTTTTTGTTAACACTCAAAAAATGTAAAAACAGGTACTTAAGAAAGACATAATTCTCTTTATTAAAACTGGATGATAGTATAACATACACAATTGTTTGTTATAAAATCAGGTCGATTGATTTCATATCTACTTGCAAAATATCATACAAGTATGCTTGAACCACTCTAAAAGTTAAGTTCAGTTGTATTAATACCACAGTGTAATTAGGAGAATGTGTAAGATATGAAAAATTTGTTGTATAACCAACCTGTTGATTAAACTTCATGTATATAGTTTGTATAGCACTTAAGTAGGTTTTACTCTGTAGGCACCAGTCCAGAACAAGTCCAATTAGATGACCGTAGTTATTAGCACCTTTTGTAATATTTAGTAAAGTCCAATTGCTAGTTAAATTTTTAGGTTAAGATAGTTGTCAAATAATAATTCATAGTCTTAGGATATACTATTGACTTAACGTCGATTTATAATCTTGGTTGCCTATATGTGTTGCCGCGGGATTTTAAAAACAAATCGAGGCCAGAGCGGAAATGAAAATTGGTATTACTGTATACAGTTACAATATAAAATTAGGTGGAGGAAGTTCTCCGACATTTTAACTCGAGAACCTCTGTCTGGCAACATCCCACGCTACACATATAAAGCACATTTTTCCGCATAATCTGATAAAAATTGTGCAAGCAAACATCGTGCAAAAGGTATGCATTCATATTAAATTAGATGTGTTCAAATTTTAAGAATTTTGTAAGGAATTTTAAATAGATTATAAAACCACGTGTTAAATTTTTGTATGCTAATTAGGACTATTCTTTTAATAATTTTAGCTTTGCCAGTTTTAGCTTTTTTTTCGTTGTCGTTAAGTTGTAGAGGCAACACGCAAGTTATTGTTCTCCTCAAAAGTGCTCTAAAAAGTGTGAATAAAACAACAAACCTGATTACAAGTTACACATCAGAAGATACAAAAGAGGTAGTATCATAAATATTTTATATTACACCAAAATCGTAATTATCAAAGTTGTGACAGTGCTGTGTAGTATTATAGACCATATAACATCAGTCTATAAGGATGAGTGCAAATGAACTCTCAATGGAGCAAAAAATTGATGCTATTCTAAAAACGGTCACGGAAACAAAAAATGAGATAACAAACATATATTCTGAATTAAATGAAATAAAACTGGAAAACCAGATGTTAAAGGGTAAAATAGCTGTTATAGAGGAAAAAATGGAAGATATTGAAAGGAAACAAAAAGTGAGTGACTTAATCTTTTATGGCATATCAGAAGTAAATTTTGATTCTCTCGATAGTATTGAAAATAAAGTTCTGGATATAATAAAAAATATACTGGATGTTCAGATTGATTTTAAGCATATTTCAAAAATTCACAGAATGGGAATAAAATCAAAACAAGATACAAATAAATGTAGGCCAGTGTTAGTTACATTTACTAACATAAGAATCAAGTATGAAATTTTAAGTAATACAAGGAAGCTTAAAAACCATAATTTTGCTATAGCTGATAACTTTACAAAAACGGTATTGGATGAAAGAAAACAACTAATTCCGTTTCTTATTAAGGCTAAAGCAGAAGGCAAAAAAGCTTACCTCAAAAGAAATAAAATTGTTATAAACAATACGGAATATACTCTTTCTATGATGACGCAAACAGTAAATAAAGGAGCTGCAGAAGTAGATGAAAACGTGACTGTACCATCGGCTGGTTGCAGTGGTAAAAAGCGTGATCTAGTTCATACACAAAGCTCTATACGCCCACGACGAGCTAATAAAAATTAGGAAAAAGGATGCCCCAATAACTTAATTATAATGCATCAAAATATACAATCGTTACGAAACAAATATGATGAAGTCAATGTATTCTTGGAAGAATATTACGACAAGTTCAAAAGACATATTGATGTGCTGTGCTTATCGGAACATTGGATGTATAAATACGAAGAACAGACTGCTAAATTAATTGACTATAAGGTGGTAGCATGTTTCTGTAGAAAACAATTTGAGCATGGTGGTGTAATAATTTTTGTTAAATGTAACACAGATTTTGTAAACTTGGACGTGGTAACCTGTTCTGTAGATATAAATTTTGAATGTACATGTGCAATGTCAAAAACCTTAAAACTTATAGTTATATGTATATATAGATCTCCATCTGGTAATATGGAAATATTTTTGAATAGTTTTTTTGATATGATGACGGAATTAAATAGACTGTATAAAAGTTTTAATTATATTATTTGCGGAGATTTTAATATTGAATTCGTTACAAGCAATAAAAATTGCAGAGACTTTGAGAATGTGCTAAATATGTTTAATTTAAAAACTACTGTAAAGGAACCTACACGAATTAATAAAACATCATCTACAACTATTGATAATATAATAATAAGTGGTAATTTAATATATTCAGTTGAAACAAAGGAAATAGGAGTATCTGATCATAGAGCTCAGATTATGTCAGTGGTAACTGACACTGTAACATTTAATAAAAATATTGTTGAAACTAAACGTAACTTCAATGTTTACAATCAGAAAAGATTTTTAGAATTAGCCCATAACATGAAATGGGACATACTGTATGCTATTACCGATACAAACATAGCGTTTGATACTTACTATCAGTACTTTAATGAAATATTTGAAAAGGCCTTTCCTTTAAAAAATATAAAGCATCGGGATGTTCCGGTTTATAGAGGCTGGATTACTAGAGGTATTAAAATATCATGTAAGAATAAAAGATGCTTGTTTATCTTAAAAAAATTTACAAATAATGAAAATGTTTTGAATTATATTAGAAGTTACGAAAAAACACTTAAAAAAGTAATTTACTATGCAAAACAAACATATTTTAAAGATAAAATAATAAACGCAGATAATAAAATCAAATCAACATGGAAAATTGTTAATCATTTTACAAATAAAAATATAACTTCGGAAAGAAAAGAAAATATTGAAATTAAAATAAATAACAATTTAATAACAGATTCTTGCCAAGTAGCAAATGAATTTAACAACTTTTTTATTAATTGTCCAAAGGATATTTTGCCAAGTACCAGTTCAAAAAAGCCAAGCGTAAATTATGTTAATAATGCTAAATTTAACATCATACATCGATTTCGATTCAGAACTGTCACACAAATGGATATAAAAAAAGCAATACAAGCACTAAAACCGAAAATGTCTACAGGTTACGATGATATCCCTATAACTATCATAAAAAATGCTTCAGATGTTTTGGTGAAACCATTAAAATATTTAATAAATTTGTCCTTAGTAAATGGTGAATTCCCCGAGTGTTTTAAAAAATCAATAACAAAACCGCTTCACAAAAAAGGAGATAAAACGCTCCCTACCAACTACAGAGGTATATCTTTATTGCCATCTTTTTCAAAAATCCTCGAATATATAGTTAAACAGCAATTATTATCATATTTAAGTGAGGGTAATATTTTAGATAGTTCACAGTTCGGTTTTAGAGAAAATTGTAATACCACAGACGCCGCTTTTAAATTAATAGAAAATATTAACGCTTGCTTGGAAAATAGAGAAATTCCGTTAGGCATATTTTGTGACCTGTCGAAAGCCTTTGATTGCATTGATCATCAGATATTATTAGATAAACTTAATTACTATGGTATAGTTGACACAGAAAGAAATTGGTTTAAAACATATTTAGTTGCAAGACAAATGTGCACTGAAATAATTCAGATCGACGGTTGTATAACAAAAAAAATTCGCTCGGAGTTTGCGACAGTTCAAAGCGGCGTGCCGCAAGGATCTATTTTAGGACCACTTTTGTTTTTATTGTACGTTAATGATATTGTTCCTAATTTCCCAAACGTAACATTTTCGTTATTTGCTGACGATACCAGCTTGTTGATACGGGAGACTAACAGAAATAATTTAATTCAAAAAACTCATAATATATTAGAAAGTATTTCTGATTGGTTTCTCGCCAACAAGTTGGTTTTAAATTGCAGTAAAACTAACAACATAACATTTCAACTACGCGGAACGACAGACATTATTCTAAAATTAAACGATGATCAAATCCAACCGGTAAATTCAACGAAATTTCTGGGAATTTATATAGACTCTCAACTAAACTGGACCGAGCATACTTCTAATTTAAAAAATAAGTTAGGAAAAGCCATTTATGCAATAATAACCATAAAAAGAAATGTTGATTATTGTACAGCAAGAATTGTATATTTTGCTTACTTCCAAAGTTTACTGCAATATGGAGTAGAATTGTGGGGGGGGTCTACTGGTTTCATAGATATATTTATGATACAAAAAAAAGCTATTCGAATTTTGTGTGAATTGTCTTGCAGGGAGTCATGCCGAGGTTATTTTAAAAAAATAGGAATATTTACTCTAGCTAACTTATATATCTACAGAGTAGCTATTTTAATTCATAAAAACAAACATTTAATAAACACACCAAGTGACTTCCATGGTTACCCTGTAAGACGGCAAAATCTCGTATTACCAAAATATAATTATACTACAACGCGTAATGGTGCATTGTACACTGGTATTAAAATTTATAATACATTACCGTCTTATCTGAAATCATTAAATTACAAGGCATTTAAACGTAAATTGAAAATATTTTTAAAAAATTATGAATTCTATTCTTTAAATGAATATTTTTTAAGTATGAGATAGTAGAGCGGTTTATCACGTCCTGCGAAACAAAAAATAGTTTAAACGTACTTAGTTTATGTGTGTGATTAAATTTACTATCAAATGTTTTCGGATTTAAATATGTTGTTTTTTCAAGTATTAATTTTTTTATCCTAGTCAGCTGTATATTTATTGGATGTAATTAAGCAAGGTCATAATTATAGTAATAATTATTGGGGTTGTTGACAACGAAATACTTTCCTTACACCTTTAATTAGGTTTGCTGTTACGTATATAAAATGTAGTAATACTACAAAAATGTAAAATAATTATAATTTGCTGTAACTGAAGGAAATAAATGTTTACTTACTTACTTACTTACTTACTTACTTAATAAATAAAGAGTAAAGAAAAGGAAAATTATATAGAGTTACCGAATGTAGATTCGAATAACTAGATTAAGAATAATTTGGAGTAGGAATGATGTAAGAAGTAGAATTGTAATTGGTTCATGAAGAATCCAGTATCCGATGTTGATTGGTTTTAGACTGGGAGTTGTATCATTTATCTTGCACATAGATCTTGTACCTGATACTGTTAAACCGCTGTAAGTTTTTATTTTTTCCATCAAAGTTTATAATGGCCGAATCACTCCACTAGGGGAGAGTGAAGAAAACAGAGCTGTCCATCCAGAATAGTCCCTAGTGGCGCCTAATAAATAAACTTATTTTTTTGGTCTCTGTTGAACTTAAATTTATTTCCTATCCTTCCGACAACCTGATACCAAGTCAGTTCGGTGACCATATAACTCGCAACCCACGGCCAGCCGAGGCAAACCAAACTTCTATAGCCCGTGCAGACTAGAAGAGGCTATAATAGTTACATAGATACGATAGATGATGGTGGAATTACAAGACATGTTCGATATGCCCCCATTTTCTTGGATGAATAGGTGGATCCTTCGATTGAAATTGAATTGAGCCGTCCTCAACATTTTTGGATCTTTCCGAATTACGTCCGCCTTGTTTTGAATCCTACGCAATAATTCTTCCTGGGATTCCACAGGAGTAGCGTAAACTTTATTCTTCAAGGTTCCCCATAGAAAAAAATCTAACGGCGACAGAAACATCTCTCCCTATTCTTCCGATCCACTTGTGTGGAAAAGTATTATTTAAATGTGCAGTTACATTTGCACTAAAGTGCGGAGGAGCACCATCGTTCATAAACTACATCTGAACACGAAGATCGAGAGGGACATCTTCCATTAGAACCGGAAAGGAATTCGCCAGAAAATTGAAATAATTGTCGCTATTCAAGCGGCGCGGCATGACAGGACCCAGAAGGATGTCATCGATGATCTCGGCCCAAACATTTATTGAAAATTCCACCTGAAAGTGGTTAATACGCCTCGCATGAGGCATTTCTTCTGCGTAATGGTGGAAATTACGTGAATTAAAGATACCACTTCTGGTAAAACCAGCTTCATCAGTGAATAAAATTCGGCTGGCGAAATTTGAATCATGTGCCCGCACTCCTTAAATAAAATGGCAAAATTGAAGTCTTCTCTCAAAATGGTGTGGTAAAAGCTCCTGAATAGACGCATGATAAGGATGGAGGAGCTGTTGTCTTATGATGCGATTAATTGTACTTCTTGGTATGCCAAATTTCACTATCAGACGGCGAGTACTGATTTTTGGATCTTCAGCGACCCTATTTAAAACGTCTCCCTCAACGGCTGCATTTCGTACTTGAGGACAATCCACACGGTCAACGGCTCGAACACCAAATTGCCCAGTCTCCTGCAAACTCTTTTCAATCCATGTAAATCGGTAATCTGGAACCCGTCGATTTGGGTATCGCCCCGCGTAGACCTTACACTCCTACCCAAGTTGTCTTCGCAAAATCCTAAGACTTTGATCAGTCCGTCATCTCTTCATTAGAAAACGCCATTCGAAACGAATGTATCGGACTGTCCGACTAACGTGAAAAAATTGACAATAATTCATTTATTATAAAATGACATCATCGCTTACTACGATAGTAGTAATTGTAGCGAGTAATTGTTGCACTTGAGTAGTAGTGATAATGATTGTCTAAAATTGAAAAAAATTTTTTGCGTAAAAACTATGAATGCTACAAGATTTTACCAAGAGCACGAAAATCTCGAAAAAGGACTGATGCATCAATAAAAATAAAATGAATTAATTCCAGCGACCAAATAAAAAGTTCTGGTAATTCTTGTACCAAGATACTCATGAATTTACCACTAGACCAAGGCAGATGGACGTGGTTGCTTCATCAAAACATGAGTTTTACTTAGGAACAAGTCCACAGCAAGTTTCATTAAAATCCATAGTAACATTCTCCAGATATTAGAAAAAACATATTTTTTTCAAGAACTTTGACAGTCAATAGCAGAGGAGCCAGGCACTTTTTATTAATGGAAGTTAGGTCAAATCGTCTTCTCTTGAGCCAAAGAATGTCGCAGTACCTTTTTGATCATGTGCTTATGGGACACCCTGTATAATAAGTATAAGAAAGATGTGGTGTGTAGAACTATAAGTGGTTCAAAATAAAATACAGTAGATAAAAGAGTGGTTGGGATGCCCCTGCTCATTCAGACAAAATCTCCATATCTGGATTTTTTTCCGCCGGTTTACTTTATTCAAAAATAAATTGCCAAGTGAGGACTTTTTATAGCATATATAATACGTCTCCACCAAGTTCTTCCGTTTGTCAAATCCCTCACTGCCTTCACACATTCGATCACAGGCTTACTTTCAAACGATATAAGATTTAAAAGGAGATGGGCAAAGTAAGGAGAATGTGTTGACGAATCCTTTCCTGCAAGGTTATTGCCTTTTATCTAGATGTAAACTCGCATTGCTTTGTTGAGTGTATAATACTGCTCGAAAAGTTATTTTATTTGCGAATTTCCTTCCAATGCATTCTGAAAAAGTATCGTTTACTTAGTTCGATCTTGATAACCATGTCCCTGAGAATAAAATCTGGCACTTACATGGAATTTTAAAGAATGATTCACATTGAAACATGTTTTCAAAATGTGCGGACAATGTCCCTTCTGCTGTGCTTAGATATACTGGGACAAGTACATACAATATTTTGTATTCGTCATGAAAATATTTTATAATACAAGATGTTTCTAGTTTCTAAGGGATCTAGAAATTCCACTACATCTAGCGAAGTGATAATCAAAAAGTGACTGTTGTAATAAATATAGTGTTATGATTTGTAAATATGATAAAATAAACCAGACAAAACGGAGACAAAAATTTAAATTTTTGAATTAAATTTAGAGACATTTACTTAAAATATAGACAAAACTAACATAAAAGCGATGTGGAACACAGAAAAGATTAAAACGAAAGATAAATTTAAAAGTAGAATAAGTTTTGTAGCAAAATAAGATAAAATCGTTCAATGAAACGCATCAAAATGTCAAAATTATGAAAAAAATAGTTTATAAGGTAAATTGTTGATAAAATGCATTCATGTAATATAGAAAAGTTAAAAATCATGGCAAAGAACAATTTATTAAATTTATATTAGTGTACAGATTTAAGCAATTTTGAAAAATTTCAAAATTTTGTCGAGTTGACCGACGGACAGAAGAGTTTCACTCATAAGTGAAAAACTATAAATCATGAATAAAATTAATGTAGTATTAAAGTTAAGCCATTGTAAAAAGTTTCATATAACGTTTTCGTAATGACAGATCTATGTATCGACAAAATTGGTAGAATTGTAGATGAACTGCAAAGTGACTTGCGTAGTGTGTAAAAGACCTTCTAAACATTATAAACTGTATTGAGATCCCAATCTAAGTTCAAATTAGTGTATAAACTGAAAGTTTTCTATGAATCGGTAGACCTAAAACCATTTCAATATTGATTGAAATGGTTGCTTATTGAAGCAACATAAACAGGAAAAGACTGTTAATAAAAGTGGAAAAATGTTAATTTTGAAGATATTGAATAAATCTACAGGCATAAAATCAAGCATAATTTAGTCAAAATTCCCAAAATTAAACAAAATTTGTTATAAGTTTAAATTTGAACGTAGACAGAAGTTATAGGTACCAAAATGCTTAGAAAAATGAGTGGAATCTAAATATGTAAAGATCATGCTGATTTAAAACATGCATAAAGTCAATATCTTAAGACAAAAATTTCTCAAAGGTTTATTTTGACCTCCATCGCAACGAGTCATTTGTTTCTAGTTTAATAAAAGTAAAAAAATCGAGCTCGAAGTAGCCAGTCTCTCATAAGTGTCCAAGCAAGAAACAATCGTTAATTTTGTACCAAAAGAATATCAGAAAAAATCAATAAATGTGTAAAAGTTACCTATGCAGAAACCAAAAACGTGAAACGTCAAAATCATTTTGAGTGATGTCAAATGTCAGAAGTAAACAATGTCATACATTGCCAAAATACATAAAAGGTTTTAATCATAAAGAGTAGTGAATTTAAAGTTTAGACACTAAAATCTGAACACATGTAAAAATATTGCGAAATTCATAGAAGCTGGTAAAAGCTAAAAGTGGAGTGAAGTGGTAGCAGTTCCTGCAAATTACACATGCCAGTTTCGAGACCAACAGGCTGCAGATCCTAATAGACCCGGGAGATATTAGACTGAAGTTCGACGACATCTTTCTCGTTTATGCCTCTGAGAGTACTGAAAGGTAACCGAGAGACAAGTACAATAAACTAAATTTAAAAGATGGGCTGCGGGACACCTTTGTGAAAATTCAATTTTCCTTTTCAAAAAAATATGTGTATATGTGTATAGTTCTTTTCATATATATTGTAGAAATAAAAAACTCTTTTATATTGCCGATAAAGACAAAAACGGGGTCGTAAATACTTGTCTGCCTTGCAGAACAGGATCCTATTTAGGCAAAGTTTACAGAATATAATATTTAAGTCTCCCTTCAAACAATTCACAACAAACACTACTACACAATGGCTATAAATTGAAAACAATTGTAGTGAATTACAAAAGTTATCCAATAAAAAACTTGTAACAAAACAAAAATCACTACTCAAAACTCTATTCTAAGAAATAAGAATGACAGCATTGCAGCACCAACTCCTGCCCTGTACCGCGCAAATTAAACTATCGGAAATTTGCACCGTGTGTAATTGTTGATTGTCTCTGTCTCACATTAGGAATTTGAGAACTACGTACGTCTTAAGCCGGTGTCCCATGCATCCGAAATCCGATGTACGATATCCGAAAATATTTTAATTCGTACAAATGATAATATTATAATTCACATGCATCCGAAATTAATCTCATAGAAATCAAGTATAGAACCCTGGAATTTATTACAAGATGAAAGTGAAACATTTTCATATAACAACCATAGGTATATATCGTAGAAAATATACGTAGTATTATATTTTCTACAGGGTGATCGAGAATGATTGACCGTGCCGCCTCATACTGATTTTTGATGTGCGGCATACCAGTTTTTGATACCAATACTAGAATCATGAGCGCAGGTTGAGGGATTTTAATGGTAAACAAATAATTACGTTCAAACGTCAAATAAATTAGGTTACTGTCAAAATGGAAATTCATAATAAAAATATCAATTATTTAACAAAAATCAAAGTTATTTCACAAATTAAGCAATACTGATGGACCAATAAATGTTATTATTGTTATTATTATTAAAGAGGATGACAGAATCAAATGTAGGTTTAGCCTAACTTTTCCAAAATTCTTATTTCATTTACAATTAGAAAAACTTTTAAATAAAAGTTTGATGTAGCTAATTTTGAATAACGACTGTAAGTGCTTCAGCGATTTTATTTTTAAAACGTTATGAGTTAATTTTAAAACAGAAGCACTATTGTGGCTACATTCTTGGCATCTAAGACGATTCAGCTATACAGCGATACGCTGCAAGCTGCTGTTTTTCATCAAAGCAAACTGCTGTATGCTTATAAGACGACTATTTTGCAGCTACTGCTTTCACACTTCTGAATATCCAGCGCAAGCGATCCAGCCCAAAAATTTATGCTGTACATTTTAGTTAGCTGTCGAAATTCAGGAAAAGTGTCTTAAAAAAATTTGCTTCAAGCAAATGCAAGCAGTTGGAAGTGCTTGATTATGTTAGATGGTAGGATTGTCTGTATGACCGAGAGCAATAAACAACAGTTACATGCAATATATAATAACAGAGTAATTGGAATTTTTTCACATTTTATTGAATATTTTACCTTAAAATTACATAAAATCCATAAAAATATCTATATTTTTACAATAAATGTTCAATATGATGTCCATTGTTGTTCAAGCAGGTATTAATTCTTCTTTTCATATTATTAAATACATTCTGTAAAACATTTTGTGTAATACTCCTAATTTCGTTTGTAAGTGCCTCTTGAAGTTCTTCAATCGTGTGTAACCGTTGAGCAAATACTGAATTTTTTAAAAAACCAAATAAATAATAGTCTAGGGGTGTAAGGTCAGGAGAACGTGGTGGCCATCTATCTCGACTAATTATTCGATCATCATAATACTCTCTAATCAACTCTAAAGTTTCGTTAGAGGTGTGAGCTGTTGCGCCATCTTGCTGAAAGTATCCATGATGGATTTCATCGTCGTGAAGTTCCTCAAAAAATGGTAACAATATTTGCTGCCGATATACCTGCCCAGTTACATTTTCACGGAAAAAATATGGTCCGATTATTCTTCTACGTGACATAGCTACCCAAACACCAAGTTTAATAGGGTGCAGAGTTGTTTCACGCAAAATATTAGGGTTTTCTGTGTTCCAAGAGCGATAATTTTGGGAGTTTACGTACCCACTTAAATGAAACCACGCTTCATCAGAAAAAAATGTTAGATCTAGAATATCGTCATTCAGATTTTCGTTAAACCAATTACAGTATTGCACACGTTTTCCAAAATCTAACGGAAGTAGTTCCTGCACAACACTAACTTTATAAGGATGAAAATGCAACTTCTTTACTGCTTTATGGCATGATCCATATGATATTCCTATAAACAATTTAGGAATAATGATACAAATTTTAGAATAAATATTTGTTATTAAGTACCTGTTTGAGCAGATAACCGACGTAGTGATTTGGTTGTACTAGCTCGTAAGCGGTTTTCAACATCTTCCAAGACTTCCTCTGTAAGAATAGACTTTCTGCCTGGAGATTTTCCTCTTCAAACACTTCCAGTGTTATGGAAGCGTTCCACTAATCTCTTCACGTGTCTCGAAAAAATTTCATAATCAGTTTCATCATTTGGAAATTGTTCTTGAAATTGTAAATGACACGAATTCATCGAATATTTCCAACCATTACCATTGTTTTGTCCACTACGAAAATAGGCCTCCAGAAGAAATTTATCATGTTCTAATGAAAATGCCGTGTTAACCTAAATTAAAAAACCGATTAGGTTAGAGAACAACATACGCAATAAATTAATTACTCACGTATAATATCCACCTACTCTAACTGTAGTATTGAAAAATACTGTTTTATAATGTCGCAAAATATATCAGGTAACAACAAAATCTACAAAATAATATTCAAGCCAAAAAATCCGTGCGCCAATGAACAGAACGTCAAATTGTGAAATCCCCACAGAACACCATGAAATTGCACGGAAAAAAAGTAATTTTAGCAAACGGAAATCAGTTTTGATAGCAATTGAGACAGGGTACGTTCAGAATCCGGTCAATCATTCTCGATCTCTCTGTACATTCGACATTATAATATAACATTTATTTGACTGTAAATATACCAAACAACAATCATAGCATGTTAAGAAATAAAAAAGTGAAGTTAAAAAACGTACGATTTCGGATAAAAGTTAAAATTATTTCTACTTTTTCCGACGTCGAATGAATTTAAAAAATTTCGGACGAAAATGAGCGGTAAAAATTTGAATGTATATTAACCAATAAGAACACTTTCGGACCTTCGTATCGTCGGAATTCGGATGCATGGGACACCGGCCTTAGAGAGATGTTCAGAATCTGTTTTGTTGCCAGCCCAGCTGTGTTGCCAAATGTTTTTGCGAGTTAGTATTATACTAAAAATGGACAACAAACATTGCAAAAATGAAGTGAATAATGCAATTATTCTTTAAATAAATATATGCAAATTCAGCATATTATACTTTCAGAACATTACTTAATATTTTATACGTAAATATCTGAATAAATTAATTTCGTTCAATTTAGCAATTATTCATTTAGGGAATATTTTTACATATCGCCAACACAGGGCCCACGTCTGGCGATTCAAGATCCTGCCCACCTAGGGTAAAGTGGAGCAACCTTTAAATTGAATTGAAAATATGTAATTAATATCACTTTATTTCTCATTAATTTTGTATTCAATTTATCTAGATGAGTATACCTGATAAGAGCATTATGATTTGTGAAATAAATTAGCTGTCATAACATTTATTTTACTTTCTACGAACATTTAAAAGTCTTGCCCTACTCTCCCCCTATCACACTTGCCGGCAGGCTTTGAAATTTTTTATGTCTACTATAAGTATGAAAAGAACTATACAGCGACGTATTTCTCACTTATGCCATGTTCATAAGTTGAAGAGAAGTACCGATTTTATCACAAAATTTTGTTGGCAAAGTGTCGCAAGGGACCTAAAAATGGAAAACCTTGTACGAAAATGTGAAAAACATCTTTATTTGTCTACCAATTTCTCATTAATGCCAATTAGAAATATGGCATTATTATATTCGAAAAGCTCATAAAAAACATTGGCATAAGTCCTACTAAGGACTAAAGAAAATAGGGCATTAGAAAAGCTGCGGAAAATTTTTCGTTTTGGTTAACGTTTTTCTCGTGAATAAATTAAAGCTTATTGCAAAAAAAGTGAAAGTATTCATTCTTTTAAAGGGCATAAGTCCCTGATGAGGACTATATGCTAAAAATTTTTTGAAAAATTGTAGAAAAATTCATGAAAATTGTTACGTCTTTCTCGCTTATGCCATTTTGCATGCATGTAGGAAACTACATTATATCATATAAATTTATGCATAAGTCCACATTGGATTGTCATGTAAATTATTTTGAATTTTAATACGAGTCGGGTCGACAAAGTAGAAAAATAATAGAAAATTGCCACAATTCTCTCGTTTATGCCGTTTCGTACACGAGTAGAAAATATTATTAAAAGCCATTTTCAAGAGTGGCATGAATGCCACAAGGTACCGTCGTATGTAAAAATTTTTAAAAAGTTTATTTCATCGCCTGCGCAATTTTCGAAATACTTATACTTACTTGCATTTAGCGTATTTTTAATTTTTATAAATATAAGTAATTCATGTATTTAATGAAAGTTAATAATAAACTATTTCGGCATAAGTCCCCACATATTAGAAATGATTTTTAAT
>NW_019417054.1:148049-150812 GCF_000390285.2 Anoplophora glabripennis
TAATATTTTCTACTCGTGTACGAAACGGCATAAACGAGAAAATTGTGGCAATTTTCTATTATTTTTCTACTTTGTCGACCTGACTCATATTAAAATTCAAATTAATTTACAACATGAAAATCCAATGTGGACTTATGCCTACATTTATATGACTTTATAATGTAGTTTCCTACGTGCATGCAAAATGGCATAAGCGAGAAAGACGTAAAAATTTTCATGAATTTTCCTACAACTTTGGGACTTATGCCTTCATATTGGACCCATAGAGGAGTGATGCCTACATAGGACAGTACATTATTTATAGTAAGTATCATAAATTTTCAACGGCATAAATGAGAAAGTTATAGAATGAAAATAAAAATTTTCCGCAGCTTTTCCAAAGCTATATTTTCTTTAGTCCTTAGTAGAACTTATGCCAATATTTTTATGAGCTTTTCGAATATAATAATGTCATATTTATAATTGGCATTAATGAGAAATTGGTAGACAAATAAATATGTTTTTCACATTTTCTTACAAAGTTTTCCATTTTTAGGTCCCTTGCGACACTTATACCAAAAAAATGTCGTGATAAAATCGATACTTCTCTTCAACTTACGAACATGGCATAAGCGAGAAATACGTCGCTGTACACATTATTTTTTGAAAAGGAAAATTGAATTTTCACAAAGGTGTCCCGCAGCCCATCTTTTAAATTTAGTTTATTGTACTTGTCTCTCGATTACCTTTCAGTACTCTCAGAGGCATAAACGAGAAAGACGTCGTCGAACTTCAGTCTAATATCTCCCGGTCTATAAGGACATCGGACAGCAGATAAATACACCACAGCACGAAAATTTAAACTGTGAAACCAACATAACTGCATGTAAAAACGTGAGTTGTATAACTTAAAATTTGTCATAATTAAAAACTCAAATTCAAAACAATCTCAAATGGAAATATATCACATATTTAAAAATTAATTCAAAAAATTTTAATAAATCGACATTTAATTAAAATCCTAACATAACAAACAACAAAAAGGAGGGAAATTTAGCTAATAATTATTAATAAATTAGTTTAAGTAAACATTTTGTTAATTATAAAATTTTGCTTGATAACTTGTAATATATCCAGATTTGTTAAACCTTGAATCTGTCTTTCATTTTAAAAATAAAATCAATTGTCCCTGAAGCTGGAGTTAGCTCTACGTATAGTAGGTACTCAAGTAATTGAAAATAAAAAAAATATGGCGCCCATTAAATAAAATCCCATTCATTGACTCGTTCACTTCTACAACAACTAAACACAACAATAATTAAAAATATGCTTAACTACATTTTAATGATGGGAATGAATAAAATTGTCATACATCCCAAGTCAATTTGTCTTTTGTGCAAACATAATAATAGTGTGCTTCATCACTCGCTGATGATAATGAATCGCTAAACACACTACTTGAAAAGGCGGATCAAATATTCAATGCACACTGTTGACAATAAGTGTCGTTCCCGATAAGATTGCGTCAACCACAGTTAACCGCCACTTACTCATTGTGTAAATTAATGGTTTAAGTCATTTAATTAAAGACAGTTCCCGAGATTACAAATTATAAATGTAAATGGGCCAAGTGTGCGCAACTTTCCAGGAAGTAGTTTGCTGGCGTTGAATTTCTTAGCAAACATATCAAATTAACATTGGTTTAAGTAAATAATCAAAATTCTATGCAAAGCTAGGCCATCACAGCTACTCTCAAGGGGATATGTCCCACATTTCCTACGTTTCCCTTTCCGTTGATGATGATAATGTGACGAAATTTCGTCCTCTATGTTGATTAGAAGTTTATCTAAGCAAATGCTGCAGTATTTGTTTTGTGGTTCCCGAGCTAAATGCTACAATAAGTACCTCAGGCCTCGAAAGTAAAGTATTTCGTGTACATTTTGCAAGAATGCGTGGAGGATGATGCAATGTGAACTAATTTTCTGTTCACTTAAAGTTAAACTTTGTGTAAACAAATTTAGGTATTTTAGTTTCACAATTTCAATAATGACAAAAAATCAGAAATGTAATTAAGTTAAAACTAAAAGTAAAACATATATTAATACTCATCTCATTATAATAAAATCAATAGAACAATATATTTATTTAGTATGTCCAGTGTGAATATTTCACGTGGTTTGGTCAATGTATTGTTTTCAATTTTAAAAAGCTTTATATTTTACTAGCATCATTTAGATAGAATTGTTGACTTTATAAAAACTATTTACATTACATTATTTACACACATTACATTACTTTGTACTTTGTACATTATTTTGTATACAGGGTGTTTCAGTTTGATATGTCACAAATACGTGAGCATATTTTGGGAATAAAAATAAGAATAAAAGTCTGATAAACTTTTGTTCTAACTTCCTTCGTTATGAAGATACAGGGGGTTGAATTTTTTCTATAAATTAAAATTTTCTTTCATAACTTTTAAACGGATTAAGATATTGTTATCAAATTTGGGGTACTGTGTAAGCCGAGGATATTGCATTTGCTGCCAAAATATGGCTCTTTAAAATTAAGCAGTGGCGTAGTTACAGGGTGAGTCTGTCACTTTGGGCAAAATAAATATGTGACGCCACTGGTTAAATTAAAATAAATGATCATTTCATAATTTTACAATTCATTTCCAATAAAAATGGTCTCTTTCATTTTCTTCGTGTCTCTCATAGTTTAGTCACAAATTGAATATTCATAGAAGTCTGTTTTTCGACGACTGTGTTAACATGCGACAAT
>NW_019417054.1:151402-165923 GCF_000390285.2 Anoplophora glabripennis
ACAAAAAAGTTATGTCGTTTTTAACACATTCAATCTACTGCAGCTAGCGCCCTCTATGAACTTTAACCAAAATGTGAACAGATTTCAATTCCTCTACTCAACGAACTCCAATCCCCAAAATTTTGTGAGGATATTTGCATTTGTTAAGGAATAAATTAAAAAAAACTGAAATAATATTTTACATTTAACACCCTGTATCTCTTTAACTATCAACTTTTGGACTAAGGTAAGTTCGGTTAAATCGCAATACTTTTACTTGGGGAATCTACCCATGAATTTTGGCCCATTACGTCGCGACCACCCTGTATATAAACTAGTCCCAAAAATTATAGGATAAAAAATCCAAAATTGTTAGGTGGTCTTCAAAAGGATGTAACTTGGCGAAAAGTGGTCGTGAAGCAATAAGGAAAGTAAATTGAATCGTAAGAAATTCAGCGGAAAAAAATTTCAAAATTATTGCTTCTCTTTCAACAGTTCCACGGGTTTTTTTGTAATATCACTTAGCTCTTTCAGACTCTCGCTGAGTTATCATCGTTCAAAGCAAGAATTACCTTTTTGGCTTTGATGACACAGCCCCACAAAATAATAAAAAGTTTCGGATCTGGTATTCAGACCCTTGTATTTCCATGTATTTTTTCCGCTGAATCAGAATCTGCCTTCAGATTTGGCCCAACGGGTCAGAGTTTTCGGGAAAATTCAAAAAACAGGTCAAAATTCACAAAAAACGTCAATTACGATCGCCAAAAGTTATAAAAGATTAAAGTATTCTACCAGCTCACTAGACGTATGATTGTTCACTCGTTTAATTCCAATTTATCATCATAGAGTCAGACAAGTTGGTCCAATTTCATTCAAAAACGGAAAATAGATCAAAACATCATTTTCATGGCATAATTCGTGTTGCAGAGTTCTTGATCCATCTTTCTATCTACCCAACCCTTTATGAATTCATTCATCTTTCTAACCAACAAGTTTTCGCCCTATACATACAAAGGGCGAAAATTTCCAAATATTCTGAGGTGAAATTGAAAGAAGGTGTATTCGATGGACCTCAGATTCGGACATTGTTCAAGGATGCAACATTCATCACTACAATGAGTAGCGTTGAGAAGAGTACTTGGACTAGTTGTAGTGACAAATTTTTTAGGAAACAACAAGAGTCCTAAATAGGAAGAAATTGTATTAAAATTGATAAAAGACTGCCAAGACCTGGGATGTTTGATGGACTACAAGTTGTACTTCCTTCATTCACATCTGGATTGGTTTCCTGAAAATCTTAGAGATTATAACGAAGAACAAGGCGAACGATCTCATCAGGATATGAAGATTATAGAACAGCGATATCAAGGAAGATGAGATCACAACATGATGGCAGATTTTTGTTGGTTGTTAAAAAGAGAAACGAAAAATAGAGGGACTAAACTAAAGCGTAACCCTTTGCATAGATCCTTTAAAGAAAAGATAACATGTTATAGCAACAAAATAAGAATGATTTGTAGATATCGTTTTCTTTTGTTTAGAAAGTAGAGTATTCTACAAGTTTTATTGCATTCTCAATCTTCTAAGCTGTTATCTCATCTCTCAGCACAAAAAGTAGATGGATAGATGGGTGGATGGGTGGGTTATATAGGTGGTATAGGTGGATGAATAAATATGTATATTCATGCATGAACGACTGGATAGAAATATGTAGGAATTCATAAATGGGTGGGTGGATAAAAAGATGGATCCAGAACTCTGCAACACGAATTATGCCATGGAAATGGTGTTTTGATGGCATAATTGACGTGCATTTTAATCTATTTTCTGTTTTTGAATGAAATTAGACCAGCTTGTCTGACTCTATGATGAATCATACGTCTAGTGAGCTGGTAGAATAATTTAATTTTTTATAACTCGTCGATCGTAAATGACGTTTTTTGTGAATGTTGACCTGTTTTTTTAATTTTCCCGAAAACTCAGACCCGTTGGGCCAAATCTGAAGGCAGATTCGGATTCAGCGGAAAAAAATACATGGAAATTCAAGGGTCTGAATACCAGATCCGTTACTTTTTTTTCTGTGGGGCTGTGTAATTAATTACTTGGGAACTCATATTCGTACAGAAAATGTAAAAATGGTTTTAAAAACTTCAATCTACAAGGTGTTTTTATTGTTTTTTGATAAAAACATTTTTTTCGATGCAAGAAATTTGATTAAAAAATAGGGAGAAAATTGCGCATTTATGGATTTTCGCTAAACTTGAGACAACTTTACAAATAATAACTAAATTAAGGATAGTTTCGTTTTTTTTTAACCTATAACGGCCAATTTCACAATCATTGCATATCTTTTTGGTAAGGTAACCTGGATCCAAGAGTTAACTTGTGGTAAAACAATTCAACTGTTTCACAACAGCCATTACGTCTTCAAGTAAGCCAATCTGGGGTTAAGCTGATTTTTAGAATGTTGTTACGAATTGATTGCAGTAGATAAGTGACAAAATTTAGAACAATAGGAAGACATATTTTGTGACAGTATTCAGTAGGTACCTGTCTAGTTAATTTACGTATTATTTGGCATAATATACTATGCTTTTTAACTTTTTAGCATGGAAGATAAGACGAAGTGCAATAATAAGAATAATAATAATTCTCACGGCTCTACTTGCTATAGCTTTACTCCATAGAAATCTGGAGAGGTTCTTAGAAAAGATCCATTGGCAAAAAAAAATATGTCAAAAGTAGCTGTTCTCTGGCATTGAGATAGTTATTTCTACATAAGAAAATAAAAAAATTAGGTACTGTAATTTTCAAAATATATAGAAATATAGAACATGTACCTTTGTGTTCGGTGATTAATAATATTCTTCTACTGTACGTAGGGAAAGTCTTTTGCGTCATATTCTTCAAAAAAATTTGACCTTTGAAAATTCGTGGTCTCCTAACCTCCTTATCGTTACTGTAAGCACTTACCTCGTAATTTTCAAAATTCGTTTCTGATTTATAATTTTAATATGTCAGTTACTTCTTTATAGGTTAAGTTGAACTATAAATCTTCAGGTTAACTTACACCTAAGGATCTGGTTATATTTATCATAATATAACCAAGACATTGATGTTAAACAGATGTCGTGAAACTTGCAGTTAACCTTTGGTAAGAAATTAACCACAAGTTAACCACAGATTGTAAAACGGGGTATAGTATTGCAAATAAAACCTCTAGAGTTCAAACCGCTGAGATTTTTCTTTTATTGTGATCTGAATGATTGACATCGTCACTTTTGTTAACAATCAATTTATTATTAAAGGATCAATTTTGCATCTTTTATTAATTTTTTAAATTAAAAATATTTTAATTTCTCAAAAATCCATACTTTTTTTAATCAAAAAATGTTAAAATATCGAAAGAAAGGAACTTCAAACTAAATTTGTTTGTGTTTTTATGTACGACCATGTACTTAAAAAATTATATTTTTTATCCTTTAATTTTTGAGTCTAATGTTTTTATGGCTCTCATATTTGTTATTGTTGTAAGTGATGTCATACCCTAATTTCGGAATACATTCAGGGAAATCACCAAAATTCTGCAAGATTGTGCATATTAAAATCATGAGCTATCTTTCAAACAAAAAATTCAATTAAATTTTCTTAATTAAAATTTTATACCAATCCTTAATTCATATAATAGGTACAAAAAACATTAAACAGATGAATAGTTTTCGTTTTTAAAGTTGTTTAGGTAGATATCCTGCTAAATTAAAATCATGAACATCTGGCGACACAGATTCGTAACACCAAAAATTGTGAGGTTAGAAAGGACGTCAAAGTTTAGGTTAATTCTCATTAAAGTAAATATTCAAGGAACCAAAACTATGAACTAATTCTAAATTGCCATTGGTAATAATTTTCCTGTCATTCTGCAATACATACAGGCATACATAACTTTGAGCGACGGTCATATTTATACAGAGGCTCCCTATGACCTTTAGAAACGCGTATCAGTAGTTTGTTTTTTCAAATTCCGTCGTAAATAATTGAATTTTTTGTAATCTTTATAAATTTTCGTACCCCGCCGCTGAAAAAGCTAGTGTAACCTCATATAACAGCCCACTTTAGTCGCAGCGCATGCATAATTCCAGTTCGCTACACAAACAGTACTTAAAGTAACCTAGCAAAAAATTCAAGCAGTAATCAATAACGATAAATGAAATACACAAAAATAAACAGTCTGTTAATAGCTTCCAGTGATGAAATACGTTTAAATTCACAGTAAGATGTACTCTCTCCAAATGCGGAACAACTGACGCCCTTCACTTCGTCACTATCTCCCTTCACATGCATTGTAGGTTGCCTACAATTCATGTATTTGTAATATATGATTGCAGTAGCGGCGTACACAAGTATTAAAGTGCATTTTAAAAAACGAATACTCGAGTATTTATTTGATTTAAAAAAAAAGAATTTCAGATTCGTATCCAAGGGAACACGCATTATTTTATTTCAAGAACTGGATGTTCCAAATCATAATTTTACCGATATTAGGTACTTCTTAATAAGTTATAGTTTTTCTATTTAAATATTTTATTTAACTATTATTTGTTTTAATTACATTCAACATTTTTTTTCTCCAACGTTATTTGAATTAAAAAATCGTGTTGGTAATGTTGCAACCTGCGTTTTGAATCCGTTGTATACATACTGACATGGAAACCCTTTCATGTAAATTGTGCAAGAATGCGTTCTATCCAGAAGCTGAAATTTTCTAGCATGTTGTTGCGCACATAAACTTGCTTTAACGGTTCCTACACTTAGGTGCGGTATAAATATAAATTTACTGCAACACATTTTGCGAAGATTTAAGATACAGCGTAAACGAGATGGAATTAGGAGCTTAAATATTATGATAGCGCTGTACCTGCTTCGTAATGATTCGGTTCAAATATGTTCCGTATTTTATAACGATGCTTTACTTTCAAGAATTTTACACGTGGATGTGGGTAGCAAATAATTTATTTATAAAATAGGAGTAAAGCCCACATTTATCATATAAATCAGTTAGGGTTTTTTAAACAAAAACTTTATAATTAGAGTATGTACAATCAATAGGGTATAGTTCGTACGATATTTGTTGAGATAGAATTCCATGAAGACCCCTGCGTCAATTTCTTGGAATTAACCGCATTCGACACCCCAGGTATACCGTGCATACTATGTTGTGCAGTTAAGAAGGCGTGTTTCTACGTAAGTGTATCGTCCTGTGCATTTTCAGTGTAATTTCTTTTTAAAATAAATCAATGGAGGTGAGAAGTAAAAGAAAGGAACTTAATTCCCCGTCGAAGAGTATCGTGTTTAACGTGTATAATCATTTTAACTTAATTTTAATACAAATTAAAAACCTTGTTGTAGCTACTACAGAAGTATCTTATTTATTTATGTATTTATTTATTTATTTACGTTACACTATTCAACAGATACAACAGACCCAATTACGGATCAGGAGAATTTAGTACAGTCTGTATATTATACTTATAAAAAACAAAAGCTAAAATATAACATAAAAAATATGCATACAAACAATAGAAACTATGGGAAATAACAATATAAACTAACAACTAGAAAGTAATCATTTTAGGAAAAAAGTTTTTATGTCATGAAGGCTGTAATTAAAAATATCCATATCGTTGACATTACAACTGTTACAGATTAAAAAAAGAGGAGAATATTTAAGAATATTAGTACGGTTCATAGGTATTGCAACCCCCCTCCCCACCGTTCGCGTTTTGATATTTTAAACCAAAATTACACAAAAAATGTGCCAACTTAAGATCAAAATATGTGCTAAATTTCAAATAAATATAAATCATTTTTTAAATTTTAATTTTGACACCCTGTATTTTGAAAATGGGGCTCCGAATTGAAAAGTAACATAAGTCCCATTATTTTAGTCCATTTAGAATATGTGGTTCACGGGTTGACCTACTAATTTGTAACACCCTGTATATGGAGAAACTTAAGTGAAAGTGTTGAATTACAAGCTTTAAATAATGGTGATGGTGAAGTAAAATTTAGTTCTTCTAAAAATACACAACAGAATATGCTCAAGAACGTACCATAATGAGAACAAATGGATATTTAGAAACGTGATTTATATTTGTCACAAATGGGAAGGATGTCGAATTGACACAATCACAGAAGATAAAACAATCAGAATTATATCACGTTGTCGGCACCTTTGATCACTGATGTCTTTTGTCAGGGATCTTGATTGACGTAAATCCCCCACTTTTAGTATACAAAGTCAGAATTGTATTCAGTGAAATTTTATTGCATTAAACAGGGATGTACTAACAAAAAAAAAAAACAGGAATTTATGTGCAGCAGAAAATGAGGTTAATGAATGACATGCAAAGGGCTTGGTTATTTACGTGAAGAAGTTTTTTAAAGACGAATTTTAGATTTATTTTATTTTTAGTTAGAAGTTAAACCAGTCTATTAATGAAATTATCCAATGTTAAAAATATTTATAGTTAATATCAAACTACTGAATAATTACATATTCAATATTTATTAACGCAAATTTATAAGTACAATGCAAAAAATGAAAAATGAAAAGAATTGCGTAAACAAAGATTTATTGTATAATATACATATATATCTATCAGAACACAAATGTATTATACAGGGTGATTCAGAACTTATCCAAAAAAATTTGGGAATAGATGCGGCATGAGAAATGGAGTCAATATCGTAAAAAAAAAATTTTGTAAAATCCTTATAGTTTCCGAGAAAAAAATTATTGAAGTACATTCAACGACTACATAGCTGGACAACTGTAGTCTCTAGCGTCATTTGCAATGCGCGTGGAGAGCCACGTGGCCTCAGCGACTCCGGATACTGAAATCATATTTTGCAATCGTCGTTGCAACAGTATTTACCTGTTATCTGTGGTGTTTACAATATTTTTTTAGTAGTTAGTGTCAAAAATGGTTGCGTGTATAGCAACTCGGAGTTGATGGATATCGTTTTAATTTATGGTGAAGCATTTGTGTTATGGTGAAGCAAGACAACATTTGTGTTAGTTCGTAGAAACTGAGCAAGATTTGGTGGATTTTGAACAATTGTTGTACAATCGGGTATGTCAAATGATTTTATTATTTAAAAATTTAATTGTATTAATTAATAAAGGCAAAAGCAGTTGAATTTGCCGATATAAAATAGGTGTGATAAAATTCTATTTACATATTTCTTTCCTTGCGAAAGTTTTTGTCCGTTTTTATCACACCGCCATGCNCACACGGTCACAAAATCACCTGTAATGTATTTAGTTTCAAGTATTCTTTACAATAAAATCATTATAATTCACAAAAGCTATAGTTTAATTTTTTGTGATGCTTGGGTAAAAAAATTAAGATAATTTCTGTGCCTGAAAGAGTTAAAGAAGAAAATTAATGTTGCACATGAACCTTATTCAGTAGCAGTTATATTTACAGTTTTAAAACCATCAATTCCTAAAGAAAACTAAATGAATGTTCTAATAATTGTAATGGAAAAAAACATTAAGTTCAGTAAATAGCTTCATGAAAGAAGTTGTAGCCGTTAATATGACATTGGACTGAAAATATAAATACGACTGTACTTTCTACATATACCAGCGAATTTTGATTTTAACAACGCTAAAATACTGAAATACTGAAAATAATTCTCAAAAAAGATGTCCTATTATTGACTCAAATACAAAAAAAATCCTATTAATAATACTTTCTCTAATTTAACAATTTTTTATAAATATTTTTCAAAATTTATTTTAATTTGCTACACCTGACCTTGCCAGATTTTTGTTTAAATACGTTTCAAAATTCATTTTTTTCCTGCAAATGAAAAATGTGATTTATTATATTTAATAATCGTTAACAAAAAATTTTTAAATTAGTAACATTTAAAATGTAGAACATATCGTGTGTGCTAATATGTTTTAATCATTGCACAGAACTGTTAATAGTAATTCTTCTTTTTTTTTATCATTTTGCCATTAATAAAACATTACAATATTTTGTCTGAAGATGGCAGCATGCTCGAAACATGCGTAATAAATATTACAAAAAAACTATTTTATTGACCGATGTTCCAGGAACGGGAAAAAATATGTTGTAACTGTCAATGACGTATTTTCGAAAAAAAAGTTCACTGCTTTTATAGAGTAGAATCCGATAACAGCATTCTGTATCATTTGCCAGATCTAAATATAGAAAAATTCAATACAGCCTGGTTGAAAATTCATTTCAGGTACGAAATGCATAGTGAGAAGCAGGGAAATAAATAAAAGGCAAACTAATTTTCCGACGAATTTAAAATTAAATTACCACAGTGATATGAATATCAAATACAAAATTCCATTACTAGCTTCCCGAACTATGTCCGTTTAATATTTCTAATACCACAACGTAAATCAATGTCACAGTTGGAATGGCATTATGCGAGTAAATAAAATAATGACTTGCTTCCTTTCTATACAGGGTGATTGATGACGACTGTGGAGTAGCGAATATCCAGTGATGCACAAAGCGATCGTTTAAATACATTTTCTCTAATAGTTTTGACATTTATTTAGTAGCTAAATCATTTTTAATGATATATTGACATAGTATTTTCCCAGATCTATCAATTCTCATTTTCGATGGAAATACAGATTACAACAAACTAAAGAAAGTGAGAAGTTTATGATAATTCTGGAATAAAATTTTGTTCAAGATAAATTTAACTGTCACATAAAAAAATTTGGTTCAAATAATTTATTGACTTTCAAAATCAATTAATACGAAATAACAAAAAAGTATAATTCACCTCGTCATACAACCGTCACAAGAGGTCTATTTTTGTTAGAAAAATGAATTCGTAACTGAAATATTCTACTCTATAATTACGATATCTGTAGATATTCAACTCGTAGTCCAACCAAATTACACTTCGAGAAAAAAAAATGTTACCTAGACTTTTATAAGTGGAAATGGTAAAAGGGCTTATAATAAACCTAAAATAAATGCGTGAGCAAGGGCGGCGGAGGGTTGGTTTGAAGGGTGGAAAAGTTATGAAAAATTGTATCATTGGGATTTCTGGCGAATGTTGACGTCAAACAAAAAAGTATCCTATATAAAAGTTGTAGATCATGCAAAAATCTACAACTTATGTAGGTCATTTTTTAACATAGCCTCAAAATTTCCGAGAAAAATGCGAGAAACTGTTTTTTTTTCTGATTTTTGGTTTTTTATTTCTCATTTCCGCAAAAATAATTTAATTTTGACGAAACTTGGTGAAAGTATATCTTTCTCTGTCTTAAATAACCTCAAATTTTTTTAGATAAAAAATCAAGAAGTATCTGAGATATTCATTTTTTTCGGCCTGAAACACTTTATTTTTCAAAGATTTCTACTTAAAAAAATCATCGTACAGAGTCCTGCCGGTAATCATTTTTTTTTCGTTTTAACATATACTTTTTGATGAAATTAAAAAATCTGTAATAACAGTTCAAAAACATGCTTAAAAATGCAAAAAAATAAAAAATGACTTGCAACAATGAATTTTTCAGTTATTGTTGATAATTTGTTTAAATTTAAAAACATTCAAACAATGATTATTAACTGATTAACTGATTCAATTCTACCGAAAAAAATAAAAAAACTGTGTCTCATCGTTTGACCCAAAACTTTATTTTTGTACAGTATTGATATAAACATCTAAGTCGAATTACAAATGCACAAATGATAAATTACCTCTGGATGATTTGAGATTTCAGCAATATAAAGTATTAACTGCAAAGTCTACTGTTGACACGAAATCCGAAAACCCGAAATTTTGCAAAATCGTTTTATTTTTTTCTGGCTTTATTTGAAAACAAATTTTAAATAAATTACAATAGTAATAACCTCTAATTCAGAATTAAAAATTACTTTAGATTTTTTCATAAAAATAGCAGCGACGTATTTAAAAAATTAACCCGATGATGGCCCCTCGAAGACGAATAAACGTCGGATTGCAAAAATGTTGACGCCATTGTATAGAACGAAAAAAGTGGCATTGTAAATATGTAATTTATTTTAAAATTCGTTTTCAAATAAAGCCAGAAAAAATTAAACAATTTTGCAAAATTACGGGTTTTTCTCCGGAACTACCCGGAATTTTAAAACTTTAGAAACAGCATATTGTTAGGTATAAAAAAAACACAACTTTTTTCTAATCTGAGCCACCCCGTATCTCTTACCGTTTCCTAGATCTTAATGCTATTCCATCCTTATCTTGGACACACTGTATATCTATACATTCATCAAACTTTAAAAAAATAAGTAGATATAATAATCGATCGTACGGAAAAAAAATATTTATTTTATTTATTCACTATTCGACTTATGTTTATAGCAATACTGTACAAAAATAGCTTTGGGTCAAACAATGAGACATTTTGTTTGTATTTTTTCCGTACAATTGAATGGTGTAATCAGTTTTTGCAAGTAATTTTTTAGTTTTTTGCATTTTTGAGCATGTTTTTGAACAGTGATTATAAATTTTTTTGTATCACCAAAAAGTATATGTCAAAACGAAAAAAATGATTACCGGCAGAACTCTGTACGATGATTTTTTTAAGTAGAATTTTTCTTTGAAAAAAAGTGTTTCAGGCCGAAAANAATTTTAAATAAATTACAATAGTAATAACCTCTAATTCAGAATTAAAAATTACTTTAGATTTTTTCATAAAAATAGCAGCGACGTATTTAAAAAATTAACCCGATGATGGCCCCTCGAAGACGAATAAACGTCGGATTGCAAAAATGTTGACGCCATTGTATAGAACGAAAAAAGTGGCATTGTAAATATGTAATTTATTTTAAAATTCGTTTTCAAATAAAGCCAGAAAAAATTAAACAATTTTGCAAAATTTCGGGTTTTTCCGGATATCTCTGGAACTACCCGGAATTTTAAAACTTTAGAAACAGCATATTGTTAGGTATAAAAAAACACAACTTTTTTCTAATCTGAGCCACCCCGCATCTCTTACCGTTTCCTAGATCTTAATGCTATTCCATCCTTATCTTGGAAACACTGTATATCTATACATTCATCAAACTTTAAAAAAATAAGTACACTAATTGATCGTACGGAAAAAAAATATATTTATTTTATTTATTCACTATTCGACTTATGTTTATAGCAATAATGTACAAAAATAGCTTTGGGTCAAACATTGAGACAGTTTTTTTGTACTTTTTCCGTACAATTGAATGGTGTAATCAGTTTTTGCAAGTCATTTTTTACTTTTTTGCATTTTTGAGCATGTTTTTGAACTGTGATTATAAATTTTTTTGTATCACCAAAAAGTATATGTCAAAACGAAAAAAATGATTACCGGCAGAACTCTGTATGATGATTTTTTTAAGTAGAATTTTTCTTTGAAAAAAAGTGTTTCAGGCCGAAAAAAATAAATATCTCAGAAACTTCTTGATTTTTTTATCTAAAAAAAATTGAGGTTATTTAAGACAGAGAAAGGTATACTTTCACCAAGTTTCGGTTAAATTAAATTATTTTCTCGGAAATGAGAAATAAAAAACGAAAAATCAGAAAAAAACCTGTTTTACGCATTTTGAGGTTATGTTAAAAAATTCCTTCTACAAAAGTTGTAGATTTTTGCATGATATACAACTTTTGTATTAGATACTTTTTTGTCTGACATCAACTTTCGCCAGAAATCCCAATGATACAATTTTTCATAATTTTTAAACCACCAAATCAACCCTCCACCGCCCCTGCTCACGCATTTATTTTTTTTTACGTTTATTATAAGCCGCTTTACCATTTCCACTTATAAAAGTCCAGGTAACAATTTTCTTTTTTTCCCTCTAAATGAGTTATTTTGATCGGTCTATCATGGCACGCGATTGAAATAACAAAATTAACTAGACCTCTGAGTCTTAACGAAGACCTTTTCACCAATGAAATATGTTGAAAATCTATTCCACTAGTCTCTAGATTTAAATTTTCCCTTCTAGACAAGCATTAAATTATATTAAATCTACTACAAATTCTACCGAATTGGCAACACTGGTCATGAAAGACATCTCACGTAGGTCCCCTACACTTGTGGTTTGTAGTCAGTTAAAATTAATAACATCCTTTAAATCGCCACCACCCTGGTAAGTAAATTGTTAATTAATTTTCGGTTAATACCGTGCAGAATAGGGTAAGAGTAGTGTCCAATAATGAGGATACTTTCAAACTATCCGGGGTAAGGATTAAGCACAAAAGAGCTGAACATCCTAATGAATGATGATGCAGAGAGAAAGGCAAGTAATTCCACGTGTTTCGTTTAAGCAGCATCACGTTTATATCCAGGATTATCCTGGANTTTTAAGTAGAATTTTTCTTTGAAAAAAAGTGTTTCAGGCCGAAAAAAATAAATATCTCAGAAACTTCTTGATTTTTTTATCTAAAAAAATTTGAGGTTATTTAAGACAGAGAAAGATATACTTTCACAAAGTTTCGGTTAAATTAAATAATTTTTGCGGAAATGAGAAATAAAAAACGAAAAATCTGAAAAAAACCTGTTTTACGCATTTTTCTCGGAAATTTTGAGGTTATGTTAAATAATTCCTTCTACAAAAGTTGTAGATTTTTGCATGATCTACAACTTTTATAGTAGATACTTTTTTGTCTGACGTCAACTTTCGCCAGAAATCCCAATGATACAATTTTTCATAATTTTTAAACCCCCAAATCAACCCTCCACCGCCCCTGCTCACGCATTTATTTTTTTTACGTTTATTATAAGCCGCTTTACCATTTCCACTTATAAAAGTCTAGGTAACAAATTTCTTTTTTTTCTCTCTAAATGAGTTATTTTGATCGGTCTATCATGGCACGCGATTGAAATAACAAAATTAACTAGACCTCTGAGTGTTAACGAAGATCTTCTCACCGATGAAATATGTTGAAAATCTATTCCACTAGTCTCTAGATTTAAATTTTCCCTTCTAGACAAGCATTAAATTATATTAAATCTACTACAAATTCTACCGAATTGGCAACACTGGTCATGAAAGACATCTCACGTAGGTCCCCTACACTTGTGGTTTGTAGTCAGTTAAAATTAATAACATCCTTTAAATCGCCACCACCCTGGTAAGTAAATTGTTAATTAATTTTCGGTTAATACCGTGCAGAATAGGGTAAGAGTAGTGTCCAATAATGAGGATACTTTCAAACTATCCGGGGTAAGGATTAAGCACAAAAGAGCTGAACATCCTAATGAATGATGATGCAGAGAGAAAGGCAAGTAATTCCACGTGTTTCGTTTAAGCAGCATCACGTTTATATCCAGGATTATCCTGGAGTCCCTATATCAGAACCGTTCCAGGATTCCGGAACGTGAGGAATGAACATTTTATCACTACGGAATTCTTTTTATTACCGGTGCCGTGTTTTGTAGCCTTCGAATGGGGAATTGTGCAATAAATATCGAGTTTAATTATGCTTATGGCGATAAATATTTGGCTTTTGTTTTGTTAGATGGCTGGAATGTAGATTTAGAACTTCAAGGTGAAATTTTGGAATACAGACAGTACCATCTAATACTTTTTTCTTTAACTGTAACAATAAAATTCAACATAATTGCTCAAAAACAAATAAAAATATTTTGAAAATATTTTGGCTTTGTAGCAGGCACATTACCATGTGCAAGCGTGAAATATCAGAGTTTTCCTCCTACCTATTTTCGTTATGTACAGGGATAAACAGATAAAATATATCGCTTGTTAAGGAAATGCACTATTAAAACCATAGTTAACACCTCGGTGACTATAGGGTCAGCCTTTCTCAAAATAAGCATCAAGAGCACTGTATTCCAAAGTGCTGGCGTATATAGGCAAATTGTATATACAGGGTGTTTCAGGATTATATGCAAAAATTTTAAATACGAATTGGGAATCGGAAAATAAGAAAAAAAAGTTCCTATGGACGTATGCCCGGAAACGATTCGTTAAGGAGTTACGGCCGTTTAAAAATGGAGGTCAAAATCGTGTATTTTTTGCTCAAATTTGAAAACAGATAAAATCCTGAATTTTGGTACAGATGTTATATTGATCCAGGCCGATCTAACCAGTATTTTTTCATTAAAATAATCTTATTTGGAACGGGTGAAATCAACAACACCCTGTATATTTTTCATGAAAACATTCGACTCGTTAGGATTTCAATTGTTGCAATATATCTTTTGGAGAGACAGATTAATTTAGAAACTTTTTCATCTGTTTCATCTTTATCATGAAATAAGTAGTAGTCCACAGTACAGGCCCCCCCTGGAAAGTTGATTACCACAAACTTTATAAGTCCTGAGGAACATCCTTTTGACGAGTCTACCACATTTTTCCTCTACGACTTTTCTCGATTCCTCCGCTTTTCCACTCGGAAAAGTCCAAAAACATGGCAATTTCCCGGGGTCTTGAAAACTCAAGACCACATCTTTTATTTTTAGCTTAAGTAACTGGAAATTTTGTTGCAA
>NW_019417055.1:0-150820 GCF_000390285.2 Anoplophora glabripennis
AAATCGAAACTTTAGTTAAATATCATGCATCTTCCTGTATTGCTTTGGTTTCTTTTCGTGTTTCTTGTCTGGTACCTTTTAGCTTTCACAGTTTTTTTTGATAAAAATTGCAGACCACATTTTCCTCAGACATTGTGTATATTTTTCAGGTATTGTGGTGTATTTACAGAATAAGTACACAAGTGAAACCGTGGGCACACAAGCAATTAATTCAGAGGGTTGTGCAATAAACCAATAATTGACTTTCAGATGAGGACCCAAATTAATCCGAGCAATAAATGGATTTTAAGAGCGGACATATTGGCAGTTACGATCTATAAATAAAAATGGCGCAACGGACGTAATCAATATTGATAACAATTACGACAAAACAATTATTATCTCGTGATGTCTAACATTTTTATATTGCATATTGATTTAATCAGTACCGGGTATTTATATAACGTTCATTACGCGACTCAGGGCCTTTATTAATTTTGCCTGCCTACCGGATTGCCGTTGGATAATGGTTTGTTTGTGATTCCGAGGTATTTGGACGCAATGGATGAATCATAAGGAACAGTAATATTGAATTAAAAAAGTATTTTAAGATGTAATATAAACAGATTACAACTATTAGAGAAGAAGAAGATTAAATCTCAAAATTGGTACTGCAAACTTCTAAATTACTTCATGTAAAATGAATTTTACGCAGGTTTCGAGAAATATCTCGTATTCTTACCGTTTGATTGATTACATTATTTATCAATTTCAGTATATCAGCTATGTGTCTGTTTTAGACATATCATTTTAAATTTTTATTTGCGACAATTATTTATTACTGGCTGCTTACTGGGTATTGCAAGTATAATTAAATGCTAGTTGTAGCCCATAGAATAGTTGTTTCCCGCAATATCAGCAGTTAGGGTAGTCCTTCTTTGTAGGGTTAGATATCTTTTGCATGCCTAGATATCTGGTATCGAAGAACATTGTTTGATTTCGTTTGATAGGATCTTTTAGATAAAAGTTTTGATTTTACTTGAACTAGCTTAAGTATCTTTAAAACAAAATAAAAACAATGAGGCTAATAATAATAGAACATATCTATATATGTATGCAACAAACATTTTATATCATGCCAAGTAATGCAAAAAGGTTAAGTAATGTATTTTGTTGCAGTTGCCAGTAACCAGTAACTTCGGCTACTTCTAAGAAACAGCTCATGAAAAACGAATGTACCTCCCTAAAATACTCGAGTGAAGAAACATCACGTAGTCCAAAAAGAACATAGGCTGAGGGAATAGAGAATTACATTGTTTCTTGGTATGTACTATCTCTAAAAATTAGAGGAAATAAAGGACTGTAGAAAACACGATGACATATTTTTGTATTCTTAAATGTCTTTTCGTTAGCGTATTCCTCAATTCATTATCATTATTTATTTTTTAATCACTAATTTGCGAATAACTTGATAACAAAAAAATATATCGAACCTATTTTGGCGTCAAAATGTAGTTTTTGCTTTTCAAACTAACCTATAAAAAATTTTATCCTGCTATTCCACTTTTTTTTAAGAAAACGTGAAACAAAAAACCTAATCTTAGATAAACAGCGCCAGTAAATAAACGACGAGGTATAAAACTATCTAACTACTAACTAAAACCCTTTTGGTGAGCTAATTTAAAAAAAATGCATTTTTCTGATCAGATATTAGGGGCGTCCCTCACCCTTTCTGTCGAGAGATAGAAAAAATTTTAATAACAAAAGTTATGCGCAATGAATCCTGCTATTCATATTTGTACCATTTAATATACCTGAATAGGAAACATTTCTGAGAAAAATTCAACTCCATGTTTTGGTATGTAGATGCCAAAGAGTAGTAGATGTAGATTTTGGTATGTGTATGCCCCCTAGCGGTTGAGCTACGAACATGAAAACTATTTCCAGCGATTTCTCTGGTCGATTTATTCATCAAAATCTTTTTCTCGAAGCTCTAGGGCCTATACTTTCTCTAATATCGTACCTCGCCGACCTTAGAGGGACACCCTCTACATTGGCTCGAGAATTTCATCAATGTTAAAAACTTCATCTTATACAAAAGTAAATGAAGGTACATTCACAGAGCTAAAAGAGATTATATTGTTAAATCTGGTAGAAATGCCTGCCAAATACTTTGTTATGTCATCAACGCTGATTTCTCGAAAGCTTTCGATAGGTTGGATCACATATTCCGTTACACAAAATTCAGAATGCTGGTCTCTCATCCTCACTTTTTACCTTTTATAGCTATTGAAATAAAAGGAAACAATGTGTGGAAAATCATGGCTTCGCGGATGTTTCCGGGGCACCACAGGGCTCCATTCTAGGTCCCCTTTTATTTTGTGTATTTATAAATGATCTGAACGTTAACAATTTATTTTATGCTGATGATGCCAAAATAGTTTCTTCTATATATTAAACTGTATAAAATTACATGAACTTCTCAAAAAATAAAAAGTAGTGTGGTAATAAAATTTTCCCTTTAATTAATTGTGTAAGCATTGTATAAAAATTTAGATTTCGTTCTTAGAAACTCCCAGGGCTTTACAGATACTAATGTTATGTTTTTCGCTTTTTTATCGCTTTCGTAAGATCTAACCTTAGTACGAGCTATGTTCAGAAAATAACCGAACTTTATTTATTTAAATATTAATAATTTTACACATTATTGGTTCTTGTCTCCTTCAAAGTACTCCCCTCCCCTATTCATATACTTTTCGCAGTGGTGTTTCCATTTGACGATGCAGTCCTGGATAGCTTCGATCGAAATGGTTTTTCAAGACTGTGACGAATTTGCTTTGATGTCATCAATATCCTGAAAATGGCGTATTTTCAGGATTGATTTTAATTTCGGAAGTAAGAAAAAATCGCAAGTAAGGCAGGGGGGAGGGTGGTGGTCGAGGGAGGACAGTAATTTGATTTTTCGGCTCAAAACTGATGAATTGACAGAGTGTGTCGGTGTGTTGTCATGGTGCAAGAACCATTAGTTGTCTCGCCAAAAATCTGATTTTTCCGTTTTTTTTTACATAAACGCCTTAATAGTATACAGTGTTCACCTTGAAGCAAGAATTCCATCAAAGTCGAAAAAAAAAACAGTGAGATCACTTTGACATTGGATCGAGAGTCTCGTACTTTTTTGGGGCGTGGAGATCCTTGCCAGTTCCATGTGATGATTGAACTTTTGTCTCAATGTCGTAGCCGTAAACCCAGCTACGAACCCTTTATGATCCTTTGAATAAATATTTTATCGTCATTGGTTTGTTTAAGGAGTTGCTGACAAACGTCTACATGATTCTCTTTCTGTTGTTCAGTCACAAATTTTGCGGCAGCTCGGTACATGTTCAATTTTTCAGTCAAAATTTCATGGCGTTAACCCATTGAGATGCTAACCTCTTCTAAATTTTTCTGACAGTTAATTTGCACCCATAAGACCTTAGATTTTCTAATCGTCATGAATTTGCCTCTTAATAAAACCATATAACCTGAAACATTTGCCCAAAATATCTTCAATATGGACATCGAACCTCAAATAGCTGTCAAATTTTACTCCTAAGTCAGTTACCACATTTACTCTTTGAAGTGTAATATTATCTATGCGGTAATCTGAAAAAATACATTCTTTTTACGAGTAAACATAAACATTTATCATAATTTAAAGACATATCGTTTGACTTACACTATCTCACTAATGAATTTAAGTTACTCTGAACTCGATTGCAGTCATCAGTATGCTTAATATTCAAAAACAATTTTAGATCATCCGCAAACATTAAGAATCTACAATATTTTAGGCAATTAGAAATGTCATTTATAAATAACAAAAATAATATTGGACCCAAATGGCGACCTTGAGGGACACCGGATGATACAGTTTTTCCCGAGATGCAAAATCTTTTAATTTGATAATTTGAGTTGTACCAGTTAAGTAGGATTGAAGCCACAGCAATAAATTACCAAATATCTCGTATCTTCGCTAGTAATAATTTTTGGTTAACATGATCGAAAGTCCGTATATATTGCATGGTCTTGCTCACCGTCTTCCATACTTTGGACAATATAATTACTAAAAACTAATAAATTAGTCTCGGAGCTTCGACCAGGATAAAAACCATGTTGATATGGAGAAATAATACTGTTATAACAACATAAACGAATAGAATAGGATACTAGGGACTCAAACAACTTACCTAAGACAACAAATCGGCCTATAATTTAATATATTTGACTTATCACCTGATTTAAATAAAGGAAAGGCAAAACTTGATTAATTCATTCATTTGCAACACTTCGACCTGCAAGACAAATCTAACTAGTGTAAAACGTTTGACTGTATAACATGTAACAATTTTTGATTTCGCCATAATCATAAAGATGTTCCAGTAGCCGTTTTGTTAATGTAATTGGGTTGTTCCCGAAACAATCATTACATGTGACAGCATCTTTCTCAGAGCGCATCCCGAACGACGAGGAAATGATAACAGCTAATGGAACGCCACGACGAAGCCGTAAACATATGTAAAAACTCCCCGCGCCTCGTAATTTCATTCCGACCCCCTTATAAAGCAAATTTCTTTATAATAAGTAAGTCACAGCAGAGCATAAAATGCCGAGGCAATATGAAACGTACATAGTTACATATGCAAATTGCTTCCCTAACTTATTGTGCACATCTCATAAAGGAAGATGTGTGGTGGCGCGGGTTTATGTTCCGCCCCCCCTTCGTGCGTCGAATAAACCTTTGTTATTACCGTCGGTTGGAGATGGATTTTATCGGGCATTATTTCGTTTCCGTCACGTGACGCGAAGATGAACTTGTCTGTTTGTTAAATATCCTCTGGAAGATGGATCAAAAAGCAAGAAGAAGAAGACGAACAAGAAATATAAAGAGGAGAAGTGTCAGAAGATGAAGAAAACAAAAGCAAGGGGTTCTGATAATAGATCTATAGACCCTTGCCCGAGAACGACAATAGAAAACAGTAAAGTAATAATGTGTAGCCAAATGGAATAAATTCAATAATAAATAAATGGGGGCGTGTTCGAAAAAACGTTGGGACACGTCGATTGATATTTTTTCTTATTTTAAATGCAACATCCTGTTTATTATTAAATTTTTGGATTCTTCAGAAAATTCTAGACATATTTCATGTACAATCTCCTATAACTGTCTTCAACTGTTTACAGATTTATTGCAAAAATTATATTTAAAAAAGAAAAATTATTTGAATACAGAATTTCCCTACAACGCAGTCAAAAACTGATAAGTAATACTGTTTATTTATTGATAATGTAAAAAAACAAAAAAAAAACATTAATGTCAATATAGAAGATGTTTAAAATGCTCGCCGTGAACGTCTTGGCAACATCCTTATCTTAAATAAAAATTTCTTCTAACGTTACCTACTCAACATCTCAGGCGTGACCGATCTAATCGCAAGAGTTATTCGTCTTCTTAAGTCAGCGAAGTCGAGGAGTTTAGTTTTGTATTTAATACTTTTGACAAATCCCAATAAGAAGTCTAATGGTGTCAGATCAGGGGATCGTGCTGGCCATTCCATCGATCCTCGCGTGCCTACTCACCGATTTGGAAATATTCGGTTGAGGTACTGCCGGACATTGATTTGATAATAGGGCGGTGCTCCGTCTTGCTGAAACCATATCATATTCGCTGGAACTTGTGGGTTTGCTGGATCAAGATATAAGTTTGTCAAAGTTGACACGACATTATTTTGACTAATTATCGCCATTCAAATTGCCATCAATGAAAAGGGGACCTATGATATGATCTTCAACAATTCTTGCCCAAACATTAACCTTTTCAGGGTATTGCGATGTTCTTCCGTAATCCAGTGAGGATTTTCATTAGACCAATAGGGACAATTTTGACAGTTAGCATGAGTGTGAAGTGTAAAAGTGCACTCATCAAAAAATTCTAATTGGAACACATTGTTATCTAACATTGCCATCATTTGTTCAGAAAAATACGTTCTCCAATCAAAATCGTCTTCCATGAGCACCTGAGTTGGTTCCATTTTATAGGGATGCATTTCATTTTCTTTTAATATTCGAATAATCGATGAATGGCTAATATCGAACATTGGGGCTGCTTTTTGACTAGAAGTATGTGGATTTTTTCAAACTCAAGCATAATATTCAACTTGGTATAATCACTTATTGTATTGGCAGCTGCTTTTTTTATCTGCCTTACATGTCCAAGCTTGTGAAACTGCTTTTCTATTTTACTAATTGTCCTTTGGGATGTCGGTGGCAAATTTGGAAATCTTTCATGAAATAAACGAGCAACTTCCATTTGTGTCCGTGTGTTATCCCCACAACCAATCATTTGTAGAATTGTTATTTTGTGTATTTCTGTTAAATGAACCATTTTTCTGATATGCAGTTAACGTAATTCAAACGACTATAACACTGACAACTATTGTCATGCAGATAGACAACACGTTGCTAAGGACAGGTGTTTTAAACAAAAGTAAACAAAACTATTTGTAGTGTGTAGTGTGTTGTAGCGAATTTCTGTAGTCAAATAATTTTCTTTTTTTAATGTCAATTTTTGCAATAAATCTGAAAACACTTATATATATTATATATTTCCGAAATAGTTGAAGATAGGACATTATACATGAAATATGTCTAGAATTTTCTGAAAAATCCAAAAATTGAATAATGTACAGGGTGTTGCATTTAAAATAAGAAAGTTGGTATTGACCACTGTTACATGACATATTCTATATAAATTTTTATTCTATATAAGTTTTTATTGAAAAAAATGCGCAACTAAAAATACCAATCGATGTGTCCGAGCGTTTTTCGAACAGACCCCCATTTATTTATTATTTAATTTATTCCATTTGGCTGATACACACTGTATACAATTCTCAATTAGGTAATAAAAAATCAGTTTATGAATATAAATTTTAATTAACAAATAATGGAAATGAAAGAAACAACATTATTCGCGATATCATTAATTAAAAGAATAAAGAATAGTGGGAGAAGTATCTAACCCTGAGGCACGCTTGATGTTTGTAGATTTGTAACCATGATACTGTACAAATTGAAGACGGTTAGAAAAATACGATTTTAATAAGTACAAAGGTGATGTAAAGTTACCAAAATATTCAAACAGACGTAGCAGTATACTGTGATTATACTGTTGTCTAATTTATTGAATGATTTGAAAAAAATCGTGTAAATTACATCTACCTGACCATTTTGATCCAAAGTTTCAGCAAACAATTGTTTACAGTACAACTACTAGGCATAAAGCCTGTCGCTCAGGAATATCTAAACTGTTTATGCAAAAAGAAATATGTTTGTGGATAATTTACTAACCTGTATAACACTTACAAACCGCAACTCCTTGACTCCTTGACAAAAGAAATTGTTAGTACCTACGAAGTTTTAATACCGCGAAAGCACAATAATGAAAAATTGAACTTATTCCCCCAAACTTTTAACGTTCCTTATATTGGGTTTAGTTTAACGACGCCCATTCATTATTTTCATGTACAAAACCGTTGTTTTCAAGTTACACTCCCAGGCCGTAGCTCTAGGCAAATCCAATTTAAATATTAAAACTTTAGTTTCGGGAATTAAATCGACGGTGGCTGTGGAGAAAAATCTAATTACGGATCTAGTGGAGGATATCAATTACACGTAATGTCACCATTAACTGAATTATTCACATATAATTGGATCCACTCATCAAAAAGTTGGCGACTTCTGTTACGAATTATAAAATATTCAACTCTCCGCGGCGGACCTCGTTTCTTTTTAGCGGCATATTGCGCCCTCTTTGCGCCAACGTCTCCTTATAGTCCAGTCGCAAGGGAGGAATATTTTAGGATAGAGTCGCAATAAAAATAACGGCTACGAAAAATATAATTTATCAATGTGACACTAATATCCTCTTTTATTATACCTTAGAATTTTGGCTTATTTTTTTGGCCATATCTACCTTATTTTACAAAAAAAATCATATGTTTATTAGGGTGACCCAAAAAAAAAAGATTTTTTTTTCGTGTCTCTTGTAAAAATATGTTAGTTTATCATGTTTTAAGAGCCCCCTCAAAAAATCAGCTAAAAAAAATTTTTATAGGTCGCTCAAGATTTTTAAAAATTTCCAAAATCGATAAAATAAAAAAAAAAATTTTTCGTTATTTTATCATTATCTACGTTGAAAAAAATCTCGATCCTAAATTTCAACTCGATATTTTAATTTCTAAAGGTAACTTAAATTTTAAAACATTAAAAAATTATAAATATTTGATACTATTTTGTTCATCAAATTCAATAAAAAAATTATTAGTTCGTTCATATTTATTTTTAGATGACGCTCGAAAACATTTAAGGTACACTACTTTTAATTATGAGTGACCTTTAGAAAATTTAGAAAAATTTTTTCAATCAAAAATGATAAAATAACGAGAAAAAAATTTAAAAAATTATATTTTTGACTATTTTGGAAATTTTTTAAAATCTTGAGCGACCTCTAAAAAATTTTTTTTGAGCTGATTTTTTGAGGGCTTTTAAAACATGATAAACTAACATCTTTTCACAAGAGATACGAAAAAAAATTCTTTTTTTTTGGGTCACCCTAATGCTTATTTATGTTGCTTGGATATAAATCGTCAATGTATTGTGCTCAATTAAATGTCAATCCTTATTCAGGATATTCTGAAATTCCGTCAGAAAACTCCGGGAGGTGATTCTATGGATTAAAATAATAGCTCTATGTAATGAAATTTTTTTTTCGAATTGTGAATTGTTTGTAAGTTACAGCTTGTCAATGTCAACACAACAACACACAATGTCAACACAATTTTCCACAATTACAAAGCCGAAAAATATTATATTGAAAAATAAATCAAAATTATACTTGCTTTAAACAATTCTTGTTACAATTCGTAACACCATAATTACTAATAATATTTATTAGAAGCATGGTAGCTTGATTAGTTACGGAAACAATTTAATGTTTAAAACTTTAATAGCGATTTCCTGGTAAACGGTTACATTTATCGGCTTGAATGAAGAGTATATAATTTTTGCGCAGATATTGTTTCTCTTTTCAGTAATGTTTAAATTTCTGTAAAAAAAGTTAGGAACAAAACAAATTTTGAGCTCTAGGTAAAGCGCCCTCTAGCGGCGTATAATGAAAGTTTTCTCTGACTAGTTCAATAGAGCTCGATCTGTTTAATGGGTTGTGCCAAATGAGACACTAATCGAACTTGAATTAAATAAGTTATTTAAAAAGAAAAATAAAAAAATTGATCTTCGACAAGTTGCAAACTAACAAACAATTGACAATACGAAAAAAAATTTCCGTACATAAGTATCCTTAATCCCTAGAATCACCTCCCGGAGTTTCCTGACGGACTTTCAGAACACCCTGTATTATTGAATGGTTATATTTAAATTTATAGAATTTTGGAATAATAAGATTATTTTGAGATAGCATAGAGCTGGTATAGCAAAGAATGATTAAGAAATAATTACACTGCTCTGAACAGTAAAATAAATAATCAAAGTGTATCAAAAAGCGTAATTAGTGTAAAAATTATATAAAATGAATTGCGAAAGCAATGAAAAATTTATAATTTTGTATTCATTTTTATAACATGCTTTTAATTTTGACCGTCTCTGGTCCCTTTTGAGATTATCTCGATGTATTTAGAGGTCATTACTTTTTTCTTCTGCTATGCAATCATTAACCTTTGACTTCTGGCCATTAACCTTTGATCGCTGGTCATTTTACGACTGTTTCGATGTTTTAAAGTAAATTCGGCGAATAATTTTAAAGTGTATCCTTTTTTGCACTGCTTCGCCGGGACTATAAGTTGTAGAACACGGAGGTAAGAGAACGACCCCGCAGATTAGCCATTGTTCTCGGGTTTTGGGGGTGATAAGAGACAGGGTGAATAAAAAATCAGCTTATTGCTAATATCAGCGACCGCAATTACAGTAAATTGCTCCTGCGGATTTTTACAATCTACGGCGATATTATTTTTAATTTTATTGCTAATCGCGCCTAACCGGTCTGTAATTTTCGTTATTATCCCCCCGCACTATACGGCGCGGAAACGCCGTTAAGGGAAACTTTGCTAATTTTTCCGGATTCCGCTTTCCCTTTCCAAGACCCGGGACTATTAAAAAAGTTATTTAATTGGGATGGAATCGATATTGCGAACCGTAGCATTACAGTTTCGGTGCTAGTTCATTTGTTACAGTTTTTCCAAATTGTTTGTGACTCAAGGACCGTGCAGATCTTTAACCCCAACCTGTTAAAGATCGAAGATATAAACAACGATTACACGGCTCTGTAATCGGAACTGAAACGAGTTCTTCTCCGGAGAAATACTGTCTGGTATAACAGCATTAAAAAATTACAGGACGAATTTATTGGCGTATGCAAATGTCCGTAATTTCGTTATTAGGCCGACGTAACTTTTTCTGGGCCGTGCAGCCGGGGCTAATCCAATTGTGCTGTGAATTTTAAGCGGGCGGGGTTGTTATTTTTAAAGAACTCGCCTCATCGATCACAAGAAAGGCGAAACACCGCTGGCGTTTTTCATAATTTTTTGATTAAATTTCCATGAATGCTGTGCACACAGCGCCGGAAATAAGAAATGAGCTTTACATTTCAATATCAAAAAACATTCAAATATTTGCACAAATGATTATTCCATTAAAACGAAATTTGCCCAGGTACACAGCCGCCCTCGTTTTTATTTAAATTGGCTTTCTTTCGGGGTAATGCGCAATATTTCACGACGCTCTCCGCTGTTCTACACGCAGAAAACACGACTCTTTGAATCCATCAATTTCATTCGCAGTGGGACACGTCTTATATTATAAAACTACAATGTACTGTAGGCGAACATATAACCAAAGTTAAATTAGCACAATGCAAATTCAGTTTAAGTTAGGAAAAAAATCAGGTACAAAAAAAGAAAAAGCGTGGTAACTTGTATCAGTGCACTATCAGCGTTGCCAGTTGTTACCTTTTTAAATTAACTGTTAGAGAGCCCCTACAGAAAATAATTTAGTAAAATAGATTGCTTTTTGCGGCTTAGCAGCGTGTTATTTTAAAGTCACCATATGTTCTAATATCAATGTGGACGAAGCGCCGAACTTTAAAGAAATTGAATTTTTACATGATTTGTTAAATATTAACTAATATTAGTAAGTAGATATGTTATGTATGGTTGTTATCTGATTAATATGAAATTTTTCATAAACAATTATCAATTATTATTTTTTTTTAAGCAGGGTATATATATTTAATTTGTTAATCTCATTATCAGTGACCTGTGACATTGACCAAGTTTAGCTGAACTACATAAAGTATATAGGGACGTATTTAGCAAAGTTTAAACAGGTAACGTAAAGAGGTTATGATATTCTAAATAAAATACGTTATGATTCTAGTTTTTTTTTCTTACTCAGCCACGTCAGCAGCAGCTTCAGGTGTTAGATATAGTAAACTAATCCAAAATCAACAAAATTAAACCGTGAACAGTTTAAATTGAAGCAGAATTCCATCCTGTTCCGAATGCTTACAAAGAGCAATGGAGGTTAGCCCCCGCTGTTCAGTTAAAAAGCCGTATTGCCTTCTCTGAAAAGCCGCGTAGGAAATATTTGAACGCCAATATGCTAACAGGGGAACAAACCCAAAGAGTTACACTCTGTATATAAAAACAGTGTACGAAAGAACGATGTGGTGGGTGAAGCATTTTGTAGCATATTTCTCTTCAAATATAACTTAACTCAAGTAGAGACCGCCGTAATATTATATTTTGTGTGACGACTTAGTTTAACTCCGTTTAAAGTGAGAGTACAACTGAATTAATAAATGTTTTTCCCAGACCCTTTTGACTGGTGCAGTGTACTGCATTTGTTTATGGCAACAAAGCATTTCTCTCGGTGTATATCCGCTTCTGCATACGATGAAAGAAAAATATTATTCTGCGACTGTTAGGAAAAAATGGGAGTTGGGTTCTTTTCTAATCCGTATCGTGTCAGACACTTGTTTGTTTTTGTTCTCATTTTCGTTCTGTGCGTAGGGGAGTGACGAAAAGTTATTTTAATGCGTTGTTTGATTTCTTTCTTCTTCCTCCAGCCCCAAACAAACGAGTGAACGTCGGTGTTATCAAATAAAGACGATTCAGACAAAACCAATACGTGATAATATAAAAAAAAATTTGGATATGATTACTTTTTAGATAGTCGCTACTGTGTCTGAAAACTTATGCAATACTATTGGTTTCTTATGACTCGTAAATTTAAAAAAAAATAATCATAAATAGTGTTTTAAATGATGAGGTTTCTAAGTGGACCAATAGTGCTTATTGCGGAAATTAAAAAAACATTGCGAGTAAGAAAAATTTTTGTTTAATAATGAAAGCAATAAAGGTTCGGAGTGAATCCAATGAGTGAAATTATTGAGTACACTTTCACTCAATATTGGGCATTTTGATCATTTTACACATTTGTGAATATATTTAAACTAAAACTGAGTACTTTCACATATATATTTGGTTACTTGTACCTAAATCAGAGTAAATGTTCTCAATACTGAGTGAGTTTAAATGTATATTAATTTCAAGTTATTTGAATGGCGCCGTGAAGATGGCACCACTTACATATTGCTTCTGTAATCTCGATCACAGTTGATAGGGGCCCGTTAGATGCTTCAGAAAAGCGTGATCGCCAGGAGAACAGGCCTTAGCCGGCGGCGGCGGGTCTCAGCTCAGCTGGCGGGTCTCAGCCAGGACAAGAGGAGGCTTCGCGAAGTGTATTAATTTCAATACTGTATATCCTAATTAATCATTTATGACTAATTTATTTTGCACTCAATATTTAGTTAATTAATAACCAAGTATGTGTAAAAAATGACACAATAATAGTTAAATTTAAATCATATTAGAGAAAAAGTCAACTGTAAGCTGGTAAATTTTCAAAGAGAAATTGTCCCCTCAATTTTTTCTCGCTTATTTATTTACATCCTCTATAATTCGAATAAAAGTGTATATTACTTTTTCTGCAATTTTTTTGGACAACTTACGGAAAAATATTTTAGACGGACCATTGCGAATTGCCAAAACGGCACAAACTCGACAGACCCGCGATTGCGCCTGTTCGCAGGAGTAATGTTTTAATTAAATTATGCAAATGCAGCAGGTGCGGTGCATCGCAACATCCCTATATGGGCCAAGGCATTATATGCAAATGTGACACCCGCTAATGAGGCTAGCCCAAGAGATGCCGAACCCAGAGATCACCGCCGGCCACATACCGGATCGCAACTCGCATAAACCATCTTAACAGTAGCCTTATCGCTGTGTGCTATCGGTCCTGGGCACCACCGTCTTACAACTTCATTAAAATTATTTCGGATTGTCGCTCGGTATCGATATGGGGATCTAGACATTGTTTATCTACACCTAAATGTAAACAGGTACCAGAGAAGTTAGTAATGGTGAAATACGTTGGGTTTATTTAACGATTTCCAAACCTCAATACGGGATTTATGATATAAGGATAGTAGTACGATAATACACATGAAAGAAAGCCAAAAGTTTTTTTGTCCAACAGTTGCAGTTTTGTACGTATTTTACAAACTGGTTTTTAGTGACTAAAATCAAATTTCTATCATTACTGACTACATTTTTTTAGTTACTAGTGAAATAAAGTACACAAGAAGTAAGTAAACAAAAAGGACTGCAAGAAACATCGATGTATATTTGAAAATGCCGCATTCGGAAGATTATACGTGGCACTAATTCAAATGCTCTTCTGCAACGATTTTGGTTGACTTTGAGGCGGAAAGTATCTCCATCAAAAGGCGTGGGAATTGGAAGTTTACTTCAGTGACGTAAACATACATTGAAGACTCCGAGATTAGAATTTAAATAAAATATCTTCAAAAGTGGTTGAAGTCTATTGCTCGGTCAGCATTAACACTTACTAATCATTTAAAAACTGATTCTTGCACCGTAATAGTAGCAGTTCCAGCAAAATATGGCAAACTGTCTTTTTGACATACTTTTATGAGTTTTATTTTATATTTATATTCTAATTCACATTACTTGTGGGCTTAATGTGTGCGTGCAGAAAACGTGAATTTCCTCAAATGAAAATTATTAAGCTCAGTGATTAAGTTTAGCTGTGCTAATAACTATACAGGGTGGTCCAAATTTTAATAGATAAACTTCGAGAAAGTACTAAACAGCAAAAATTAACATCACTTTGTTCTAACTGCCAAAACAGATGGATTGGTCGGAATGGCCCTATACCTTGGCCACCTAGATCACCTGATCTAAATATTTTAGATTATTTTATTTGGGAGTAACCTATAGCAAATAGAGACCAACTAGTGCAAAGGCTAAATGGGGCCTGCACTAATTTGAAGCAAAATCTAATTTTAATCAGAGCTGTTGTGAATTCTATAACCAAAAGATGCTAAAAGTGCATTGAGTTTGGAGATGGACACTTCGAGCAATTGATTTAGTTTATTTGTTTTTCGTATAACTTTACTTGTTGTTCGTGTTACTTGAAAGTTGAGCTGACATGTTTGCTATGATAGTGAAAAATGTGTATCAAATTTGGATAAATCTCATGAAGTGGTTTCCCAGTTATTTAAAAAATTGTTTTATTTTTGATAATTTCAACGTCCTGTGTCTCATAAACGGTGGCTTTCTGCGCCTATGTCGATAGAGCAAAGTGATATTAATTTTTGTTGTTTAGTACCTTCCTGAAGTCTATTAAAATCTAGGCCACCCAAATTCGTTTTATTTTTTCCTTATCCAACGTTTTGTTTACTTAGATAATATGTCTCATAACTCGTAAACCACTCACTTTTCGACAAAAATAAAAGACTGTTTTTTCTTTCGGAATGTTTCAGACCGGTATAAAATGTATTCATATTACCAATTAATTCAATGGCGTATACGTTTTACTTTAAATAAGGAAACGATATCCTTGTTTTTCCGTCACTGGTTGTTGAATTTGAATAAATTTGATGATGATATTTAAAAAAATTGTTTTATTTTCGTTAATTTCATCGCTCTGTACCTCATAAACGGTGGCTTTCTGCACCTATGTATTACTTTGGCATATGAGACTGTGGTAGCAAAAGCTTCAGTGTGTACAAATTATCGTATTAATTATATGAAATTTTAAGATTCTACTAGTGGTTATTTAACACAACTACATTTATGTTTTATCAAAATTACAATATATTGTGCATATAAAATTTGCCACACTTAATATTTTAAGAATAAAAGGGCAAGTCTTTGCTTCAATAGGAACAAGTCTTGGGATATTTTGGGATTTATAAAACGTGTTAAAAAATTATTTTCTCAACCTCTTCTGATACCCGAGGTGCTAAGGGTGGGAAGTTTTAAAATATCTGCATAATTTCCCTCTCAATTAAGGGGCAATTAAATCTCGCACATCCCGTATTTACAGGCCACCGGTTTTATAGTCTAGAGGTTACAATTAAGGTAGCAAACGATTACAAAGAGGAAAATATGCATATAAAGTAGGTACAAGTTAATTAATTAAGACCGAAATGAAATGCTGAAAGAACTACTTTTGTGGTTAAAATGTAACAAAGTTATCAATAAGATGAAAATTATAAAAATGTAAAAGTTGTAAAGTACTAATGGATACTTAAAAGAGCACCTGTCTGAAGAATGTATGTGAAAACTAGTTTGGTAAGCCAACAAAGAAAAGAAAGAGTCGGGTGATTAAATTGGTCAAAAAATTTATAAAAGTCTTTAATAACTTTTTCACTCATAATTTGCCATTATTTAATTAATGGCAAATATATATTTCTATATTTTTAAAATGATTTTGTAAATGCATTATTTGTATGAAGAAGTGATCTAAATTTTAACGATTTTAACAATTAATAATTTAAAATAATAACAATGTGTTTCCAAACCACATTGCTTAGGGAGATAAGCCATAATAACTTAAAGAATAGGAGTTGCGAAAAGTTAAATAAAATAACACTTTTGCAGTGAGCTAACGCTATTACGTTATAGATTAGAAGAATAGACAAGAAATTACACTTTTAGTTAAGACACTTCATCACATCACTTTCATTAGATACTTCCTCTAATTTTTCGCATTGAAAGATCACGGAGAAGATGTAAACATCAGAAAATGTACCTTTCCTGTTTTGTCCAGCATTTGTAATGATCAATAATTGTGATTAATGCGTGTGTTAATAGTTTCCTGAACGCATTCTGCGGGATGTGATTATGTTTATAGTACCGTATGCGATTTTCTGTATGTTCTGTAAACATACACCGTAAAAATAACTTTGTTTTTCTTTAATTTGAATCTATTGTCGCTTGTCTTACATCCTGATGAAAACTTGTATAACTGGTACAGTGAGGAGATATTGTTTCTAACTTGCTTATATTTTCTAAATTTCTGGACAAAATATTGCATATTTAAGCTCCCCCATTAAACCGGAAAATAATAGTTAGGATTTTAGAGGTTTGGACTTTATTAGATGCTGAGCTTTATTTGGTTCCGATATTTAAGTTTTGTATAGGTACTAACTTATTTATAATTTACAAATAATTTATTTCTACAGAAAAGAGTACCTACTAGCACAATGAAGAAGGATTAAAAATGTATAAAGAATTTTAAAAACAAAAGATAATAAAATATTTTCACATGAACAAACGCGCAGTCGCCTAAAATGTGCTTGCTGGTTCTGTATTATGTCTTTAGTTCTTTATGAAATATAATGAATAATATAAACTTGTTTTCTTATTTTTGCTTTTATTTACTTTTTTATTTTTTTTGTACAGACCTCTTGTATATTTTTTTAGAATTTAAAACCGTGTATTAACAATAAATTTCAAAATTCTGCGCACTGCATGTGGAAGCAATGATGGTTCGTTAATTTAATGTTTCTGGCGAGCGGGGAGGTCCGTGTTTAATCGAACAGAACGAGAAACGTGGTCCGAATCGCAGTAAGCACTGTCGCCTAACAGAGTCGACCTCAGGCCACAGGTAGTCAATTACATATCCGTTCACAGATCCACCCGAATCTAACAGATATCCGCACTTGTTGCTGAGGAGTATCAATTCCCTATCTCTTCTATTTGATTATGGAAATGGCCTGAACATATGGGACTGATACTGCTAAATGATTCGAATAGGTTTGTGCGTGTGTCGAGTGCTGCATTTTATCGTGTACTCCTTGTTTGCACTAGAATTAGACGTATGTTTCATATATTTACCCTTTTATCGTAAATACGAGTTGATTGATATATTCGCGGGCGATAATCAGGCTAAATGGGAAAATAAAATTTCGATACGCCATTATTTGCCCCGCGATAGGGAAATCATTTATCAAATTCGTCATGTGGAAGCTAATTAACTTTTTTTTTACCGGCTGTGTGTTACTTTGTATTTATGTGTTCGGCAAATTTCTGGCCTTTGATATGTATAACAAAACAAAAGTTTTGAATTCAATTTAGTTTGAGGTACCTACGCATTGGACAAAGTGTGTAAATGCTAGTTTCAGTTTTATTTTAACTTGTTCTGCTTCAACAGTTCAATTCGTTAACTGTACCACCTGACTTGTATTCAGGTTCTCATGAACGTGGGTGGAGTTTTTCTAATAACTAGCGTTTGTAGGTATAAAAATACCTAAATAATATTTAAAAGAAAGCATTAATGAACCTTTTTTAATTTGTATTTACATCCTTTGAAGTATGTCCTTTCCTGATCATCATGGACCTACAATAGTTTTTTTGTGCTGCCGCTCAATAGATTTTTTGTGCTGCTACTCTGTTTCCCATCACTATTTTAGCTCAAAAAGTATGTCGTTGCTGATCTAGATGGAAGAGCTCAGTATTGTGACATAAAGAGCTCAGTAAAGTAACTTTACCAAACCCCCACATCAAAACTTGCATTAAAAACAATGTAGGTATGTATCAGTTGTCTGACAGCAGAAATTTTTGAAGATTTGAAACTGAATTTTGGAAACTGAGATGCACTAACCATATTTGGACAAGACATAGCTAATACAATGCGAAACATCGCCTTACTATTAAAAATACCGCTGATTTTGGTGGTTAAAAGTCGAAATATTTGGAATTAATCAAATTTCGTGGCTGAAACAAACATAGGTATTGAATTTTCGAAACGGAGAAAGTCTCTAAGTCAGTGATTAATTATTACCAAAGACATCCAGGAAAAGATGCGAAAAATCATGAATTTTTCGAAAAAAGTTGAGAAAAGAAAATTATAGTGGTAAACGAAGCTAATATGTAAGCTTATTTAGGTGAAAAACACTCTTAAAACATGTAATCAATTACCAAAACAATGTTAATACTCAATAAAAACATTGATATAACCAAACTTCTGGATAAATAATCTATTCTAGATCTATTATTGTCAAGCTGTTGGCGCCAGCATAAAAAATATTGCACACGCCACAGTCAAAAAGTGTATTTACCGTGCTTACTCATGCGCTTTGCTCGCCCTGTATAGTACCACCTTCTGACTTTAACACGTTATTAACTATTAGACAGTGGCATCGATATGAAAAAAGTATTATATTATGTAACTTAGAGGTGGAAGCTGGAAATTGATACGCCGTATCAATGGTGTTTGAAAACTAACTATATTATTATTATTATTATTATTACTATTACATAATAGCAAGGACAGAGGCAAAGCCTAATTAGTCCAACAAAATGACCGTTAACAGTTTTTAAAGTAACAGTAAAATAAATAGCTAACTTAAAAGAAAAGGAACAAATAAGTATGTGAACAGAATACCAAAATAACAATACAAATTACAGCTAACCAGCGGAACAGGCCATAAACCGCACACGAAAATACACTAGGCGCGCACTGATTGTAAAAATTCTGATGACATCCATGCATCCAACCTGTTCTTGAAAGAGTTGACCGATGGGGCAGTTACAACAGATGAAGGTAGGCTATTCCAATGGTAGAACACTCTATTTGAGAAGAAATTTTGACGCAAAGACGTTTTGAAGTTTTCTCTCGACAATTTAAACTGATGACTACGTAAATGCTCATACAAATTTAACCTAAATAAGTTTCCAAAAGTTAAACTGTAATGATTATTTAAAATCTTTTACATTTGGATAAGATCACCATGTAGACGTCTCAGATTAATACAAGTAAATTTCAAATTATCCAAACGATGATGATATGCAAGTGATCTAAATTTGGGGATTCATTTGGTGAATCTTCTCTGCACGCTATCTATCAGATTGATATTTTTTACCAGGTAAGGGGACCATATGTTCACGCAGTATTCCAGATGCAGACGAATATATGATTTATATAATTTTAAGAAGACCTGATCGTTTGAGCTCTGGAAACACTTATTTAAAAGATAATACACGAAGTTGGCTTTTTTCACATCGGTGGAAGTATGTTCAGACCAAGTGAGACTGGAATTGATTACTACACCCAAATCATTCTGGTTTTCGACAGTTGTTATAAGTTGACCTTGATCGAAAGTATACGTTGACTTGAGATTATTTTTACCAATATGTATAACAGTACACTTATTTAAATTCAGAGGGATGGGCCAAACATAGCACCAGTGCTCGATGGAATTAATATCATCTTGTAGAGTCCGATCTTGCAGTGCATTTCCAAATATCTTAGTATCATCGGCATACAGTGCATGCTGCGATTTGAGCTTTAGCAAGAGGTCAGCTGTAATTGAAACGAACTTATTCACTGTACTTAATCTACAGTGATTGTTAACAAAATACCGCAGATGCATCGTGTCGTATACAGTAAGGAAAATCTCATTTTCATGATCTCTTTACACATAAATGTGGAAGAAATATAATTTTTTCCAAACGCGGGAAAGTTATATCCTATTGTCAATGATACACCTAGAGTTGAGTATGATTGATCTTTTTTTTTTCTTTTTTTGAGGGTTACTATTAATAAAAAGCCTCTAATAATAACGTATTTACATAATTTCACACTGAAAGAAATGGGCTTATTAAACTGTTTATCTAGAATAATGTGTATAGCGCATATTAAAACTTTTATAACCAATATACAACTTTTATTAAAAAAAAGCAGTCATCTCTATACTCATTATTCAATCAGTTTAACTGAAAGGTGCTTAATACACCTTATGCATCTATGAAATAAAGGTTATAATGAATTACTTATACATTATTAGGTGTTATAGACTTTATATTCCAATTGTATAGTAGGGAAGATTTGTTGTATAAAGACCAGTATCCGAATTTGTATATAACAATTGTATTAACAGAATTATTCGTTCTTATACTGAATATGTTTCCGTTTTTAACGTGTAAAACGCGTCTTATAATGGTTAAGTGATCGTCACCTCTCGGTGCATAATCGGTTATGATCGTTGTTAAGTTATATTCATAGTCTTGTAATAATAATCATATGTCAGACCCGAGAGCGAAGTGCGCCGACTCAATAAGAAACCTGGCTATTCCAGCCGCTGATTTAGGGTTCGCCGCACGAGCTCATCCCTTCTAAGATTTCAGTAGCATGCTATGCATGAAGCAGAACGGTACTCAACTATCTTATACAGTCCACTTTTATTGTCCATACATGTTCAATCATTGTCAAAATAAACACACAAAACCACAACGTCTTTATTATCTTTACTCAAGAAGAGAAAATACAACAATCGTAAAATTTCCGACAGTCCGCTGTGCATCGACTTACACACGTCTAGTTTGATGAAAATGGACAGTATATGCACATGTTTTGTGGGATACATGATCATATCGCGTTGTGTGAAATGGAAAATTATTATGTAAGTATCTAACTGTTTTATGGCTTGTAATTGTTTTGTTTTTTCAAATGTAAATCTTGTCTAAATCTTAAAAATTATTATTTTGTAGGTCCTATTAGAAATCGCTGATGTTAAGTTTTACATAAGATGGAGGAACAGAAGGTTAACGGTGACAAAGAAGAGCATGGGTATAAAGTCAATCAACCAGAGGAAATAAAATTATATGGAAAGAAGCTCAACCTTTCTGGGGATGCTTCATTCTTAAGGTGGAAGAGTTATAGTGCAAATTCTCATGTAATACAAGAAAATACGGGTGCATCGTTGCTAAGAAAATAAACTGGACAGTTTTGGGAGCGATTTGTCATCATTTTTAATGCTTAAAAGTATGTTTTATGTATGTTTACATTAGAACCTTAGCTTGTAATTACAGTTATCCAATAAAATTTCTGAAAACTTAATGACATATGTTTTTAACTCATACAGAGTATACAACAGTTTAATACATTTATTATTATAAAACTTATAACCAGTACTAGATGTTCTAATAACGATATGGAACACTTTAATAACAGTTATTGCTATTATTTCGTAAAGGGTATAAAAAACGTTGTATACTAGTTATACAATAATTTAATAAAGAATAAGGTTTATAGTCACTATACAACTGTGCTAGCAATACGCGTTCTATATCCAATATTCACCTGTTTAACTGTCACATATAATATACAATGGTCTTAGAATGGTATATAGAATTCTAATAAAGAATAAAACGCATTTCTTTCAGTGCAGTTGTAATAATTTGCTGGGGATTTGTACGTTTGGGAGTGTTAAGGAGGTTAATCTATATTCGACTATCGTAATAAAAAAGAGAAGAATCGAAAAATCAACACACAGTTTGGAGAAAAAGATTTTACAAACTCCATAACTCTACTCTATAAACTCTATAAGTTTGGCTAAATCATCCTATTCTGATCCCAAGAGGATTGACCTTCTTTCCGAGACACCCTAAATGGAGCCATCAGTGCAAATTCAACAGCGATTTCCTCCATCATTTGACGTTGTTTCTAAAAACGATACAAATATCATGGAGGTAACACAATTATACTTGCGGTATAATAATTATATTTTTTTATTGTGATATTAGCCACACGTCCGGGAACAATATCTGAAAAAAGGGCGATCGAAATCCAGCATATAATGACACCTAAACCTGGGTAATGAACAATTAACAGTAAAGCAAACATCTGCTCTAACTTTATCTGGCGGATCGACATCTGCGCCATAATGGTTAATAATCAATTAAAGCTGCGAGTAATTGATCGAGAACCGCGATGGGCCGCGCTCGCAACATTTACCAGAGTTTTTCCGAAGGCTGACGCGCTGAAAGGAAAATAAATAATGAAAGAATGATAATGTAAAATTTCCCGAGTCGAATTAGCGGCGTGAAAGGAAAGAAAATGTAACTAAATCTTTATCAACCGCGAAATTTCGGATGATAAATGGCCTGCATTCATTCGGGAGAAAGCAGTCAGCGGATTCTGAATGCAATGAATCAATTTCTTTGCGCTCCGTCTTCGCGGTGGTTTCCTAACGTAATTATTTCTGTATAAATCAAAACACCTAGACAGATGCATTTCCTGGGCAACCTGCCGGCTTCCCTTACGCGAAGATATAAATTATCGCGGTTCTTATCGCGCTCCTCACACGCTGCGCTTTTTTCAGAGTCATCCGCATAAGGTGGATTCCCTGAGCCTTTAAATCGTCTTCGGTTGATGCGGAATACCTCGGAATTTATCAAACTTGAACTCCCGGAGTCAAAATAAGACGATTTAGACCAACTGACAAAAGTCAATGCCTACTGAAATACATCCTTCTCAATGATACTGCAAAACAAGGTCGTTTTCATATAGGTAACGGTTTGAGCTAGAAATTTTTTACTTCAAACAAATTTTTAAATATTTCAGTATTTTACTCGCAAACTGTAGATATATTGGGTATTACTTTGTTTGGGGCCTCTCCTCCTTGATTACCCTATAACTTTTCATAAGTGCGCCTATGTACATTTTCTAATACAAAATTTCTTTACAAAAATGTTCTGCTTTTTTTATAAAATTTAAATATCTATTATACATCAAAACAAAATCGGTGAGAGTGAAAGCAATAAAGGTACCCACGGAGTGAATCCAATGAGTGAAATTATTGAGCCCATTTTTACTCAATATTGAGAATTTCAATAATTTCCCTAATTTGTAATAAATCGTATTTGGTGCTTGTAGCTAAATCGGAGTAAATGCCCTTATCATTGAGTGACTCCACCCTATTCCATGGTTGTTGTGCGTTGTCATTGTCTATTCCCATCGTCCCCATTAGGTCATCTGTGGCGTGGTGTATGGTGTGTAGTGCTGGACAAGTCTCCGTTAATCCGGTTATTTTATTTTGGTGAAATATATGTTTGATTGTAGTGGTTTTATTACAATAATTAAAAACGATAATATATTGTGTCTCGATTAATATTTGGTTAAATAAACGGTTAGTTAAATTGTTACCTATACTTACTTACGTATCTGTAACGTACAATATAGGTTATGGCTATCTATTTGTCCGATCAGTTAACCAATTCCTTTAATCGAAACCTAAAATATTGCCTCTAAAACAGATCTGTGCAGAATAGAGCCACTCACCTAATAGTTAGCAGAAACTCACTTCTGTTGCAATAATTTTACTCATAAAATTTTAGTTGTATTCATACTAATAGAGTGAAGATTTCACTCATCCGAAAGTGAAACTGGAATTGATCATTATTGAGTAACATTGAGTGATTTGAGTGAAACTTTTTTATAGTGTATATTACGAATAAAACTAAGGATCTCTCTTTGGGGATCTTCAAATTATGGTCTAATATTTAGAGGAGCGATTCTGCTCATAAAAATAACAAAAACAAGTGCTTATGAGTCTACTATAGCTGAAACGGAGATACCTATCTCTTAGCGAGTATTTTAGAAATTATATACATATAAAATTTGAGTTTTTTTTGTGGGTAGAATAGTCTAAATATCGGAATGAAATTTTACACCCGTATATTATTATTAATCTAATGCCGAAGATTTTTGTGTTTTATTTATAGTTCAACTAGATATATAAACTTAACACAAAAAAACATAATTTTCATAAGGAAATTGTATATTATAATTTACCACAGATATTCGTATAAAAAGTTATGTTCAAAAAAAGAGGGTCCCCAAAACGTGACACCCAGTATATCATTTCTTTGTACATGTACCAGTAATATATTAGACTCAAATAAATAAAGATGTGTCAAGTAACAAGACTCTAACCCAACCATGTTAAATTACATGAAAAAACGTTTGCATATACAGGGTGTTTCAGAAAGACCTCCAGTAAATACAGCGGGTGATAGTACGACAAAAAATAAGAATTTTTTTCTCTTATGAACTATATGTCTATCTCCTCTTGTTTTCGAGATACAGATCGACAAAATAAAAATTTTTAAATATAATTTTTACGATAGTTTCCAAACGGTACGAAATATTTTTATGAAATTTGGTATTCCGGGGTTTTTAAGGACGCCAAATGATTGTTAGTGACTAGTTATTAATGACTAATTACAGTCACTAAAATTTTGATATGAAGTTAATTAGAGTTTAAAATATTACTAAGAATGTATGCGTTGTTTATGATAAATCCATCCATAAATTTCAATAAAGTCACTTATTTTATACACCGTAATATTGTAATAGTTCAATTAAAAGTAATTTTCCTTTTATACAAGTATGTTGTAGGCTTAGTTTAAATTAAAACAAATACTAATAATAACAGATAAATGGCTCGTTTTTCGAATAAAATAAAATACATGTTTTTTTCTTAGAAATGCCAACTAAAATTAATTTCAAAAATATCCATTGGCGTCGAAATTCTAGGGTTTTTAAGAACGGCGTTTCTTAGTTAACACATTTGTATACTAACTCAGCAAATTTTTGTCCATAATTAGTTAAAACTTATTTAAATAATGTATGTAATACATATATTTTTATTTCAGCACCCTGTATATCGAAAACGAAGCATATCCTAAACTTTTTTTTATTAAATTTGTGACGTAAAATTCATCATTAAAGCTATTATTTTATAATATTTTGTACGGATTATTTCATTAACACGATATAGACAAATATAGTAAATTTTAACGCTCTTTAACTAGGAAACTCATCCTCTCAATATACACTCTGTATATTAAGGACAAAAGCTGGTTGACTTTGGGCTAATTTTTTTCAAAAGCGATTTCAGCAATTTTATAGTTAAAATTGCTGAAAGCCCTTTTGTCTAGAATAAATTTCCACTTTGACACATGACATTCGCCATAAAAAACCTAACCTCAAAAAAGTCATAAAATGTCACTTAAAGTGTAGCAACAGCTTGACCTTATTCATCTTGTCTACGAGTTTTAGATGCGCAGTGGCAACGTTCTTTCTCTGTTTGATCGTCGAACAGTGAACATCGGTACAGTTTGATCTATGGACTTTTGTGTTATGTGCACAAAATCGTGAAAAACAAATTTATAACAGAAGAAGCACAAAATGGCACGTATGAATTTCTATAGGAAAAGTGCAAGAAAGAGTTGCCAAGATAGCTGACGTTCTGTATCTCAAAAACAAAAGACGATGGCACTCAGGAGCCCCATGAAAAAATCGCCTCACTTTTCATGTTCTGTCACATTTAATCATCGGTTGTTGGTTTCGATGAATGAGTGAAAGCATTAAAATTTTGGCACTTATTTCTTAGCCAGTCTCTATTTTTGAATCTCACAGAAGGACCAAGGCTACGCTTCCGATGTTCCACCCTGAGCCGTGGCGGTTTTTATCATTTGACTGTGAGAGCGGTGTTGGGTGACCGACGTGACCCGGGACGAATTGCGCCGGGCGCTATCTGCCCCATAAACTTTAAGTACCACGTAAAGCTCTTTGCCCGCTTGTAGAAGACTCGGTGTACACATTCGCGATATCTCAAACCTGAGTTATTATGTTCAATACCTAAATTGTGCGATGGCATTCCTCGCGTTCTCGCCCGGCGAGCTGTGCGCACTGGCTACGACTGGGCTTGCTTTGATCTTATCTGGACACTTCTGTTTTGAAATTAGATGTCGATAGGGGATTTATATTGGCGTGGTGGAAGTGATCGGGACACACAGCTAGTTCCCAAGAAGTGTACGTTGAGCACAGAGCGAGGATTCTTCTCTACCCGATGAATTCAAAGCTTACATTCGTTAGTTAGTTTGAACCAATAAAGTTCTCGCTCAATGATCTTGAAATCCAACTGACCTGAACTTGCATCGAAATAACGAAATGGAACAGAAGTATGTGATATAAGACTCAACAGGTTATACTCTAAGGGAAAGATCAGTTAATCCAAGCCTGAAGAGTTGAAGTGAAAATGCCACGTCATAATAATGTGTTAAATCTTGAATACGGGATATGGGTCTATATTCAAGCACAAGGAAATGATTCCTGTCTAGACAATTCAAGCCCAAACCGTACGGGACTGCCAGAGAATATTTCAGTTGATCAACAGACATTTTAGTGAAAATCCCCAACCAAATAATCGTTTATTAGCCATTGCTAACAACAAAAAATGTTTCAGTATTTAGAATACTTAAAAAAATCTGCGATTTTACATCAGAACGAAACTTATTGATAAGATAACTTTCTGTAGAAGTGAAATTTGCAGTTTGTTAGAGATAGAAAAAATTAAATTATTAATTATAATTAATATTCTCTTTACCGTTGCAGCTACTATTACTGATTGAGGAATTTTCAACTGGAGAAATATTCATTTTACTCTAAATCCACATATAATTAAAGATCAACCAGAGATATTTTCAACATTGAAAATGTTTAAAGAATCGGTAGTGGAACGTTAGATGTTTAGGAAAATATGTTCAAAATGTTCGGTTGGGACCGCTGGGCGCAGGGCTTGTCCGATCGGAGCGATTTTTATGTCGTTGTGTAGATTCAACCATGCTAGGTCAAATACAAGTGATCCGGTTCCTGTTGCTATGTCGATAAGTGTGTGCAGTTGGGCTATGTATAATAGTGTGATCACCAGCCGGTGATCACACTATTATTATTTTACTTAGAAAGTATATTACTGTTCCAAACAAAATTACTGGTCACCTGACTTGTAATCATTTATGAAGGCTCTTGTCTTGTCTTTTAACGAGTAAAATTCGATGATGAATTGTATTCTTATGCATATAATAGTAAATTTTGTAGAAAATTTCCATTGAAAAATTTGTAGTAACTTTGTTGTACATTATAGCAACCAAAAATTTATCGCTAAAATATGGTAATATAGTGATAATGAATATGGCAAAAAGTATAACCCTATCCTAATAAAAACATATTTACCAATTATAAAAAAAATATCCGATATGATAACAAGGTTTGTCCTGAAATGAACCTGTAATATTACAAATTGGAATCGCGATCAGCTGCTTTGTGGTACTTTTTTTGGTGATTGTGTCTTGTGTGTGTATATGGAGTTATAGTCTTTCCGATCTTAACTGAAGACCAAAGAGCTAGGCAATATGTACCAGGTTCGATCGTTATACAGCAACTCGGCATTGAAATATATGAAAAACTTGTTCCCATATTTACTTAGCCATACTCATATACAGGTCTGGTCGAGGTAAACGTGGAGGTGGTAGAAATGTAGACGCCCTGTTGAAGAATGCGCGTGCAGGTGAACGGCGCACAAACACAGGCGCACTGGGTGACCGGCCATAAATTTCAGTTGTTGACAAATTGCCTAGCAGTGCAGTGGAGCAATACGGGATTATTTTATTGTTGATTATTTTTATTTAATAACTTTTCTAACCTAAACTAACAATCTTTCCTCATCCTTTCCTGGCAAGGATATGTTCATACTTTCCCGTTGGTTCTTGACGAGCAGCATTATATTTTAATGAAAATGTAAATGTTTTCTGATATGTCATAACTAAAATATACCATCAATATAATAAAATTGTTTGAGGACTACAATCCTATACTAAAACGTAACAATTTTTGGATTAATCATATTTCATTAAACCAGCTGAAGCTCCGGAGTTTTTTTAAGTTTTTTCAATGCTATAAGAATATTCAGCGCTCGCTACATTGCATTTAAGACTTTTAATGAAAAAATTCCGCGGCGGTCTGCGAATTGGTCGACATAAAATTACTTTCTTATTACTCGGACATTACCGTCCGCATTTTTTATTTGCGTACATAATCACTTATAATTATTGGCGAATGAGGTCAAAAGGGTCCCTCGCTCTGCGGGCGCAGATGTCCCAACATAGAAACAACGTTTTCGCCGCGACTTATATATAAAAATTGAAGATTTTTATTAATTTCCAGAAAATTCTGAAAAAAAAATGATGTACAACAGATTGCGCTGTTTTTTTTTTATTTTCAATAAAATATCCAGTGGCTAAATCTCCATTTGCAAGATAAGTAGTTAATGTCCAAAGTTACAACTAAAATATATAAACAAACCAACAATAAAAGCAATAAAATTACAAAAAAATAACAATATGATGTATAAATAAACATAGGCATTACAATTAAATAAAATGTACCAGTCAAAAAAATAAGCAATAATATTAACAATGATCACAAAATGAGTTTTCATATCTTGTAGACCTCAAGAGATACGTCTAGAGTATGATCCAAACTAAAATAACTAGTAAGCGTTTTATATATAGGTGTCAAATGTCAGATAAAATTCCTTCTTATGACGAAGTAAAGAAAAGATACTTGCAAAGGGTGGCCACCACGATCGTCCGACTTAACGCCCCACGATTATTTTTTGATTCATTGAAATCGAGTTTATTCTTCTCCAGTAACCCAAAAGGAGAAGTCCATTGGATTTAAACCCGAACTAAGAGGTGGCCATGGTTTGCCGCTGCCTTGTCCATACCATCGGTTGGGAAAAACAGTGTTCAGATGATTCCGAACTTCGATAGGATAATGAGGTGGGCTCCATCATCTAAATACCACATGCCAGGACGAATATTTAGTGGTACAAGTTCAGATAATGTTCTGCGTTAGGATTGTCAGAAAGTTCAATCAAATGATCAACTATTCCAAAACAAATGTTCATTTTAAATTTATGCCGAAAATGTCGAATCCAAATTTCATTCGGGTTCTTAACCGATTTGTTATTTGCTTTCTCGTTTTCGTCGTATTTCGATTCTCTACAAATTGTCTCTTTATAGCATTCAGATTGCTTCGTTAATTTAGGTTTTGTAAGCAAAAAACTAAAAAAATGCGTTTGTTTGCATAAAAATGGTTATAAAAAATTAATTAATGGTAAATTGGAGTAGGAAACATATAAGCATATATCTCAGAATGTCTTTTATATGATGACACAGTCAATTTGCTACTAGTATTTTTGTTACAAAATCACTGATTTAAAGCTCTAGTGGCCTATTAACTATTACCTTAAGGTAAGTTGTGCTAGACCGACCCAGGAAACTGCTGTTCCAGTATGGCCCTTTCGTTATACTACATTTTGAATAATATTCATAAAATATTTCTGTTGGAAAAAGTCCCTTGACGATTTCAAACATTATGTCTAATAACACTTGTACGAAAATATGTAATTGTATATTACAATGTAGAATATTCCTACAAAGTATTTTTTCTTTGTGGAGAAAATTCTTGTCCGTTTATCGGACTAAAGCCTAACCCGGAGTCGCATTTCGACCCATTATAGAATAATAAGGCAATTTAAGTAATTTATAACATAATTTTTGCGATTACCCACGGACCATCGTAAACGGTTCCATTATATCGGCATGCATATAAAAGAAGAGATTGCCGACGAAATCGACATCGACGAATGTGCTGAAAAGTCCGCCACAATTTTACTTTATTTTTAAACGCATTGGTATTCAGCAAAGCGGATTTTTTATGGGCGAAATTTTATGTGTGAATGCAGACGTAGCTGTAAAGCCCGACAAATCTTCGGTTTACGAGATTGCCGAGTATATGTAAATAATTAATACTACGCTTCAATAAATTTGTAATTATTTGGTTTTAATTAAAATGCCTAGCAGCCCTAGAACCGGTTGTAAAACTAGCGGGCAATGGTTTAATTATTGCATTTTGAAAGAGATCTAGTCGTATTTAATGTATTAATTTATTTTGAAAATCATTTTCGTTTGATCATCGAAACTATTTTAATTTAATTAAAAAAATGGATTACAGAAAGCTGCGTCATCGTCAGTAATTCTGCTCTGTGTGAGGCAAACCCACATTTGATTCGCTATATTTAATACTACAAGGCGTAAATAAATAAATACGAAAAAATGAAGGAGGTGATTCCTTGTTGAAAATTAAGGAATTCTTCATTTAAAAAAATCTCTTCGACCCTCCCTGCGGTTTTATGGTCCTTCGAAAAGGGAAAGGGAAAAAAATTTAGTTGCCATATTTCCTTTAAATATAGAGAAAGTTGCAAAAATTAAGTTAATGCCGTCATTCCGTCATTTGTAGTCTAAGTAACTTGAAATACATGTACAAAATTTTGGCCAAACACCATTGAATTACATATATGATCGTTTTAACAAGCGTGATCGCAAATTTTTTATTTCTTAAATCTTTTTTTACATGTGGAGAGATCTCTCTCAGATAATTATTGTTGTTGCATTCACGAGGTATATAAATGCAATTCTTTGATTTTGAAAATCTAGGCACGTCCGTAAAGTATTAGTTGTCTGAAAAAAACTGTTCAAATGCTAAATTTGTTACTTTATCCTCCTTAATTTTTACAATAATATAAAATATATGGAAATTACATCCACAATCTGTCCCAAATTTTTTGCTCTTTACTTACAGCCTATACAGGGTGATTTACAGCTTATCCAAAAAAAAATCAAGAACAGATACGTCACGAAAATGGAGTCAATAACGTAAAAAAAATTTTGTAAGATCCTTATAGCTTCCGAGAAAAAAATTATTGAAGTTGTAGTCTTTTCAACCTTTACATCGCTGAACTCCGATTTTAGTATTATCGTTGTTGCGATAGTGTTTACATTAGTTTTTCAAGTGTCAAACATGGCTTATGTGTATAGCAACTCGAAGTTGATGGATATCGTTTTTAATTTGAAGCTAGACAACATTTGTATTAGTTCATAGAAACTGGGTAAGATTGGACCAAATGTGTTTACACATCTGTGGATAAAATTTTGAACAGTTGTTGTAACATCAGATATGTCAAATTATTTTATTAATTAAAGCCACAAATTAATTTTATTATTTAATAATAACGATAGCGACAAAGGCAGTTTAATTTGCTGATATAAAATAGGCGTTATAAAATTTTATTTATTTCTTTCCTTGGGACATAATTTTTTTGTTCTTTTTTATTACACTTTGCCGCCGTGTCGGTCGCCGTACAGTAGTGTATTTTTGAATCATCGAATTGCCCTTTTTGATTTTTTTTAACAAAATTGTATTTGTAAGAGTCCACTGTACAATCAAAAATTTAAATATAAAATAGTGAGTTAACAAATGTGATATTGCATTAAATGCATTCAAAAAATGAATCAGTTTAAGTATTTTTAGTAATTACTTAATAAGATCCAGATGTTTATTTAAAAGAAAAACTGAGATAACATTTATTTTTATTCATTTAAAAGTTCCAAGAACATCAAACATTTTTCCATTATTTCGAGAATAAGTCTCAGATTTTGTGACGCCTAGTCAAACACACCATGTGTATCTCATTAAAGCTAAAGATTGCCTTCAAATTTTGTATTATGTATTCTATATCCTTCACTGGATTAAGTCAAGGTCAAATATCTAACCACAAGGTTTTTTTTGGTCCAAGCCAAAGCCGTATCAATGCAATCGCGATTACAAAATCCCTTAATTTGACATGGTTGTAAACTTCTGCTTGACACACAAGCTTTAAACGTACGTCGATATTAATGGAGAAGAAATTTACAAAACTGGTTTAAGGAAGATCTCGATCTGAGTTCATATTCGTCTTGAGCTTCTGATCTCGTATTAATTTGACGTGTCAAAATATAACAAGTGAACAGATCAAAATTAATCACTATGCTCGTAAATAAATACCGACAGTACAAATTATACGCGTTGTGGTTAATACTAGTTAAAAACTACTATTAAAAAATACTTGACTATTCCAAATTTCGACATTCACCATTTGTTTCGCAACTGAAATAAAAGCTGAACCCCCAGGGCAGAATTTCATACCTTTATTTCCAGATATATCATTTCTAAATGTTACCAGTGTTCAGGCGTCTGTATTTCCGAAAACATACAAATTATGCGAGCAATTTAAATTATAAAAATGCAGAATGTATCATTTACTCAGTACTTCCTTCTTAATCGCATGACCTTAGGCCAAATATTTGTATCAATGCAATTTTATTTTAAGTTAAATATCGTCCAATTTAAGGTTAAAAATATAGTTCCTGAGTTCAGGCTGTAAATTGCGATAGACGCCCCAAGGCTGTGGTTAAAAACGCATAAATTATTTTAATTACGTCATTATAACTACAAGAATTTTTATAAATTAGTATACATTTACAGATGGCACGGCAATGGATATTTAGACCAATCCAAAGGCTAGACTATATTATATCCAGGTAAGGATCAAACGATGATCGGTGATAAATACAAAAAAGAAATAAGAAAAAATGCAATTGAAAACAATGTGCAGAGCAAAGCAAAAAGTTTTATAGTTTAATACACAAGCAAATACTTTTTAGGTTTATTTTATTCCACCAAACATTCCCTCAATGAAACATCATATATATTAAAAAACTGAGTACCAGCTCTTCTATATAATGTCAAATAAAAACTAAGTACCAATTGTTTTGAATGTATGCGTTCGAATGTACTTCTATAAGATTGTATCGAATTCCAGGGTCCGATTAAAGTTCTGTGATAACGATTTCCATCCCATTCAGTTGTTTTAGAACCCGAATAGGGCGCTAATACCGAAACAAGTTTCCCTGAGCCTTGCACGAGTTTACTTAACATAACACAAGCCTGGCAAGCTTTGAATTAATTGAATTATTGGACCGAAAAGAAATTAATCTTGTAATATGTAGGGGGATTGTGTAATAACTCCCTACAGCCGACCTGCTGTCGAACTGAGATGCGGGAGAAAGGGATATGAACCCGAAACTTGTAGGTAATGAACAGCGATTGGCATGTACATTTGTATATAACAGAATTTAAATGTTGATGATAATGAATACGGTGATGATGACAGATACAAAATTAGTTTTAAATAATTGAAGCTTTATTGTAAGCAGTTTTTTTTAACTTGTTGAAATAATTAATACAAGAAAAGCAGTAAATAGCAAAATCAACATTATAGATGTATTAGAACTATGAGCCAGCCATCAAAAATTGACATATTTTCGAAGGCTTTCATAGGTTTCCGGCACGACGAACGACAGCCAGAGACTGCTAGAAACAAATGAAATATCCGCAATTTTAGGATTCTCCATCCAACCCCTGAAGCGTTCGAGACATTGCACAAGACTGAGGTTAAATGAATTCATAGAGCAACATCGGTGACCAGCCACAGACCATGGACTCAAAACGTCAGAAGGACAAAATGTTCACCCATGTTTCGAGTTCAGCTGGTAATATCTAAAAGAGCAAAAGTGAATCGAAATACATTGAAAGAACACAAAAACTCACTTATTTTGACTTTTCAATTAACATTTGCAGGGTCAGACAATTATGATATGTAAATAATACAAATAGGAAAGTTGGTTAAAAGCTGCACCAAAAAGCTTATATGTAAAGCTTATGGGTGGATAGACCAAGTAATCAGGAGAGCATTAACAAGGAAAGTATATGAAGTACAGAAACAGATAAAAAACGGAGACAAACCAGAAAATAAATTGATATTGGAAGTTACTGAAGAAACTAATAGGAAAACGAAGGAAGAGGATGATGAAACACATTTTCTCTGATCTTTACAGAGAAGAAAGTAAAAATTTTACTACTGTTTCGAAGTAAAAACAAAATTGTTGCTAAATTTTCTTGGGGATTTATCAAATTATTCCAACATGTTAATTTCTGCCAAAGTTGCCCCAGTTTTAGATTTATACCTACATACTTGAACTATGAATGACTGACTGTAGTTAACGCACAGGATTCGAAAGATACGTGAAACTTGGCGGGGCGTCGGATAACATCGCCTTCGGCTATTTGGATTGCAGGCGAGTCTGAGCACCCACGCCGATCCTTGCGCTGTTGCTCTTAGGTGCAAGCCCCAGGGCGCTTGCTTAGGCCCTAAGCCCCGTCCCAACGCAAATTCAGTAAATGCGGCGACGCTAGCCGTGTTTTGGGGCATTCCGGTCTTTAAGCGGGTTAGAATCGCGCCGCCCGAGTTACTTATTCAAGGGGTGGGCCACGATTCTGAACATTTGCTTGAATTCATTACAATAGAGGCAGCAATCAGTAATAATAACAGAATAATTCACATAACTTTTATCCCCCTATCTCTACTCTGTCTGTTACTAAAAAAATTGTGAAGATCAAAGTTGCATGAAATTTTTTGCGATATCAAAGAAATATATATAGAAAAACAAGAGTCTGTTACATTTCGAAGAAATAAACCAGTCTTTTGTTTTTTAAATGGGACACTGTGTATATCGACATTGTGAAATTATTACCAACAAACTGTACATTTTCTCAAATTTTCAGACAATATTTTATGAAAGTTCGCTACAATTTGTCCTGTCGCAATATTAGAAACAATGATGAACTTCCATGACAGTGCTCTTGATGAGAACCTTCTGGGGAAACACTGATTTAATATTTACAATTGACTGAAAGAAACTCTCAAAGGCAGCAGTTGTGCTCGGTTAATTCTGATTCAGCGTCTGATTTACTGCCCAACGAATCGGAAAGGACGACTACCAGGCAAGTATCGATGTACCGATCGATGTACCGGCACAGAAAATGGGAACGATAAAGAGATTAAGCGATGGTATCGTCGCTATCGCGGTACCGAGCAAGAGTTCCCCAGGTATGACGCTTATTTATGCGGTGCGCAAGTCGACCACCACACACGATACCACCATTTAACCGGTCCCAGCTCGCACGATCACATGGCGAAAATTCAAACCATTTTGCGCGCATTACAATGACAATAAACAACTGCGGTGCCACTTAAAATTATCTCTTATCGAATCTGCACTGCGACTCGCTAAATAGGCCCCAGATAGCAGGTTTTTAGATTGCGCCAGTGTATAGAGATGTCCAGATGTACCGGTATGGCAATGCAGGTACAAATGGCGGGTACACGGGATGGAAGGAGGGAATCAGAAAACTTTACGCTGGCTTTTTTAAAATAGAAATCCCCAAAACATAATTATACTCCACTGCCAAAAATACTGAGGCAGTAGAGTCATAAATAAATCAATCAACAATTTTTACTATTTCTTAATCTGATGAAATAATTTTGTGTATTCTCTGCATGGAAATTGTAATGTTGTAATGTGTCGTGCCTTATGCGTAGTGTTCCGAACATATCAGCTTGTGTATGCTTAAAACTTTTTATTATTACAAGCGCTTATTTCTATCTTTGTCTATCGTGTATAAAAAGATAGACGATTGGGGCAGCATGGTTTGAGTTCTTGAAATCCCATGTTGTGTCAGTTTCCAGTGGAGGCATGTCGGTGGATGTCATAAACGCATAAGTGGGAAATAAGTGTTACTATTTTCACATTTTAGCAATTATAACAAGTTTTGTTAAAAATGTGGATAAACTGGCTAAAGACAAATTACAGGTTTAAGATGGAAGGATTCGAAAAATAAATGATTTAGAGGAAAAAATCGTAGCTTCCTCTCTCTAACTTTTTTCCAGGATAAGATCTTTCCGATTTATGCTGTAAATCATCTACAGCTATCTCTTTCCACTTCTCTATCGATTCCTATTGCTGTTTCTAGATGCATTACCATATCTACCATATATAATTTCAATTATTGAATTGGAGATTCAGATCAGTATGATCCATCCTCTTTCAATGTAATCCGCATTTTCTGTCTACTTCAATCTTGGTAGGAACATAAGAGAGTACATCGCAACATAAAGTTTTAAGAATAAATATTCCAAGAAGTAAGTAATCTGGAGAAAGAATTATATTCCTAAGGCCTCTTTCTCTTTCTTCCACATCCTATTTTGCTGTTTTGTATGTGTTCCAAATCTTCTATACCTAGCTATTTGCCAATTGTTTATCGATTTCTATTGATTTCTGATAATGTTCGTTGCAATTTTCCACATTATTTTAAGACGCATTGCCCAGTATTTCTTAACTAACTTCAATTGAATTGACTGAAATTCTGATCAATATCATTCTACTAATCTACTAATTCAATTTCTATTTCTTATTTACAAATTCTGTAGATATTCAGTAGAGAAATATATCGCATTTCCTTCCATTTTTTTCAATTCTTCTCATCATTATTTTTCTGTAATTCTTATTAGATCTGCTAGATTTTCCATATGCAATGACAGTACCAGCGCTTTCTGTGGATTCATATGTTCATTTGGATGTTTTTATGTAGACTTTGGACAACTAGTCCATATTCATTTGTGTGAGTATGAGGACTTTTTCGTCGAGCAAATTGGACCTTACAACCTTCACAATAGCTTGTTTTGTTCGAGTAGTGCAAATACTCACGACATTCCCAGAACCAACACCATTACTCAGCCAGTACGCCTATCGGCCGGCTTGTGCTCGTTATGGGAGTTAATCACGGTATCTGATAACCCTAGGCGTCGCGCCATATTCTTAAATCGAATAAATAATGAAGTTAAACAAAGACTGGGTGTCATATTTTTCGAAGCGACTCGCAACTCGGTAGCCGGGATAATTTTAAGTAGCCAGTAGCAACCGTTCCAGTAGACCACTTTATATTGTCCGCCCACCGTGCCAATTTATTTTTCGAGATGCATTCGTTGCCGGACGGCATAAATTGCCAACATTCCGCATCACGGGAGAATATTTATCGGTCTCCTAGCCTTTAACTCTGGATTTATTGTCAAAAAGATATTTCACTGTCATCAAGAGCTGTTTGCTTTTGTTAATCTGCAGAAGCGGTTTTTATTTTCTCAAATACCTACTGATCCCATCAAGAGAAATACCCGGTTTTAGTACGATAGTTCTGACTCAGCGCTGTTTCAAATAGCTACTTAATAGAAGCCGAAGTGGAACACGATCTTACTTCTTTATTATAACCCCAAGGCGTCCATTACCACTTTGGCGATATGTTCATATCATTGCCTCTATATGCTCTTGCATTGCTCTAACTGAACGTTTCATGAGCGATTGAAGTTAATGATTCACTATTGAAAGAAATCCAATCGAATGTAATTGAATCTGATGATGCTGGACAAAAGCATTTTCATGTATTGTGAAGCATTTAGTGATTTTTGGGGTATCTTTAACCTCTTTAAGGCGTACATTTTTGTATATTTTGAAGATCTGGAGAAATAAAAATGCAATCCTTTCCATATTAATATTGCTGCAACATATTAACAGTAACATCAGGAGTTCTGTAAATGGAGACATAAGGCCAGTATCTTCCGAGATATCAACGTGAAACAGCTCAACCTCAACAGGAATCTGCTGCTGGCTCCGGTCACGGGTAACTTTTTCGACAGCCCAGTTCAACACACTCTATTAAGGCCTGGTATCTACACATACGTCGATAAATGCCGGGAATGTTCTTGAAATCCAATTTTCAAATTAATTTACCCAACGTAAGAATAAATAATCGGGTTCCACCTGATGATTAATGTTTTCTTCACGTACCGTGACTGGCTCAATCGCGTACATCAAATGGTCTGTTAACATTAAGCACGGAAATTTTTATATCAGATCATTAGGTTATAATGAATCGCCATATCACAGCACTCGCCGTCGATAAGTACCGGGGGTAGCTCCGGCTGAAAGTGTGCTGGTTTTTTTTTCGATGATAAAAGATGGATTGCCCGATGTACAGGGTGGTTACAAGAAAATACCGCACCAATTAAAATTATGTTAAACTGTAAACAATTTTTTAAATGCGTAGAATACTACCAAGAATAAGACATGAAGTTCATATGAACATAATGTCCAAAAACGCTTCATTCTCGAGATAGAGGGTGTTAAAATAGTGGCCCGCAACATTTAAAGTACGATGGTTTTTCGGGTTATTATGCAGTGGACTATGAAACATTGACCGAGTCACCACTGAATATGTAAACAGTGGCGTATGGCGAACGTTTGGAATTATTGAAAGTGACAAATTACAGAAGCCATCGTGGAACGCCTCAGAGAGTCGCCAACCAACAAGAGTTGAAATGAAGGGCTTAGGGGTTCTGATAAATGGACTGCCCCCACAGAGCCTAACCCGTGAACAACAAAGGCAGATCGAATATTCATAGCTAAGGCATAACAACCAGAAAAAAATGCATTTGATATATCTTTCTAATGGGTTGCAAGCGCAAGCAGAACCATCTGACCAAAATATAGTCAAAAAAAACTCAGAAAAGAAAGGAAAATATCAAGAACTGGCAATAGAAATAGAACTAAAATACTAGAAACTAGAATAGAACTTTCAAGAATCAATTTAGATCAGAATATTTATACTTACAATTGCGCAAAATGTAATGTAACACGATATTTTTTAAACCAAAAATGAACTTTTGATGGACTTGGTTCATCAAGCGGATAAACAAGTGAAAGCTGTTAAAAAATTAAATTGACTTGAAAAAAAATGCTTTTAAATGTTTTCTCCAATGTAAATTCGACAAAATTACCTGTCTACAGGGTGTCCCCAAAAACATCAATTCCCCCCAAACTATTCAGGGTTAAGTCCTATCAAAATAATGTTTCGGATAAAAGTTGCAGGATATCAAGAACCCAATATGCTGGTGACATTGGAATTGCGTTTCAAAGTCACGTCAAGGTCAATTTCAGAATATTAACCCTATTTTTATAACAGCAATCGATAAGCGCCAATTTTACATCCGAAAATGATTTCAGAAAATTTTTCTTGTATGTCCTTACAGGTTATTTGGAAGTTAAATTAATTTTTCTCTATAATAAATCGACAAAAATGTTTCAAGAGATATTTGGAAGATTTTGAATGACAAATTAGATGTTACATTTGGATTTAACCTTCACCATAAGTTACAAGGTCAAACGAAGATCAACATAATATCAAATGGAATACGCTATTTTTATACCAGCAACAGATACAGCGTAAAATTTTAAGTCGGAATCTGGGATCATATAATTTTATTTAGTATGACCTTGCGGGTTATTTGAAGGCCAAACTTATTTTTCTTAGATAAGAATGGCTCTAAAAGTTTAGTAGGCATATCCAACTAAAACTAATATAATGGATTTTGATAACAATTTTGAAATGTAGCACATCGTTAGGTTAATAATTAAAATTTAGCAATAGGGTCATTCTGGCCGCTGACATATAATCAGCTTAGCTTTGGTCAAATTCAAGGTTGCCATTTAATTTATTTTTCAAAATCTTGCTTGAAACAGTAGACCTTTTTAGTAGAGACGTCACGTCACATACGCCAAATAATAGGCAACCCTATAGTCAAGAAGCATTTCTCAATATTTTTACTAGATCTATAATCTAAATCTAAATATTAAACATATTTAAGAGGTTTCAAACCCCAAGTGACAAACTAATAGAATTATAGAATTTATATATTTAAATTTATAGAACAATATTGACTTTTATAGTAACTAAAAAATATTTATGTTACTGAGCATACGCATTAGAGATAATTTTAAGTAAACGAAGTAGCCCTGAAGTTTGGTTATGGTTAAGAGCACTTGAAGGAAAAACACTCGCTAAACACACTGACATAGTACAACATAGAAAAAGCAATAAAAATACTTATTAGAACTAGAAAATAAAGGAAGAGAAACTGACATAATGACAACGATGACTTATCAACAAGATCTTACCTGCGTATGAGACTATTCTTCCAAGCAGTGCATTATGAATAACACGGCTAATATTACATTTTACTTTATTTAAATTTAGGAATACATTTTTATATTGTTTTTTGTATGTTTTAAGCACATTAATGTATCTATTTTACGAAACACGTGTTGGTTGTTTTAAAATACTTCTAAATCCTTGTAAAATAAATTAAGTTGAAGTTGTTCATTTTTATAGTATCTATGTAAATAGTACACAAGGGTTAGATTTGGTCTGTTCAATTTCAGCTATGACAATTTGTTGCGGGTTGCCTAAATATCTGACTTCACACTAAAAGGGTTTGATCTCCAGACGACTTGCAAAAATTGTCTGGCCACATATTCGGTCGTAAAATTTGGGGCTCTATCGATTGCTAGGTAAAAAATAGGTGTACCTTTTAATATTTTTATGTTGACCTGTAATAACATCTAGATGTGTTTCTCTATATCACATTTAAAAAGTTTAGACAGCAATTTACGTACATTAGTCAAAGTACCAATAATTATACACAACAACTGGGATGAACACAAATCAATTCTGCTTGCCGGTATTTTGATGTGCAAACTAGAAAACTCAAACCAATATGGGCGATTTATGATGACATGTCACTTTTGAAGAAAAATACACATTTACATTTCTCATTTACAATTTCCAAGCCCAGTAAATGAGAAATGTACAGAATATGCATATTTTACTTAAAAATTATATTTTAATTTTTTTTAGTGTATTCTCTAAACTATAACTGGTTCAAATATTAAATATTAAAGACATTTTATTGTAGAAAACTCTTTCACGATAATGAAAAACAAGAAAATGGAGAGTATCTTTCAATAAATTCTTAATTGCCTATCTGCGGAGCACCTAATAAACCGAGCAGCATGTGCAACAAGCGGTAATTACACAGCAATTAAACTCGCGGGTCAGACAAAGTGTGAAATACACCCGAGGAGCGAATCGCCTAAAAAACCGTTCGAATTAAGCAGGAAACAAAAGTCGATTATTAAGTCCTTCTCTGGAGCCGCTGGAATGACTTATGAACGCCACCTGTATCATTACCCACAATTTGCAATGACAACATAATGGTTTAATTGATACACATGGACCGGGATCGGACACGGAGGCGTACAGCGGAGTGGAATTGCTGGCCGGATCATCATCTCCTCCTCTCGACTAGAAAACGTACATAAATATTGGGAAGTTGTAGTGCAAACGTGAGTTATATGTAAAGGAGTACCGGTACCGAGGTCTGAATTCACTCGGAATGGTAAATTATCGGTTTTGGTACAAGGAAAGGGACATGAACGTCGTTAGTTCTATTCACGAAGAGTAACGGCTTGTCTATTTGACTGACAATTACAGAACACAAGTAAAATGAACGCATAAGTAATATGAATATAGCCTGCTGGATAAGATACCTTGAAAAATACACTGCGTATAATTAAAAAATGAAATTTTGATCCACCACAATTTAGTAGATCATTGGAAATGATTAATTTGTGAGGTTAGGTTCAGTTCAAGAAATTTACAAGAAATATTCGTTTTCGAATTTTGGAAGAAAGAAAATGCAGTTAAAAAACTTTTAATTTGTGAGACAAGGTTCAATTTTTTTGAGCATATATATGTCTACTACATGCAGGGTGATTTATTTCAATATTGCTTCTCAATTGTTCAAGATGAAACTCTTAGTAAATAGGTTTGAAAGTATATCTATTACGGTAAAGATTTTCGTATACGCGGGAGCATATATTGGCCTCGTTGCTTACGAATTATGTTTATGGTATTGTCGACTTCGCGGTAAAAGCCATTCATAGAACAGAACTCTACTCTTTTACGGTGGTTTTGAGATATTACGACTTGAGCTTGTTACAAGTGTTGATTTTCACCTTGAGGCGCCCAATTTTCAGTGCAAAGTGTCTGGTGTCATACTGCCGTGCCAAAATAGTACTCATAAATAAATCAATTCATAATTTTATATATTTTCTGCATAGAAATTGTAATGTGCCGTTCATTTCGCATAGTGTTCAGATACTATGTTGACCAAACGTGAGCATTTATATCTTTTATCGTGTACAGAAAAAGAAACGACTGATGCTGCATGCCTTGATTTCCTGAAATCCCGCTCTGTCTCGTTTTCAGCTGGGAGGTGTCAGTGTCAGTGCGTGTCATAACCGTACAAGTGGCAAAGCCGTGTTAGTATTTTCAAGTTTTATTTATTACAATAAACATTGTTGTAAGTGTCCTTATCAGCACTAAAAGTTGCGATCTTTTTATGGAAGAACCAACGAAGAGAAAAAGTAAACTTCGACGTATTGAAATTTTGGACATATGTTGATATGAACTTTCTTTCATAAAATAATTTAAAAAACTACTCACTAAACTATTTTAGATTACCTAGGAATAAAGAATATGTTTCAAAACTCTCTTGGCTTCAGGTTTAAGCGCTCTTTGATTTAATCTCGTTGATTTGAGAGATGATCGATTCAGTACATTTCAAGTTTCATTATATTTACGAGATATTTTAAGTCGTGTGCCACAGGGTTCAGTGCTGGGTCCTATTCTAACTGCGCATCTCTATCGCTTTTCCATGCCGCCGACTTGAAGCTCTTCACCTTCTTTGACTTTACCAAATGACCTTGATCTCGTTGATCGCACTTGGAATGGTTGCTACCCTTTGTGTGTATATGCTCAAAAACGGTCCTAAATTAAATTACATAATTGAAGGCCATAACCAAAATTCTGTATAATATAATGTCCTTGGTGTTGTCATTACAATCGTTGTGAAGTGCTCATGTATCCAAAATTGTAACCAATTCATTTATATATTATTCGTAGATCTTTTCAAGATCTTAACACGGTTACTTTTCTCAGGATTTACAATGGGTACATAAATTCGTCCGCATATTGAGTTTGCTGTAACTATATGGTTTCCTCTTCTAAAGCAAGACATTCTTCAATTAGAAGGTAATCAAAGATGCGCTACCAAACTTCTCATTGGATCTAAACGTCTTTCTTGCGAAACAAGTCTTACGGGATTAAATCTGTAGTGTTTGGAAGGTACAAGGACACCTGAGAGTTTCATAATGACATACCTACAGGGTTCTCCACTATAAAACCTACTGTCCAGATGATATCTTCGACCGTAACAAGGATGTGACATTAAGAGGTTATGATAAGGAACATTTTTTTCACATTGGTACAATACAGTGTTTCTCGTGTGTTTGACATAATATGGAAGTCACTACACCAAACTTGGACTCTAGCTACCAATGTAAAAATAGTAATAATACTTAGTATTACCAGTTTGAAAACCAAAATTATTAATTTTTGGTTTTTATGAAACCAATTTTTGCTCCTGTTTGTGCAACCGAGCAGTTTCAGCGAAGTTGTCCAAAGTGAATCGAGGAATGATTAAACAACAATTTGCAGATGGGCAAAAAATGGAATTATTTGAGGTACCGCCGTGAGCGGCGCACTTTTTCCCGCTAGGAAAGTAAACAAAAAGTAAATGAATTTTACGGTATTTTAGTTCTTTGAGCAGTTAACCGAGCGTCCCGCTGCACACTCCGACTAAGCCAAATCTCGGAATCGTGCTTAAAATATTTCTTTTATATTTCCCGTCCATAACACAATTTACTAAATCATCAATACGGTAAATAAGCGAGTGAAAAAGCGGTGGGTTCTCATTTCTGTCGGGATAAAATTATCTTTTTTTGTCGTCCCGAACACAAATCGATTGAACAAAGGAACAAAACGGTCGAGTATTCCAGCCAGTTTAATAAAAGCTGGCGTTCCGGAAAAAAAATTGTATACACTCTTAATTTATTTCATTTATTTAGGTTGGAGATATGTTCATGGTAAACAACGGAATCAATTTGAGGACTTTAAATGAGATTGAGGGTAAAAAAAAGGTACGATATTAATGTCGGGACAAAAACCGATGAGACATTAATCGATCTTTGGCTTCTGGTGGATTATTTACTTAGACCTGAGACGAATCGCCTCCGAATCGTTAATATCGACTAATATTTGTCTTTTTGTTCGTAGCTTATCGCAAGAAACCTAAACAATAGTAAATAGTAATAAATTGATGCTGTAATAAGAAAAACGCGAAGCGGATTTGGTGTTTTCTAAAACCATGGGAATTAGAGAAGGAGCTATTTTGATTGACTGAAACTAAAGATGAATAATAATTCTTTTTATGTAATATTTTTTATCTTGCTTTTTCTCGACATAAACTTAATTATTTGTTTCTTTTTTTTTTGACTTTCCATTCCATTTTATTCATGCATTTCTTCTTATCGACTTTTTTCATTTGTTTCTATTAACGTCTACAATTATTAATTTGCAGAAGCAGACAATTTTAGTTTAAACTTGGTTTATGTATTTTAACATTCCAGCTTTTTCCACTTCGCACATTTTTTTAAATAGTAAACTTTATTATTCTAATAGGAAAAGCCCAATTACAGGAATAATTAATTATAAATAAAACATTAAGTTAATAAGTTTCTTAAAGAAATATTTTACCCAATAAAATGGAGCAGTCGAATCGCTAACAAATTTCATAAAACATTTGTGTTAAACATTTTTTGATCGTGTGAAAGAAAAGAGTGTAAATGGAGATGGAATATTACGTGAGTGACCCCGTACATTGTGTCAATAAATTAACAACAAAATTTGGATATTTTCGACAAAAACGGCAAAATCCCCACGCAGATCAGCGTAACCCAGCACGCGCTAGTAGGTGATTTTTTTAGAATGGTTGTCGGAGGTATTATTTCTTGTTGGCGTTTTTCATGAGCGCAGCATTGTTAAGCCCGGACTAGATCCAGTGTGTAATTTACAATCTTATTGTTGGGATTAATTCGATGTCTCAAACTGGTTGTTTTTTGTGGTTTTATTAACGAGCCGAGGCGATTTAATACGCCATAATAACACGGTGCGATTGATTGGCCAGCTTTCGAAAATAATAATCGCCCGAAATTGATCGGGAATTTCTTTCGGGCATTGTGCTCAAAATTAGTTTCAAATCGGCTGAATTTATTCGGGCTCGGAGCCGTAACACCTTTTTGTATTCGTTGGAATAACAACTGTCTCTCCCAGATACCGTGCGATGTTTCTCTACACGCATATATTTATTTATAAATTTAAATCGTTTGCGATGCCCAAAACAAATATTCATGCTAAAATAATCGTGCTTTATTAGTTGTATAGTGACCCGAACTATTGTACAGGGTGTGTATAAACTTGGAGTGTAAATAAATCCATATACATATGATAACTCAATTGGCAGGAATATATTTTGCAAACAGATTTTTGTCAAGTAAGAACTGAGACCACAATAATTAATTAAATCCAAGGAATACAATGAATATGCGCCGTTTATAAAAAAGGTACTTGGATAAGAGAAATACAGTTGATATTATATGTGCTGATTTTCTTAAAGCGCTAGATCGACTTATTCGCAATTTGTTAACAAAAATTGGAATCATTTGGTCCCTCCCCCGCTCTGTTATCCTTGTCCATGTTTTCTTTCGTCAACATATACTTGTTTGTATAGTACCGTAGCTTCCACTCGGATAAATTTTATAAATCGACAGGGGTTCCCCAAGGGTCAATTTTAGGGCCACTCTTGTTTGTCATTGTTATTAATGATCTAACTGAAGGTCTCGATGTTAATCTTTGGAACTGCTGATTCCATTAATAGCTCGGCTTGCTCTGTTTGTGTTTATACAAATTGCTGTACATAAAGATAATAATGCTGCTATTAGAAAAAAATAACGAAAATTTCCTGAACATCGTTTACCAAGTCATCCAGTATTTGGACTGGCTTTATGTATCTGTGATAAAATAGCACATTTCCGAATTGTTCATTGCTGCAGAACCAATCCTTTAAGAATCCGGAAATCAATAACACATTCAACAATTCCACATAAAAAATGTAGAGATAGCTGCGATTCATTTTGAAAATCTATTGTAACTTTCAATAAATTCTGTTTTTTTTTTCTTTTGGTTTCCGAGTTCTTGTTTTGTGTAGTTTTAACTTCTTAATTATTTTGTTTTAGAGTTTTTTCCTTGTTGTATATACAAATTTGTTTTGTAAATTTAAATACATGCCTATGAGCAAATGTCTAAGTCTCACCGTTTTCACTGTACAGGGCCGTATTGGCCGATTTTTAAAATCATAGTATTTATTAAATTTTTGCTATGCTTATAACTAATTGATTCAAATTTGGTCTGGTCTGGTTTGGATTTACATAATATATGCATATTTTACTGTAAAATTTACAAATTTTTGTAGGTCAGTGACGTAAGAATGGGTAGTAGAGCGGGATTATCTTACCCCAATTTCTACGCCATTGACCTAATAATCATTTAGGATTCATTTTTAGATTCCGTCTCTGAGCGCATTTTTTTGTTGCGTTGCAGTGCAGCGGATAGCATGTTCAATGGCACCTTCTCTAAAATTTCATATGTTCATTGAACGATCCGTTTGTTTTAAACAGATATAATTCAAAATTACACCTACATATTAATTTTAAATCTGTGCTGTGCCTCCATTACAGTATACCATACACAATGATTGCCATGAATAAACAACTAAGCAATAATTGACTTATCTGCCATCAGGAACTGTCATTTTGTTCTTAAGATTTGAAATATTAGTTAGTGTTTGTAAAAAAATGGAAGAAAATACCGATTATCAACAAGTATACTTTTTTATGTAAAATTGTCCACGGAATCTAAAAATTAATCCCAAATGATTATTAGGTCATTGGCGTAGAATTTGGGGTAACAGAAATCCCGCTTTACTACCCATTCCTACGCCACTGACCTACAAAAATATGCAAATTTTACAGTAAATTATGCACATGTGTAAATGATAACACTACACCAAATTTGAATCAATTTGTTATAAGCATAGCAAAGATTACATAAATAATATGATTTTAAAAACTAACCAATACGGCCCTGTACAGTGAAAACGGTGAGACTTAGACCCTTGCTTTAGAATTATTTATTGAGTTCTATTTGTGGTTAAAGTTTGATTCACTCGAACTGAAACACCCTATATAAGGAAAATATTAGCAGTGTGACAAAAATGATAAACACATTGTTTCCTTACCCGTTTGTCTACTTTTAAAATTTTTACTTGCATGGTGAATTTTTTAATATAAACTTTTCTAATTGAATTTTTTAAGCGGTCCTGGAATCTCTGAATGTTTAAGAATGTCAGTTGAATGCCAGACAGCAAAAATTAGAAACTTTGAACATACCGTTCAAATATTGTTTTCGATATAATAATTGTTTGTCTAAGTCTACATATGACCCTGTATATTAATAAAGAAGGGAAGTAGATACTTTTTAGTGATCATTTGATATTCCCCTTGATGAACTCTATATATGGTAGAAATATGTAAAATACCTCGTGTATACTATTATAAACATCGCCTCCAAGACCTTTACAAAGTTTGGTACAATTGCTATAGGTCTATACAGGGTGTATCTAAATAACACCGAAAAAATTCAAGGGGCGATTCTCCGATGAAAATTAATAGGGGTCTTTGGTATAAAATTTTTTGAAAAAACCCTCCCCTGAAAAGTTACGCCCTTCCTAAATTACAAAAAAAAATTGTTTTTCTTTTTTATCTTCCCACGTACATCAAGCTAAAGAAACCAAACTTGGTGAACATTATCTGTCAATAAAACTACACTTTTTGAATTTTTTTCAACCCTGAACTATTTTTGTAAGGGGTTGAAATAATCAACCCCTATGACATTTTTTCTTATAATTTTTTTTTCGATAAAATTTTTTCCTTTTAAAAAATATGTCTAAAAAACCCCATTCATTTACTAACTTTTTGATCTCTTCAAGTTTCTTCGAAAAGTTAAGGATTTATGACAAAAAAAAAAAAATGTATTGTAATGTATTTTTAAAAAGATGAGCTGTTTAACGCGAGTGTATTTTGCCGAAAGATCTAGTGGCCTGTTCTTTACAATGGAATCCGTAGAAACAAATGTCAATGTCATTTATTGTTACTGTTTCTTACTATTTCACAAGTTTCATGATTTTGTGTAGAAAATATTAGTTAATAAACCGAAAATATGGTTAACTATTCGAATTTAGAAATGGCAGATATGCATTTTACATATGGGTATGCTAACGGTAATGCATTGGAAGCGCAAAGACTTTATGCTGAACAGTACCCAGAGCGTAGATTACCCCACCATACTACGTTCACAAATATTCACCAACGCTTGCGGGAACTTGGAAAATTTGAAAAGAGAAGTCATGACTGTGGCCGTAGCCGAGAAGTTAGAACTGAAGCTGTCGATGAAGCCGTACTTAATTTAATTGAGGAATCCCCAGAAACTAGTACCAGGAAAATAGCTCGTGTCCTAAATGTAAGCCATTCGGTAGTTTTTAGAATTTTAAAAGAACAACAGTTATATCCCTATCATCTCCAACGGGTGCAGTCGTTACTGATTCGAGATTTTTTACCACGTGTGGTTTTTTGTCAATGGCTTATTAATATGATCGGCCAAGCGCCGCAGTTCTTAAGAAATATTTTATTTACTGACGAGGCGAATTTCTCAAGAGACTGTATTAGAAATTTTCGTAACAATCATATTTGGGCTGAGGAAAATCCTCATGACTTTTTTGAAGGAAATCATCAGTATCAATTTTCATTAAATGTGTGGCTCGGAATTATCGACGATCATTTAATTGGTCCCTATTTTCTTCCACGACGATTAGATGGTGACTCATATTGTCATCTTCTCGAAGAATTACCTATTATTCTTGAAGAAGTTCCCATTCAAATTAGGCAACGTTTATGGTTTATGCACGACGGTGCACCAGCCCACTTTAGTATACGTGCAAGACGTCACTTGGATGAGGTGTATGCCAATCGATGGATAGGTCGAGGAGGATATGTAAATTGGCCAGCCCGCTCCCCTGACCTTAATCCTTTGGATTTTTGCATATGGGGATATCTGAAATCTTTGATCTACTCAAGGCCAGTTGAAGATATCAATGATTTGCGAAACCGCATTGTAGCAGGGTGTGAAACGATAAAAAATTCACCAGGAATATTTGAACGCATACGCAATTCTATGAGAACAAGAGTAGATGCTTGTATTGAAGCTGAAGGCAATCATTTTCAACATTTTTTGTAGATTGTATTGTCAATATCCGACAGATTTTTATTTTTTGTTACTGTTATAACATTATTCATCATTTGTTCACTTTTAGTCTAAGTTCCAAACTTCTTAGCCTAGTAGAATCATAGGTCAACTATTTGGTTGAGTGTTTTTTAATAAAATGTTATTTAATATGACAATAAATGACATTGACATTTGTTTCTACGGATTCCATTGTAAAGAACAGGCCACTAGATCTTTCGGCAAAATACACTCGCGTTAAACAGCTCATCTTTTTAAAAATACATTACAATACATTTATTTTTTTTTGTCATAAATCCTTAACTTTTCGAAGAAACTTGAAGAGATCAAAAAGTTAGTAAATGAATGGGGTTTTTTAGACATATTTTTTAAAAGGAAAAAATTTCATCAAAAAAAAATTATAAGAAAAAATGTTCAGGGTTGAAAGAAATTCAAAAAGTGTAGTTTTATTGACAGATAATGTTCACCAAGTTTGGTTTCTTTAGCTTGATGTACATGGAAGATAAAAAAGAAAAACTATTTTTTTTTGTAATTTTAGGAGGGGCGTAACTTTTCAGGGAAGGGTTTTTTTCAAAAAATTTTATACCAAAGACCCCTATTAATTTTCATCGGAGAATCGCCCCTTGAATTTTTTCGGTGTTATTTAGATACACCCTGTATAATTGATAATATTAGACTCATATCTATCATTAAAAGTGGAGTTGCAAAAATTGCAGGATAATCTTTCACCAAAATATTAGGAATTTGGTCATAGCCAGATGTCATTTGTTCTTTACCTTATTTATTCATGGTCTCAATAAATTTGGATAATTATTAACTTAAGCATGATTTTGCAGTTTCGACAAATCCTTTCCAAATTTGTAAATACTTCAATCTTCCGAACATGTTTGGAAGATGGCAAAAGGAATCTGCGTAGAGAAAAATATTATCTTGCATCAGAAATATGTACGTTTGACTTTTTTTGTCCCAAATCATCCCTTATTTCTCGCGAGTTTTCAGACTAAAACGCTGTGATTTTCCGTTCTTGCGTCTTTCGCTTGTGTTTCCATTATGCGCCAGTCGAATATATTGTTCTACATGTTCCGAAGGCCCTCGGTTTGGTCCAATAAAATTTTTATAATGATGAAGCCTATTCCCTGACATATTTAAAAACGTATTAAACCCGGACTGCATAATGGGAATTTTAAAAGTGGCAATAAATTACAATTTTAAGTATTAATATCGTAAATTTATGGATGCGCCAATAATACCGGGGACTGTCATCGTATTTTTAAATGCAGCACTGGCATTAAATGAGCAATGTTAATGTCGAATGCGCGGACGGATGCCCGTATAAAGAACAACGCTAATAGCGACATTGGCTGTAAAGTTTTAATGACTGCAGAGGGGCTCGTACTGTATACATTGTGTTGGGTTGTGCCCCGTTGTCGGCGGAAGGTTAGGTTTTGGGTCCGACAGCGCGTATTGCCAGTCTTATCCGTAATTACTCGTTTTACTGCAGACGGAACAAACTTTTATTTTTCAGCAATTAAGCGGATTGGGTGGTGGGCGACTTGGAGGTTTCCCTTGGCGTCTCGAAGAAGAACATACGACATCCAGGGGCATTTAAAACATTACTAATTGGCGATGATAACGTTCAATTAAAATAGTATTGGATTTTTGTAATGCTTTGCGAATTTTAATAAACGCCATAGAAGGAATGCACTTTATATCTGGAAAAGCTTTTGTACACTGAAAAAAAAAGATTAAAAACACTAAAAAAACACCTTTCCTTGGAAAATTTTCAATTTAAATCGATATTTACGTTGATGGTACAATATTAATAAGAGAATTTACATAAATATGTTTATGTACAACGCCCTAGAATTATGCTAGGTTTAATAAAAGACAATAAGAGTAAAGAAACGGAAATAAAATTCGTTTGTCGAGTAAAAGTGATAAAATTTTCAAAATATTTAGTGGTGTAGAATTTTTTGTATTTTTAGTGAAAACTACCGACATGCTGACTCTCATTTATATAATCTTTTCGGTTTACACTCAATCAAAGTTCTTTCTCTTAAAGTTTGTCGATGGTAATTAATTCACACTATGTATATAAAAATGCAATAAATTAGACTATTTTGAAACTGTAAAATTTCTTTTAAAGAAAATAATCACGCGCTTTATAAAATGTAAATTCTGCTATTGGCATGATGATGATATGTCCGACATTCGAAACTCACCCAAAAAATCAGCATCTTTGAAATATGCAAAGCAACCGAGTCGGCCACGCAAAAAAAAACAAATGATACACTATCGCGTCGTGAATTTAAATTCCAAGGCCTACTCTAATTCGACATGAACTATTCGCCTCACGCATGGCCTATTACTAGTTAATAGATCGCACAGAGGAATTCGCTACGCCCCTGTGTCCCGATATCTTATGCATGCAACAATCAGAAACGGCGAAATTATAAGCCACTTATGCAGTCTCGAAGTCAGGTGGTATACCAGAAAACGCTCCTCGCTCCTCGATCTGAATACGGCTAGCGTGGAACGTGAGCTGAGGCTATGCGAATTGTCACAATAATTGCACACACTGAAAGATATGGGCTTATTAAACTGTTTCTCTAGAATTATGTGTATTTTAGAACAAATGTACATTATAGGCTAGAAGCCTGATTCAAAATTCAGTACAAAGAATTTAGGGGCGTATTTTTGAGGTCAAAACAAGACTTTTTCTTCCTATACCAGAAAACGCTCCTCGCTCCTCGATCTGAATACGGCTAGCGTGGAACGTGAGCTGAGGCTATGCGAATTGTCACAATAATTGCACACACAGAAAGATATGGGCTTATTAAACTGTTTCTCTAGAATTATGTGTATTTTAGAACAAATGTACATTATAGGCTAGAAGCCTGATTCAAAATTCAGTACAAAGAATTTAGGGGCGTATTTTTGAGGTCAAAACAAGACTTTTTCTTCCTATGAACGTGGGTCCATAAATGCTTTGTTTTCGATATAGGATGTTAAAGTTTTTTATTTATTTTGATTTTTTAGGAATAATTTCCAAACAGATTTGAATGCTTGAATCCGCTTCGACGGAAAATTACCACGTGATGTAGCATAACCTTAAATATAGCGAAACGCACTACATACTTTTAGGTTAGATATCTCAAAAATCTGATGAAATTGAGCAATTCTGGGATGGATTCGGATTCAGCGGTTAAAGTATAAGTTTCTGGTTTAAAAGGTCAGACACATTCTGTCGGACTATGTTATAGACCGCATAATTTAAGTAAAAATGCATTAAAAATTTATGTTTACGTTTGTTTTTTATAATTCCCTTCTTCATTGATGTTGGATGTTTCAATGTCGTTTGTTTACAATTACAATAATTACAATTGCAAAGTAGTCACAGATGCATATTAAACGCAATTGTTTATAATTGGGACCTACAGACAACCTCCGTTTTTTATAGCTACAAAGTGTAATTTACCTAATAACAAAAACGTATAACGAATACACAGGGTGTTTATAAAAGTAAGGTTTTAGCGTATTAAAATTGTCATTATCAATTTCTATCGCAAAAACGTTAGATCTTATAAAAAACAGGTATTTTTTATTTACAATACCTAATAGTTTTAAATGATTGTTTTTTTGCCATTCCGCAAGGTTAAAAATATCCTGAACAAAGAATCATGATCGGAGTATCCAAATTCCGAACAAGATGTTGGCAATGTTCCTTGCTGGTGAATTGTTTCTGATGCGAGTTCAATTTTTTCACGTAATTCCTGCTCAACCATCTGGTTTGTACACCGAAGATTTCATATGCTCCCACAGGTAGAAATCGTATATTGAATCGATTATTTGAAAATCTATGTTAGAAATTCGACCGGATTCGGTTGGGATTCTTCATGGACCATTTGTTTTCTTGAAAGTTGTTTACTTTATCCTGTGTTGTGTTGCTTCGTCGATTACAATCACACATATAGTGAAATTTTCTCATAAAAACGAACCTTGGAAGGATGATCTTCTGATTGCAATGCTTGTAAACGAGGAGTGTTATATGGATGTACTTGGTATTAGTGTAGAATTTTCTATTTTTTTTTTAAATTAGTCAGACATAATTGTCTGCTCCTAGTCGTTGGTTGTTCCTTGACAGTGTCAATAATTTCTTCCTCAACTTGTGATACGTGATTTGGTCGAGCTCACCATTCATGTCTTCCATCTTGTGGCTGTCCATTATTACGAGCTCGCTGAACGAAGTAAGTAAAACTTTGTGGTCTGGAATGTATCCTATTAGGATACAGTTTCTGACCAATGATGTATAAGATGTATGGTCACACAGAGATTCGTTATTGTACACTCCTATGGGATTGCAACGTTATGGATAATGGGTTTACGGGGCTATGGGGTTAGAGGTAATGAACTTATGGGGTTGTGAGGTTAAGGAGTGAAATGAGACATGAATTTGAATGTATTTCCATTAACTGAGTACAAAGTTTGAAATCTGGAAAACCGCTTTCTAGAAGAGTGTCTTGATCTAAGGTCAAAAACGTACTGAACCGGCAATTCTAATTCAGCTGTTTAAAGTGCTATGGGATGCACTAGTTTGGCTCATGGCCCTGACAACTTTTCTTTGTGGCGCTCTGAAATTATATTAATAATTATAAAACTTTTACTATAGTAAGTTTTTGTTAAAATCATTATTTTGGCATCACCTGTAACAGCTAAAATTAAAATCCTACTTTAGAAAACCTACTGTGCAGTCGTTATATGTTTTTAGTTTTAGATACAATTACAGTTTTTCTGCGTCGATGAAAATGGATGTCCTATGACCTAATGATAAAAAAGATTCTCCTAAAATTAAAATTGCAACAAAAAAAAACAGAAATAATCTTATAGTGTGTGACAAAAATCTGTGTAAAAAATTTGAGAAATAGTGTACTTACCGTGATACTGGAACTTGTAACAGAAATACTAATCCGTTTTATTTAATTAATTTAATGAAATGAGAAATATATACTTTGGCCCATTTAAGTAAAAAAAATACGGTACATTTTAACTTTTAATTTTGTTTTAATTAAATAAAATCTAAATATTGTCATATTAATAGTATGTATTAGTTTTAATATATATTTTTTAATTTTGGTCATTCTATTTTCTTTTTTCAATACTGTTCATCAATCTTTGTCGATTTGTACCTGCCAACTTCTCTCATCGTAAATTGAAAATGTTGTACTATAATTAAAGAGTTTACTGAAGTTATTCATATTAGGCAGGACACATCGTGTTAGAAAAATATAATATTTTCTCGGTAAATTTTCCGGCGTTTCTTACTACGAGCGAGAACGGTGCAATACCGGAAAACTAACTGTCATACTAGAAAGGAAACAAACACAGAAGCAACTGAACTGCATGATCAGCGCTGGAATTAGTATCTGTTAGTTGGCGTGTGATTTGCAAGGGAGAACACTTCAGTCTGACATATAATATAGGAAATAAAAAGTGCCACCTACCTATTTTTTGCTTACTGTCCCCCTAGAAACAGAAAACCGTTTGCCAATCAAACTGAAAAAAGGAAAGGCCCACCCAATTTTCCAAATGAAACACGGGGATGTATACTTAATAATTTCGTTTATTTTCAATTTTGAACTGTTAACATGTACATCACACATAGTCCTTACCTAAATCTATACGTCACGTGAAATGACTTAATTGATTTTTTGGTGCACAGAAAATTTTGATATATCAGGCCGGTGGTCTGTACAATATGCGGGAATATATCAAAATTCTCACAACGTTACTTTATCATATAAATATTGAAGTTAAATTAACTAGTAGCTTTAAATAAACATCTACTCTAGACAACACTTGAAATAATGGCACATACTATTATGCTAAAATCAACCATCTGACAGAATACCAGATTTCCATCACTGAAACATGGATCAGTTCCTTGAGGTGTGCCCCTTCAGAAAAACTTTCTACTTCTTTCATTCTCTCCAGCTTATACGTCACACCAAACAAAATCAATTGTTGCGTCCGAGAACCACCTCGGAACAAACCTGGTTGTTCCGCGAACAATACAGGATTTGTTCCTAGGTTGTTCCTGGGCGGAAAAGACATAAGTGAACGATTCTTCCCCTTTGTGCTATCTATCTAAATAATTTTTGTTTAACAGTGACGTAAAACTAGGAAATAACTAAGAACAAATAAGTCGTAGACGATATTTGATACTGTCGCCTGCCTAACAATTAATTTAAATATTCACCTAGACGGTTAAACGATATATTTACATCTAGAAAAGCTAACTTATGAATTACAGCTAGATATCGATATGTGCACTTTATCGGGTGCTATAATACTTTATACAAATACAACGCGTGTGTCTTACCACAAAGAATTATACAAAAGTCGCTATCTATGTGCCAATTGAACATACTGAACGCACCAACTTTATACAGGAGCTTAGAGATCAAGGGCTCGCACTAAGAAACCGGCCCTTCCACCGCACACGCAGGGAAGATCGACCCGCGCCGCCCACACTAAGCTAGGCTAAAGAATTTACACTCAAGGCGTTTTGGAAACGGTATTTATACAACGGTGGCACCGGTCGACCTTCCCGCGCTGCTCTCGGCGGGATATTTACAAAGTTGGATCACGTGACCAAAGATCCTAACACTTCTGCGTGGCGGCTAGGTACATGTAATATTGGGCTAGCGACAGCAAGTACACCATGTTGCTATTTGTACCTTTTTCGTAGTTGATCTGCCGCTCCTGCTGCCTGGCGTTGTCGGCGGCGACCTTGAGCAGCCCCTGGATGTTCCTCAGAAGCGTCTCCGTGGAGGAGATGCTCGGGTCCTGGCTGGGGCCGTTCGCGGAGGCCACCGCGCTGGCCAGGGTCGAGTAGTTGAGGGCCGCCTGCTGGGAGTCGCTTCCCGGGGCAGCGGGCAGGGGCAGGTCGCCATCGTCCATGTCTGCAAGTAATAGAAAATCGTTAATTGTATCCGCTAGCACCGAAGTTGCATTGTTCAAGTTTCTCCAATGGCCGTTTCATTCGAAAACGACAAAGATACCATTTTTTGGCAGCAGAATGTAGGTATTATTGCTTCTGTACATCAATGAACATTTTTGATACGGTTGTTGTTAATATTGTGTTGGAAATTTTGTAAAATTATGATAACGAGTTATACATATAATTTTCTAAAATAGTCGAGTCACTGAAGCATTTTGGCTACCAATTTTTTCGGATGGAATGGATTGACGTGAAATTTGAATTGTAGCTAGAGAATAGTCCAAGAAACAAAAGTTATATAGTGCCGATGTGTGCTTTTCCCCAAGGGGTGGATGCCACCCCTGCTGGAGGGTGGAACTTTTTTATTAAAAATAACCTCACGATTCGATAGAAGGACGAATTATAAGCAAGAAATGATCTATAATAATTTTTTGTACAATCCATACTTTTTGAGTTATTTGCGCCTAAATATGTTCGTTTTTAGCCCAAAAATGCATGTTTTTGAGCCATTTTTCGCGAATGTCTCAAAAACTACAAGTTTTATAAAAAAATTAATCATAAGCAAAAATGAAGGTAATTAAATATCAAACAGATTGCTTCTTTTATTTTTGTAAGTGGTATAGAACCCGAGTTATGACTGCCAGAAGTTAAAGTCAATTTCGAACATAGCTATAATCGAAAAGTTCAACGTCCTGTAGCGGAAAAATTAAAGGTTTTTCGAGGAAAACTTATAACGAGCGTTCAAATAAAAACGTGGTCAAGTTGGTTCTGAAAATTTGGACGTAGGGCGTAGCGTATAGCAAATGAACTTAAACGTCATCTGTCAAAGCGCTATATCGCCGCTATCAATTTGAATATTTTCGTTTTAAAAAGCGTTTAAAATGGTGTTTTCTCAAGAACAAAAAGAGTTTATCATAGTGTCCTTCTTTAGAAATGGACGCAAGATTGATGGAATATGGAAGTATTCTATTGAGGGATGTTTCATAGAATTTCAAAATCAATTTCCCGGCGTTGTTGAGTACAAAATTTTTCAAAGTGCAGTTCAGCGTTGTGTTAATGTTTTTCGTGAAACGGGCAGTGTAACAAGAAAAGAAGGAAGCGGCCGACCTAAAAAGCGAACTGAAGAATTAAAAGAAAATGTCCAACAAATAATGGAAAAGAACTTCTGTACGTGTTTTATCACAAATGGTGGGAGTATCACTCGGTACCTGCCACACAGTGTTAAAAAAAGATTTGCGTTTGTTCTCCTATCGTTTAACTTGTCAGCAAGAACTTCATGAAGTTGATTTTCCGCGACGGGCTGTATTTTGTGAATGGTTTTTAAACAACTACGGTGAACTTCATAATATCACCTTTTTTTCTGATGAAGCCTGGTTTCATTTAAGTGGTTACGTAAACTCACAGAATATGAGAATGTGGTCTTCTGAAAAACCAGATAACTTTTTTGTCGAGGGCCCTCTACACGCTCAAAAAATTGGAGTTTGTGTGCTCTCAATCGAAGGAGGATTTATGGACCTATTTTTTTAATGGTACTCTTACTGCGCAAAGGTAAGTATAGAGAAGAAATTATCGCTCCTTTTATTAACCAGCTGGAAGAAAACGAAACTACAAACTTTTACATTCAACAAGATGGCGCAAGGGCACATACGGCAGGCGAGACGATGAATATGTTGAGGGAGGTTTTCCAAAATCGACTAATAAGTCTCAATGCTGAACATGAATTTCCACCGAGGTCATGTGATATTACGCCGTGTGATTTCTTTTTGTGGCCTTACCTTAAAAAACACTATTTTTGAACTGCCTATTCCTGATTTAAACCATCTGCAGGCTCGACTTATAGACAAGATTCGTGAAATTAACAATACCCCGAGCATCTTAGAAAATGTCTTTAATTCTTTGAGGAACAGGTGTGAAAAGTGCTTGGAATAAGGAGGGGGACACTTTCAGCAGCTGCTTTAATTTATTGTTATAACAAGCAGGGGGACACTTTTATTGTTATCACGATTATTCTTTAAAATAAAGTTATATAGTCATTAACGTTATTGAAACTGACAGCTGCTATACAGCTCGTTGAGAAATGAGTTGGTCGCTATAAGCTACTCCCTACGTCCAATGTGTCAGAGCCAACTTCGACCACGTTTTTATTTGAACGCTCGTTATATTATTTGCTCAAATTACTCTGTTGTATTGTTACTAAATTAAGCAATTATTTTTATAAACCATTACTTTTCTCGGTGTGTAATATGGATTGGAACAAACCGTAGAACGACAACCAAATAATTCAACCCCCCAAGCATGCGTGAAGGTGTTGCCATGTTAGCAACGGGTGGCAAAGTACCATACCATCTAATTCGTCAGACCGTGAAAAAAATTAAAAGAGGAAATGTTAATGTTACTCAAAGGCCGGCTAGAAGATATACGACCGACTGACATGCTCTTTTGACGTCTCTCTTCACTTTCCGCAGGCCTGGTAACGTTGGAGGAGATGCAGAACCTCCCGGGTAGCCTAATAGTGCAAACATTTCACGTAACGGATATTTATATAGGATCAGTAACCATACTGTTAAGTTAGTACTCCTATAATGGTTATTAATATTATTACAGAGTTGTATGCAGCCTCTAAGTACCACTTTGAACGGGTTATATCCACGAGATGTTCATGATCAGCGTAGGGAATCACTTAGAACCTCGCACCATAAACTTACGAACTATATGTGTTCTATTTATCCATTTTTTTCTTCCTCTTGCACAATCGGAGTGCAAGGAAGATCTTGCTAGCAAACTCACATTTTAAAATCAATTTGATGATCTACTATCGATTAAATATATCGCCGAGGAAATATTATATTATCAAGGTTTGAAATAAAATCCTTGGAAACAAATGAAAGACAATTGTAAAATTGTAACAAGTAGACATAATCAACAGAATCTGATGGAAACATCAATCAAGCAACAGTTTTTGCATACATTTTGATGAAGATTAGTAAAACGATATCTAGAAAATGGCATTTTCATCAAGAAGCTTTCAAGAAATTTGGGTTAATTGAATATCGAACGTTGAGCCTTATACAAAGTAACAACGCAGTAGTAGTTGCATATTAAAAACTAGGTTTTATTGGAAATAGTCTGTTACAACTTACTAATAACCAGTTTCCAACTATTCGAATCGGGATTTTAAGGCCAAAATCGTGCATATTTATTTATGAGATCCTTTGCAAATTCACTGCGATGTAAATCAAATCGTTACAAAACATTGACATCATGAACATTGCTTATGAAAAGAAGGTACCTTGAAACTAGCCAATTATCTTTAGACTTGTTTTGAAACACTTAAACTATCAGTTAAGGTATCGCGAATCAGGGCAAGTATATTTAAATTCTAAGTGTCAGTTTCGTGTTTAGAAAGGCGACCGATTATTGAAATAACTTATTATAGGAGAAAGAGTTCATTTTGTATCCTTCAAAGTGTTTAACCAAACATGGATGATAAAAATATATTACAATTTAGTGACACTAATGAACTGTTTAAAACAGAAAAAAAAAAGTTAAATTACAGGATATTAGGCAGCAGCTGCAAATGTAACAAGAAAAATGTAAATGTAACAAGTAAGACGTAAATGTAACAATTAATGTTAATATATTTATAGAAAACAAAACTAATTCCTCCCCATTACATTACAGAAATAAAGAATCTAGTTGTTCGGTAAAGCTTGTTTTAATTTACATCGTGATATATTCTCGACGAGCAATCAGAAAAATTCTCTGCGTTTTTTTAATTACCAGACTAATGTTCCCCAAAGGTCAGATGGGGCCTACGGATCATTAATAATTGATACCTGACACTTAGGAAGGAGCATCAGCGCTTTAATTTATGACCAGGTTACGGTTGAAAAGGGGAAATGGTCTCGATAAGTCTTCTGCTGTCCCGTGGAATTCGAATTACCACTCGATAAACAACAAAAATTAACGAGGCTACAGTTTTATTCTAATTATACTTTTACATCTTGAAAAACTAAATAAACGATTGAATAAATGAATTGCACTTTTCCAGTTTTCTATCAGTTAATTTTTTAAAAGTAATAGTATGTTCCCAATGATATTACAATGAAAATATTTTTATTATTTTTAACTGCACTTAAACTCTTGTCTACACCATCACTGGGCAATTCTTGAACTTTACCGTAAAAATGGATTCGTTCTGTATGACATTGCGACAGGTTACTTTAAAGTCATCATAATTTTTATGTTAATATGAAAGCATTACTATTTTCTAAAGTATGGTGTTTCGTTTGTGAATTTCAATGACATCTGACATTAATCTAGTATAAGTAAACTACATAATATCAATCCATCTGATGAGATACGACAATGGGGCGCTTTTCAAGCAAAAAACAAACTGCCAACGTTAATTCAGAGAAATGAGAATGACTGAATATGATGTGAAGCTAGTTCTGTATGAAAATATGTTTAATGCCATGCAATCTGCTTTGACTAATAGTTTCGCAGCAGCACGTGCGTGATCGTTGTTTTCAGGATTGAAATACGTCAGCCGGGAACGGAAACAAAAAAACAAACGGCCAACGTTAACTTGTAAAATGTGTTTCAAACCGTCAAAGGCAGCCTTGGATAAAATTAAACCAGATACTCTTTGTGGACAAAGTTAAGTTCTGTTCTTACCCTGATCCTTTTCGTCCTCCTCTTCAGGATCCGATATATTGTCGTCGTCCTCGTCTTCGGCAGCCGAGCGGGGGGACCTGGGGGACGGAGGTACGTCGGGCCCGTCCGCCTCGCTACCAGAATGGTCGCCGTCTCCAAGGGAGCCGGCGCTACCACCTCCGCTTTTGGACAGATTTAACACCGGACTGTGCTCTGTTGGCGAACCTGCAACAAGGAAAAAACAGTTGAGGATCGTCGCTGAAGGTAAACGTTGAAAAGCAGAAAAAATGAGATAAAGAAATGATGTAGGTCTTTCAAATTATTGGATACATTTTATCAATTTAACATAAAACGTGTTTATTCCAAATAAAACACTTTATTTGCTATAAAATGTGTAAAAACAACTTTCGAAGATAAAAATGTTTTTTTTTTAATTTTCAACCAGTTTTCCTTAAAATTATTTATGAGTTTGTTACCTATTCCTGTGGTCAGTATGATAAATGACTAATTGAAATAAATACCTATATTTTTTATATACAGGGGGTCTCAAAAAGGCTCAAACCCCCTGATAACTTTTCAGGAGCAAGTCCCATAAAAAAGTTTCAGATAAATGTTCTAGGAGATCAAGAAACCAATACGCTGGTTATCCTGAATTTGACCTTCACCTTAGTTTCAAGGTCAAATCAAGGTCAGCTTAAAAATTTTAAACGGAAATGCCTACTTTTTATAACAGAAATTGATAGAACGTCAAATTTTACGAACGAATGTGGGATTGGAATTTTTCTAGTATGCTTTTAGAGGTCATTGGGAGGTCAAACCCATTTTTCTCTGAATAACTCGACAAAAATCGGATTCCGACGTAAAATTTGATGCTATAAAAATAGAAATGTTTCAATTAATATTTTCAAGATGACCTTAGTTCGACCTTGAAACTTAAGGACAGGATCGAATCCCCAGCATATTAACTTCTCGTTATACTATAACTGTTATCTGAAAAATTTTTTGATAGGACAATCCTGGAAAGATACCAGGGGATGCAAGTCTTTTGAGAACATTCTACATAAACCAATTAAAAGAAATCTGAGTTTATATTTGTTAATATTGCTACTGTTACAATGTTCCAGCTGGTACTTGAGTTTTTTTATTTTGTAACATAACAAGATGCCATGGTACTATTAATATCTAATGAGAGATATATCTAGATACTACGTTTACTATATAATACAGTGACATCTATATGGAAAGGACTCCGCACAAACCTTATGGAAATCGATCCCCGTTGGATCTCTCTCAAATGTTGGGAATGAACTCTTTAGAACATCCTGATCAAAAGTTCATGGGCACAAAACCCGGAAACCGCTCCCAACACCCCAAAATCACCCCCAAAGGTCAGGGGCTCATTATACCACACCAAAAAAAAGTATCAAACCCACACATGCAATAAATGGTTTCCGGTGTATTTTTGAGCGCTGGATACGAATACGTCATCATTTTTGCTCTAGCACGTATCAGTCTTCAGCAAATCGCTGAAGAAGCTTCAGAAAACTGAAGATAGAACATGTGATTCACAGGCGATATGTGGTTACCGGTGTATTTTTGCACGCTGAGCACGAGGTTAATTACCTTAAGCCTTCAACTAATCGCTGAAGAAGCTTCAGTATACTGAAGAAAGAACACCGTGGTTCTTCAGTGGTGTGTACATATCGCATGTGAATTACATAACACAAAGTTCTTTCTTCAGTTTTTGAAGCTTCTTCAGTTATTAGTTGAAGACTTAAGGTAACTAAAGCACATTTGACATCACATTTGTGTCCAGCGCTCAAAAATACACGGGAAACCATATATTGCATGTGTTGGTCTGATACTTTTTTTGGTGGTGTGGTATAATTATCCCCTGACCTTTGGGGGGTTGGGAACGGTTTCCCGGTTTTGTGCCCATAAGAACTTTTGATCAGGATGCTCTGAAGAGTTCATTCCCAAAATTTGAGAGAGATCCACCGGGGATCCATTTCCATAAGGTTTGTGCGGGGTCATTTGGAACACTAGTAATGTTCCAAATTTCATTTTCTCAGCAGTTATTTGAAAAATAACCTTTTTGGGCCCTTTCTAGCGGCTAGAAACAACATAGTATAGAATCAAGTTTAGTTAAATCTGTTTATTTCGATAGAAGAAAATTTATGATAGTAAAATTTATATAATGTCTGCTTATTTTTCAATATGTAATTACACTGAATATCTCCTATCCCTTAATTGGAGTAAGTCTGGGTAGCGTATTCATCTAAATAAATAAATTAATTAATAATAAGAAAAATATGTCCAAAAGAGTGTGCTAATACCATGTCGAAACTTTCGAAATTGTTTCTCTAGGTACAGTTTTGAAGTTACAAAACATTTCCTACAACTTTGCTCCATATAATTTTTTTTTCCTTTTAAATACGGAAATATAAAATATGAGGGGCGAGGGTAGAATGTTACATAATATTCCGTAGATTGATTTTAATTGTTTTCAGATCTCATTAAGTACAAGACATCAATGAAACCTAAAATGAAGCCTGTTTTTGGGACCAACCGGTGTTCGCGGTTGTAAGCGAAACCGAAACTATGTCGTAAAGATCGCAAAAAAGCCTAATCAAACGAGTGTCGGCCAGTTAACCGAGCATAATAAAAAGGAAATAAAACAAGCGCCGGAATCGTCCCGCGGGGGTGAATTTACAGTAATATAAAAGCGAGTAATTGCCCGCCTGTTTTCGTCCACTTTCCCGCTAATAAATCCGGGAGGGTTCATCCAGATTGATGCGGTCGGGCATTCCGATTTATTTCCGAGACTTAGTCCGGTCTCCGTTTCTGCATATGCCGGTTTAAAAGCGGCGGCCCCCGCCGTCGGTGATTTATCGCCCGATAGATTGGTTCGCGTCGCGTCCGGCTCCGAATCCGCATTTACTGCCATTAATTAAATTCGTCGACACGATAGTTAACTTTTTATTTGGGCCGGAAGGGGGCGCAGCGTCGGTGTAATGAAATCGTCGACGTGGCACGCGGGACAACTATAAACCCGGCGGACGGTGCCATATTGGGCGGTAGTCATTGTTGCAGGTAGAATTCCTGCGATTGCATTCACAAATTGTGGTACCTACTAAATTTGAAAAATGTTGACAAGATCAGTGTAAGGGTTAGAAATACGCATAAGAAAAATATATGGTGGACGAAGATATTTCCATAAGCCCCATTGTTACAGTTGCAACAGATTTTTGGTGTTGAATTCGACAAATGTATTATTTTTCTTTTTACGGAGAGTTTCAAAAAGACCTCCGGTAAATACAGGGGGTGATAGTACGATAAAAAATAAGAATTTTTTGTCCTATGAACTATGTGTCGAAATACAGATACAGAGCGACAAATTAAAAATTTTTAAATAGAATTTTTACGAAAATTTCCAAACAGTGCGATATTTTTATATAATTTGGTATTCCGGGATTTTTCCAAATACATTGGTCTAATTATTTTTTGTATATTTCATAGAGGGCGCTATTTATGCTACATTCGTATTATATCTTAAGTCCTAATTTTTTCAAGGTTGGATTTTTTACCATTCGGGCTCCGATTTCTAATCTACAATTTTATTTTCTAAAAATAATGTACTCTAGATAAAACTTCCTAATGTGGACGGTTTTCGAGAAAAAAAGGCTTTAAGGATGTTCGATACATCTCTTTCGGGGCAGGCGGTGCGGGAGGGAAGCCTATGCTTATACACGGTAGTTTCGTTATAGTACCAACCTTACATAAATTAATTTGAGTGAACTAAATATAATATATACGAATGAAATTTATACAACACATATTAGCTTGCATATATTTTTCGTGTTTAATGCACGGCAACTAACTTTATATTTGAATAAAAGTGTCTATTTATTCATTAAGAGCTTGTAAAATGATGGATGAAATCTGGCAACATTGTTATGGCGTGGTGGTAAAAGTTGGGTCAACTGTCATTACTGTCAACTTTGCGCTTATTCCGTAAACATGAATGAACATCTAAAAAGGAAAAGTAATGACTGAAAAGTAATATAAAATGCGTATGAAACAGAATGTGGGTTGATGAGAAAAAAGTAAAATGTGCAAACCGAGAATCCATATGATAACTATCGAGAAGTTCAGTGAGACGTCGCCTTGTCAAATTGAAGATTATGACAGAACATCTATACTGTTCGTTTTGCAAAGAGATCCTTTCAATTTTTATTTCAAATTGCTATTATATTGCATTAGATCACGAAAAATGTATTTAATATTAATTATTACTACATATGTTTCGACTGGAATAATTTTATAGTCTATAATCGAGCTATTCAAATATAGTGCGTCAGTCAAAGCGTTAAATACAGCGTACAGTGTTGCCATATTTCCTTTCATTGGATCAAATGTTTGTTCAAATTTGTCAAAACGCTATATATTCATTCCCATTATCTCAATAATTACATTGTAAGTGCATATTTTTATTGTTTTAAAATGTTTAGTAATATTTAATTCTGTAATTACAATTTTATTTTCCCCATCCTAACCATTTTTAAGAGCAATATTCACGTTTGATTAAAGCTTTTGCCCCAACTCCCATAAGAGCCTGTGTATAAGAGCATAATTTTTAATATCATTTTTCAAAAAAACTACATTGGCAATCGATCTGATATTTTTACACGAGACAGTTTGCATATTTATTAACAGATTTCAATTGCTTTGAAAACTTTCTTACCATTTTTTTTTTCGGTATCGAACGTCCTTAAATTGAACTCTTACAATATTTCGGTATAAAATAAATGACTTTTCTCAAAGTAGGCTTATGTTAAAACTTATTGATGGATGTCTCATAAACAACGCATAGTGCATTCTTAGTAATATTTTAAACTCTGCTGAACAGTATCTAAGAAGTTACAAAAATTTTGACTGTGAAAGAAAACCGCACTGAAATTGTTCCATGAATTATAAGTACACATATAAGTAACTAGATACCATCTTCTTAACATTTATTTAAGTTGGACAGAAGACACTTCAAATTTCGAGCCCTGGGGATGGTGTAAAATAACACCGAAACGTTGGCAATGATTTAAAATATAGTGTTCTTTTATTTATTGATCTTTATCCCACTAAAACCTTGACTTGGATAACTAATCAAGATCGCAAAACAGTGGAAACGTAATTAAAAAAATTTATTTTGTCTCTCTGTATCTCAAAAACAAGAGGAGATAGACATATAGTTCATAAGACAAAAAATTCTTATTCTTTGTCGTACTATCACCCCCTGTACTTACGGGAGGTCTTCCTGAAACACCCTGTATATTTATGAAATAAACCCTTGCGTCAAAAGAATCAGAATATTCTATGGAAATAGTTTTGCCCAACCAAAAATCTCAGATTGAAAAAGCAAACAAATGCAAAATACAGAATATATCACTATACATCGCGTACTTCAAAAAGTTTTTGACATTTCGAAAATGTTTTCGTTTTCTGAACTTCAAAACTTCAAAAATAATTAAAAACGAAAAATCGTGTTCCCAATTGTATTTATAAATTTTGGTCCTGAAATTGAAACATTTTGAGGCCAGATGGGTTTGTAAGGGTTGGAATAAATTAAACAAAAAATACTTGACAGAAAAAGACATTTCTATTTAGTTACAGTTGAAACTGTATTTACCTATTTTGGTGATGATGATGAAAGTAGTAGTAAGGAGAGTATTAACTCAAAAAAACTTATTTATTTTATTATTCAGTCGAAATTTGCAGATTATATTCAGGAATTATGGTTTTCATTTTGAAAGGTATTTTGACTAAATTACTTTATATGACATAAAAACAAGAATAATTAAAAAAATATACATATCCATTCATTGTAGTCGCAATTGGAATTCTTATACTTGTATTGACATGTATACCAAATTGAAAAATTTTGCCACCGGATCAGTGTAACAGTTAGAAAGAAAAGTAAGCAAAATATTTAAATGAAGAGGATAGCAGTTTCTGCAATAGATGTTGGTATAGAATTTGAAAAATTGTGCTACCGGATAAGTTTGTAGGGATTGAAGAAGAGAATAAGCAAAATATTTGGATGAAACATTTATTATTCAATTGCAATTCCTGCTATTGTTTCCATGGATTATGGTACTAAATTTGAAAACAATTTCGACCAAATGATTTAGTTGTGCTATAGTAATTGATAAATTAAAATAAGTAGATACTAAACAAATCTTAAGAACGAATATGTTTCTGTACCTAAACCCCAAAAAATTAGATTCGCTAAAAGTCAAAAAAAAGTTTTGACAAAAATTAAGGATTTTTTTAGTAATATTGTCAATAAATTTGGCTTTCAGTAAAAAGAATGAGATGAGCGAACTACGACTGATTACAAAAACCACTGCAAATAAATCTTTTTCACGTCATTCCAGCAAACATCCAGTTACTAACCTTTACTAGCGCACCAACTCCACGCATTTTTGAAATTCTTAAATCTCCAATCTGCAAATTAATACAAAATTGCACATTTAGACGTTTTTCTCTAACAGTGGTCCGATATGAAGCGAAAAATCTGAGAAATGCCTACAAACATGCACATATTTTAATTGCCAGCGCTTTAATTTTTCCTTTTAACTTTATCAGAATTTAAGCTGAAATACTGACGCAAATACGCCGCGAGAGAATCAGAAGTGGGATAATTTGAACAGAAGGAAGTAAAATAAAACGTATAAGCATGTTTTCATGTAGTATTCTATAGAATGTTTATCTTACCGTTTCTAGGACTAAGGTCTCTAGGTTTCTGTTCTAAGGGAAGGGGTCTGTCGGGATCACATCTTTCTTCTCGTAACCTGAAACAAAAACAGCATAATTAGTATTGCGGTTGAGATCCAAGTTGTAGTTTAGTAATAAAAGATAAAAAATAACTTGAACTAGGAACACTTTCTATGTATAAATTTTAATTTAGTTATATTGAAATTTTATGGCGCCGCATCTAGACCGCGGAAGAAAATCCAACTAACTGGGGACGCAGGGGGAAAATCGCCAAGTTCATTAATAATTATTTAAGTTTCTTTAGCAAGTCGGCTAATGAAAGTAGGTAATGGAGAGGGAGATTCGGTTCCCAGTCATCAAATATCGCATTAACAGACGCAGAGGTTTAACTCAAGCCAGCAAGGCACCCCTACTGGGCTAAAACCTGGGGTACCACCCTCACGAAATCCGCCGATGCTCTAATTATAACAGATGTATTTTTCTAATTGTGGTCCTTAATGCGATGCAAATATAGTTCCTTTTTCATTTTTCATGGCATATTTGCATACATTTTTATAATAATAGTAATAATAATAAAATATTCTTTTGTCCCTATAAACAATAAGGTTAAAATATTACACAAGAGCAAAAGGTTCAGCGCCTTGACTTAGATAATATTACACATAAAAAATATGGTATAATAAAAACACATAGACAATTTTCATGACAGAAATTTTCATAAAAAAATAGAAAATTTTAATTTATGGCAATGTGACAATAAATGATGGTTTGGACAAGACAACTTTAAACCACATTTCGCTTTTTTGAATTATTTCAGTTTTAAAACTGTTTAAAATTAAGTCTAAACTCCCTTCCTCCTACAAATAGTGCAATTACTACCTATTTTAACTTCAAGTTTTAGTCCTACTTGAGTACGCAACTTTTCAAGTATCAAAACAGATAATTTTGTAGAATCTAAAACCGATGGTACACTTTAGATGAATGTCGGTTTCTACAAATTGAAACCCATCTGATAAATAAATAAGAATAAACGGAATATTATTCTCTAAAAATCCAATCAAATGTAAAATTGACAATAAAACTTCATGATTAATGGTATCGGATGCCCTTGGAAAATCTAATAACATTAAAGCCTTGGTCTCACCTCCATCAGAAACTCTAATTATACCAACTATTGCAAAGCTATAACCAGATCTAAATCCAGGTAGTTTCTCGTTTGAAAATGCATTATTCTTTCAAGCATTTTAGATAATAATGGTATAATTTTATAAGACACAACGTCTTTCTTTTTTTGGCAAAGATGTTACACAAGAAATTTTAAAAATGTTAGGAATTCTAGCAACAAGAGTATATGAATTTATGTTTGTAAAAAAATTGAAAATCCAAATAATGTATATCTATCAAAAGTAGTTTAGAAATGGTAAAAATATGCTTGTTAATAATACACATAATACTAGTGACATTAAAATTAGTTGTTTCTTGACTGCCAGTTTTGCGTGTTTCTTAGTGTTAAAATAGCTAATCGGGTCATACATATGGTGCATAGTGAAGAAAAAACAAGTAAATCTGCTTCATACGCAAAAAATCAGGATCTAATACAACAAAATCATTAAGATTGAAATTTACATGAATCAGTCTCTTTATATATTTTTACGTGAATAAAGGGTGTTAGGCCTTTGGGAGGTTTCCCTTACTCCTTGAAACGATAGAAAAAAAGTAGTTTATATGTCACGGATTTTCCAAAAAAATTGGCGAAAACCACATTTCGATATTAACTGAAGTAATACAAAGCTTTTTTCAATTCTGCTCATTTTCGATGATGCTCTATAACTTTTTTGTCTGTGATAATATGTGGTTTTTGAAATTATGTTTTTTACATAGAATTTTACGTAAAATCCAGCGGCGTACCCAATATTTTTCCATGACTTAAGGAAATTCCAAATTTAAACAGACATTTTTTTAAATTTTTTCCATAATATTTTATCTGTGGGGTTAGATATCTTTTGCATACATAAACATTTGGTACACTATAAAAAAATCGGTGTGAGTGAAAGCAATAAAGGTTCAGAGTGAATCTGTTGAGTGAAATTATTGAGTACATTTTCTGGCCTTGGCCAGCGGCGGCGGGTCTCAGCTAGCGGGTCTCAGCCAGGAAATGAATTAATTTCAAGACTGTATATCCTAATTAATCATGACTGAAACTTTATGAGTGACTTATTTTTCCACTCAATATTTAGTAAATTAAAAACCAAGTCAGAGTAAAAAATGACTCAATAGTTAAATTTAAATCATATTAGAGAAAAAGTCAACTCTAAATTGGTTTTATATACTCCTCAGAATAGAGTCAAAAGTCACTCAATTGATAGTTGGGAGTAACTCGGATTTGAGTAAAACTCACTCATTTCTGATCCAATAGTTTCACTCAGTTGTACTCATACTAATAGAGTGAAAATTTAACTTAATCGCGTGAGGACAGAAATTGATACATTATTGAGTAAAATTGAGTGAAATTTGAGTAAAAATTTTTTATAGTGTATCGAATAATATTGACTACATTTGATAAGATTTTTTGGAAAAAAGTTTTGAAATTAAATATTATTAAAATTGAGTAAAAAAGCTCTGTATATAGCAGAAAAAATACCCAGTTGGGAAAACGCTTGTTCTAACACCAAACTAAACGCGTATATTCGTAATTTGATGTATTTGAAGCGGCCGACGAGGCTCATCTGCTGATATAGCACCGCCGCCGCCGAATTTCCATTTTGGCGGAGATCAAATCGACAGATTGCATGTTTTCGTTCGGATGTAATGCATTTATAATGAAATTATAATGAAAATTGCTGTATCGCTCTCTTTATGAATATAATTGGGGCTGTTTGTTTGTCGAACGTCATTCGCTCTGTCCATCACATTTAGAGTGCGAGTTAATAAGCGACGCGAAGCGGGAGTTGGAGAGGAACTCGCGTGAATATACTCTGCGTTGCACATTTAGGCACCTCCAAGTAAAAGCCGACGTGAAATGCGCTTCAGGATAGTTTATTAAAATTATTTATAAGAAAATATAACGTTTTGGAAAGTACCTATAATGATAGGTACATTAATAAAAAAAATATATATTTGCCTAAGTCGAATAAAGAAAGATGTCAGAATCGATAATATTCCCAGTTTGAAATTAATTTTAGGCTTCAACCTGAAGGTTTTCACTAACACTTAAGGAGGTATATCGGATTTACTCAAAACAAGATGTACTTGAAATTTATATAGCGTATTAGCCCGTGCTTCCTCTGTGCGTCATATTTTTTTGAATTTTTTTTTGAGTCATAGATTTTGAGATATTGTTGTTGAAAGTTGTTCATTTTAACATAGGTTTATATGGCGAAGATGGACGGTGCGGCTCTTTTTTGCCCATAACTGAGAAAAAAATGTAGAAATTGCGAAACAAAGCTTTTCCATATATAGTATACAGTATTATCTTATTTTTAATGTAAAACTAATGTAAGTTTTGAACATAGTACAGCTGTATTAATTAGAAACAGAAACCAATAATTGCATTTCTGTCTGACTTGAGGATTAATGTGGCAACGTCGCAATCAGCTGACAGCAAGGAGGGAATCGGAGGGAATACATTTGAAAGACGATAAAAACGAAATTGATTTCAAACATATACATTTTTCCTAAATCCCATGTACATTGTTATCAACAATAAATTATCCACAACAAAAGATTTTTTGTAATGTTTTTAAAAAACTAGATTAATTAAAAATCCTAGGGTGCTGTGATATATTTATTGGAATAAAAAATACAGTTGATAAATCATTTTAATATATTTAATGGTCTATAAAAACATCGTAATTCGTACCCCTTACATAAAGTTTGCTTTACTTGATTAATATAATTAGTAATACTTGAGATAAAAGCATTTGTACGGAGTAGCAAAGGAACATAAATATTTCACAGCAAACTTTATATCTAAAAAATTAGTTATAGTTGCAAAACTTTTGTAACATTACTCAAATAGAGATTAAAAACACGAACAGTGAGTAATAATGTAATTTCTATCACAGAACCTTCAAAATTGCATCCAACATTTTCTTGGACTTGGACGAGAGATGGGCGCGAGTGTCATTTCATTTCTTTAGAACTAAATTAACATAATTCTCGTTGTTTTACCAGTTCACATGGTTTACGGATTTTAAATAAAGGATACAAATCTTCGCGAGGATAATACGATATATTTGCTATATATAATAATTATATTGTACATAGTTTACATACAATACATTTCTGAACGCGTACGCATCTTTACCCGAATTTGACGCGCAATATCTCCGATGTCCGAGGTCTGTAGGTTCGCAGTGTATACAACTGCAAGTCAATTGTTAGCGCTGTTGCCACATCTACATAGTCTTTATGTGTTTATTAAATATAATTTAAAACTACCTAAATATGATATTTTTATGTTGTTAATTAGTTAATATGTATGCTATGTGCATATGAGTAGATTTCTTTGCTATATAGATAATGTTTATCGCAAATAATTTCAATAGAATTTAATTTTTTCAAATTGGCCGCGGGTTTTGGTCCCATAAGAAAAGCATAGGACACCCCTGCGCTCCTCACTTCCCTCGGACCCCGATATACCTCCTTAAAAGGTAAAACATATTTAATCTTCTCACATAACTCCCATTTTTCGTTTTATTTAACATCGTTACTTATCATTTCACAATACAATCTCCAATCAGTGGCGATAAGTACGAATCCACTTAGATTTCCTTGCCGGAGAGCGGGGCGTACCTTACAAATCCGGATCTCATAAGTTAGAAGAGATATCGGGACTGTGTGGATCCTGGAATAAGCCGGGATCATCGCTAAACTCTGGCCGGTAGCCCGGGGCCATACTCGATCGAGAATGAAGGCTCTCTACATATCTCCCGTCTTGAAATATGAATAGGAAATGAACCAGTTTGCTGTGAATCGTTCTGCATTGATTAAGAGGTCCCTGTTTGATCGTATCGAACAAACTGCTTTTGATACGGAATTGTCTGTCGTTAAAGGTGTTAATCTTAATGTGAACAGGGCTCGACTAGCATAAGTGATGAATTAAAAACATTGATAATATTTCTACCTCATCATTCATATTTAAACTTTGTTCCATAAGTAGCACATCTCCAACTATGTATTATCAGACCTTAAATACTTATACGTCAGTATTTGTTACCAAATTTCCAAAACAAGCATTGGAACAGGAGCTGAGGTAGCAAGATTTAAGTCTAGATAATGACAAAGCTTTAACTTTTTAATTGTTCTGAAAACTGCAAAAAAAAGGTATTTCTAGAATAACTTGAAAAGTATTGAGAATTTCACAAACGTGCAAAAGATTTGTAGAGCATAAAATTCTCAACAAAAGAGGTGTCCATTGATTTTTTCGTACAGTACGTGATTTAGGAGATATTTATGTCCGTATTTATAGTCGGTACTTCGATCAAATTCAAACTTGAACAATACTTCGCCATAAGAAATTACATTGTGAGTCAGTGCTTAAGTTTGAGTGTGATCGAAGTACCGACTATAAATACGGACATTAGGGATTTAAATAAAATGACGATTCTTATGGAATCAGCCAGAAAAACACGTATGTATTTCAAAGCGAGGCTGTACTAAATGTGTGACTATTCTTTCGTTTATTGTGAAAATGTGTGGGCAATTCAATGTCACCCGTCATCAATTTTGACAATAAGACAGAAAATATATTGCGCAACTTATCAATTACTTGATACTGTAATGGATAAAGTTAAAACGTTAGAAGCGCAGAAGTCTGTGGAATAAGATTTAAATTTTAATATCTAGGTACTTATGTTTAATTATTGTTTTTCCATGAAAATGAGAGTGGTGACGGGATTTCGGATACAGAGCATCCTTATAGCCACGAAGAAGAGTTACTATACGTAGATCCCGGTACTTAATACAAAAAAGTCGAGTACAAATAGATGAGGCCAAAATAATATCAGTTCTTCATATAATTTTTTTTATACGGGCCTTCGTTAACAAGTTACGGTCCCTCAGCATGATGCAAATCTGATGATCCCTAACACATGTGTTCACCTTGATTTTGATGTTGTAAGTGAAACTTCATTATGTTTAGAACGCCAGGGGAGGACTATGCCCAATGGTTAACAACCCAGAATTGTTTCATAGATGACGATCGCTATCTGCCTGTATCAAAAATAAGTTAGAAGATAATACCCTCTTGACTCAACTCGGTAAAATTCAGAGTATAGGAAATATTTTATATTACAGTGCACAGCGAGCGACGTGCGCCTTCTCCATTTTTTGTTTTTAATTTTTTATTGAACATAATTACTATGTTAGAACCGTACAGGTTTTTAAAATAAGAGCTTAGAAAATCTTACTGTCTGCTAATGTAATTTACACTAACAAATTTTGACAAACACACTTTACCGTAACACAAAGTACAAAAAAAAACAAAAATAAGTTAAAGTTAAAAAAATTATTTAAAACTAGCAAAATACTTCCTAAGTCTACGAATGTTATTTGCTTGTACACGAAAAAGCATTTCTGGGGTATGTCTAATATGTCACAATGGAAATTAATTCTTTGTAGCAATTCATCCCTTGTCCCCTGTATTGAGGTTGAGTACACTAAAATTTTCTGGTATCCATACAGGAAGAAGTCGATGGGGTTAAAGTCTAGAGAACGTGGTGGCCATGAAATTGGGCCTCCTCTCCCAATTTATTTATTATTAAACACAATGGATGAATAATTTCGTACATCAATATTGAAATGCATGAATCAAATGTTTCTTCGGGTGTCTAATTGAACATCGTCTAATAGTGGCTGCAAATTATTTTGTAAAAACTCCAAATATCGATGTCCATTCAGACGTTCCTCAAAAACGTATGAACCTATTAAATCAATACCCATTATTCCTGTCCATACATTAATAATGGGTAATAATTTAATAGGTCTATACGTTTTTGGGAAACCTCTGAATGGACATCGATATTTGGAGTTGAATACTTACTTTAACTTATTCTTCTTTTATTTTCTTCTGTTTTGTATTATGTGTAAAATGCATTTGTCAAATTTTGTTAGTGAAAATTACATTAGCGGACAGTAAGATTTTCTAGGCTTTTATTTTAAAAATCTGTAGAGTTCTAACAGAGTAATTATGTCCAATAAAAAATTAAAAACAAAAAATGGTGGAGGCGCCGCTGTAACATAAAATCACAAATATTTCCTAAATTGTTAATTTTTCCGAGTTGAACCAAGAGGGTATTATCAAATTCTACATGGAACTTATTTTTGATGCAGGCAGATTGCGATCGTCATTTTAGCAAAAATTCTGGGTTGTTAACCATTGGACATGTGTTATCGATCATCAAATTTGGATCATGCTGAAGTTAATAGTTTAGAGACTGTAAATGAAAATAACTTTTTAATTTTCACCTTTGAGGGCCCGTAACTTGTTAACGAAGGCCCGTATAAAAAAATATATATGAAGAACTGATATTATTTCAACCTCATCTATTCGTATTCGGCTTTTTCGTATCAAGTACCGGGACAACCTGTATTTTGTGAATTATATTACAAAAATTCCAGAAAATAAAGTTGTACATTAGAAATTGGAGCCCGAATGGTAAAAAACCTAACCTTAAAAAAATTAGATCGTAAAATGTAATAGGGATGTAGCATATCTAGCGCCCTCTATGAAATATACAAAAAATAATTAGACCAGCGTATTTGGCATCCTTAAAAACCCCGCAATACCGAATTTCATACAAATATTTCGCACCGTTTGGAAATTTTCGTAAAAATTCTATTTAAAAAAATGTATTTTGCAGCTCTGTATCTCGAAAGCAAGAGGAGATAAACATATATTTCATAAGACAAAAAATTCTTAATTTTTGTCATGCTATCACTCCCTGTATTTACGGGAGGTCTTTCTGAAACACAATCAAACAGGCGTGCCTCAGAATTTGATACTTGCACTGTTTATTGTTATTTCCTTTCATGCATGGTTGTATCGATTGTCAAATTCATACTTTTATTTGTGTTTGTTTGTATTATTGGCCCTATACTGGGATTTCATTCCTGTTGGATGAACTAAAACAAAACAAAATTAAAAATTGAATAAACTAAAATTAAATTAAAGTAAATTAGTTATATCCAGAATTACTGTGAAAGTTTTACACGTCCAAATTCAACTTCTTTGATGAGACTTTGTTAAAAACGAGTGAATTGAGAGAAATATCAGCTGGTAACCCGTTGAGCAAATGTATTAAACGTTAAATAGGTAGTGGGAATTGACTACAGAACTTCAAAACTCTCTGAAGAAACAAGTAGCAGTGTTAAAAAATATTTTCTGCATTCTAGGTTAGTGTGTCGAATAGTTAGTTCCATGATCTTTTCCATTTCCTGTTTCTATTTTTCACCTTGATTTCAACATCTTTGGTTTCTTTATGGTTTAATTAAGATCGTTTTTATCCTTATATGCCCAATATTGATCCGGTCTTCACTACTTTCTGTGACTCCTTTTGTTGTTTTCAGTTGTTTCCACAAAAATGGATCTTGTGTATTATTTCGCTTCTTCGACTTTTTGTTGTGAATTAGTAGCAATATAAAGACTTCTTCATTTTGAAACTTCTTCATATTCGAATATCGATTCTTTTAGCAAGTACCATATGCTCTCATTTTTTAAATTTCAAATCCAACTCCTTAACTTTGCAGTTTACATAAAGCACATTCAATATGCGTATTCATTTTTTTTAAACTATAAAGCAACTATTTTTCCCGGGTCGCTAAAGAGTTTGTAACACCATAACTTAGTTGCGAACCCAACCATCTCGGGGGTTGCAGAATGCGGGAAGATAAAATTAATGTACACTCCAGCTTCTTCTCTAATACCAATTTCCTCTCCATTTAGTGAGGCAGTAAAGTATGCATAAAATAATAATATATAGAAGCCGGCGCTTAATTTTTTAATGGCCAAATGCTTTTAGAGACGTCCTAACTTGCCTTGAATATTTAAAAGTATCGCCGAGACCGGGAGGGCCGCTAAGAGGAGGCAATCGAGAACCTGGAAGGGCGTAAAGACAATGTGCGGCTGTAATTTCGCGGGGAGCACCGGGAATTGGTGGAGGTGGGAACAGGTGCGACTTGCACGGAATTTGATTCGCCCCACAAACGCAAAATAGTGCACGGAAGGGCGTCGGCGGTCGTAAAATTTGTACAGGGTCGGTGGCAGGAGGAAATTGTCGTACACAGAAAAAAAAACAATGAGCCTGATATTATTGACCACCAGTAAATGTAATATCATTAATAAGATATTTCACTAAAATAATGTAATAATGATATATTAGATGTGACGGTTTAATCAGTTTACTTGTTAATACAATAATTGTATGTACAGGGTGATTGTTTTATCATGGGAATGGGGTTTGTGACACAAACGGCTGAAGCAAATTGCGTATGGCTAAAAATTTTTTGTTTGGTCTGACTGGGACTTGAAATTAGGGAATAATTTTAGCATACCATTTTTATTACAGATATTGAAAAAGCTTTTAATTTTTTTGCATCTATCTATACAAAATTACAATCCACTTTTCGTGTAACTGGAATTTTCCACATTAATCTTTAATTTTATATGATCAGATGGGACTCAATAATAAAATTAACAAAGATAGCAAAAATATAAGTCGCATTCACAAATCCATTTTCAGAGTTTGTCGAGATATGCGCCATTGTTATATAAAACTAAATACAAATCTTAAACGTATTTTTTGGGTCTGGCAAATTATGAAACTGAATTATGACAATTTACTGGCTTTTGAAGCTCCTTGCATGAAGCTGTATTTTAAATTAAATAGTCCCTTTCCGTAAATGCGTTTCATGATGATTTTAAAAAATAATTGGAAATATTTTTCAGATTGTCCATCCATCGTAGCAGCTTCGGTTTTGACGTTTTTCTCGAAAGTGTGACTTTGATCTAAAAATGCTTTAAAGTTTCGGTAAAAACTATTACTACTAAAACCTTGGAAAAACAGAAGTTTGTTTATACTAATAGAACTGTCAGATTCGTTATAATTATTTAAATGATTTAAAATATGCAACAGATGAAAATGTAATTAGAGTTTTGTATTTTTTTGAACACACTAATGAAACCTTCTTAAGACAAACCTCAAGAAACATACGAAAAGTTTCTAAAACAAATAAATACCGCTGTTATAAATTCTACAAGCAAAGAACTTTCATCAAGATATTTTGAACAAAGAGAGGATTTTATTTTCCAATTTTTAGTAACTCCTAATTTATTATCTCACATTCTATGGACAGATGAAGTTATTTTATTAGCTACAGAGTACTAAATAAAAGAAAGAAAAATCCAATATTGATCAGTCGCCATCTGGTAAGGTATTTAGATTTCCTTCAGAATGAACTTCATCTGCACATACTTGAAGACTGCACGGATTCTTGAGGTTTCCTCTTAGTAGGCCAGACCTGACTCCATTATATTTTTACCTGGGGGAACTTTAAGGAATATTGTAAATAAAACAAACTTTAGTATCTTCGATCATTTATAACAAAGAATTGTTGAATAAAAAACGTAACATCATCTGAAATAAGACAGCATGACAATTTATGAGTAGATAATAATGGTACATCTATTAAAGCAGATTTATCAATTTTACTTAAGTTTCCTTAATTGAATTATACTGTCACAAGTTACCGCAGTTGTTTTCTTCAAAGACTACTTCATATAAATGAATGGGATTAAAATAAAAATTTTTTGTTGTTTTTGCAATTTCCATCTGATAAAATTAAAAATTGATCTGCCAGAGTAATAGGTAAGAACTCTTTTGTATCTATATTTACCTATTACAACCTACAACATGTGAAATTACAAAAAATATGGTTCACCAGGTATTGATGATAGCGACAACTATAAATAAGAAAAATTTGAAAATTGAAAGAAGCCATAATTCTCAATGGAAACCATAAAATATAATAAATATTGAAAATATCTCCCTCCCTATCATGGTACAAGCAGTAATCTACGTATTCAGTTAAAAATTCCAGGATGATTTGGATTTATCGTTAACCATTAATGTGGTTTCTTAATTCTGAATATCTTGCACATATATCATTTACATTAAAGTTTTTAAATATCCATTTATACAAAAATTTATTATAATTTAAATTAGGTTTTTGAGATGGCCAAATATGAGGTCCGTCATGGTCTATTCAACGAACCAAAACCTCTGACATCTAGAGCTACATCTTGAAAAAGTACCACAAGTACCTACTTCTTCGAGAGAGTGAGTATATGTACTCATCATAGGTGGTAAAAAAAAATTATGGGACAATTAAGTGGTCTTACAGAATGTCATTCCACACATTCAAAGAATACTGTTATTATACATTCTTTCGAAAAGTGGTTTCATTTATAAACAAAATCTTTGACAAAAATTGAAAATGTTGCTCAATTTTTCCATAATCAAATAAGAAATTGCGGAAAATTCTACAGTAAAAGAACCTAGACTAGTTATATGTAAAAGGAATATAAAAGTTGTTCCTTTAATACGACCTTTATCATGTTGTTGATATTTTACTGCAGAGGGATTTTTCTAGTACTGATGTGCCTTTCTTCTACAATCAAACTCAGTGCTGCTTTTTCCAAAGCCTGTGTTCCAAATTCCTGGTGATGTTCTCTTTTCTAGCAAGTTCCAATTTCACTTTGTTGCTGATGAAGGCGTGCATATAAGGTACGATGAGGGAGTAGTACGTTGCGGATAAAGAAGCCACCATCACCAGATCATGAACGAAATTTATACCTAAGTAATATGACTAACTAATAACAAACATGTATAATTTTTGTTCCTTTCTTTTCCATATGTTTTATTTATTAGTATAGCATTGCAATATGTCTCTTGAAAGATTTGAGGTACTCCTATAGGAAGTCCAGTAACGCATCTTTGTTCGTGACCTTGAGAATGATTTAAGTGTTGCATTAACGGGCCAGCCCGGCCCTGGACGGCGTTCCAGCGCGCGGAAGAAAAAATAACGAGGAATTATTACCAGCTATCCTCAAAGCCGTGTGATACACATTTAAGATGATATTTTATTAGATATTTAGACGAGTCCGCAGCTGGGAACTCGCTGTTAAAATTGAAAAAGATTGCGTGAGCAGGCGGAATATATGAAAAGTCATAAACACGGCCCGTTTGGCAGTCGGTGGGCGAGATCCGCGAGGAGGGGGCTGAACCTGGTGAGGATTTTTATTTCGGTAGTGCGGCGTTAAGGTATACGGTTTATGATCTGATAATTTATTACTTGTGTGTCTGTTCGGCTTGTTTTCACTTCTGAGGATCGTTGGGTGTGCGATTTTATTTCTGCGTGCGACATAGGGTTGTTGAATCACAGTAGCAGTTCCTTCAAACATCCTGCCAAATCCTTGCAGTAACATCTGTCACAATCTTTAAAAAGATTTTTATAATTTGCCCATTTTAATAAAGTTTGATGTAGGATGCTTATGGTACATATGCCGGTACTCAGAAATTGGTAATAATGGTCTGATTATTTCTATTATTTCTTCTTATTTCCCACGTCTTTTTGATATTTCTTCATGGGCTTGTTTTTCTTATACTGACCACGCAAATTCAATTTTAAATTTGAACAATTAACCCTTTATAGAAAAGTAGGTTAATGTTCTGAAGATGTATCAACAATAAACGACGAAACAATGACACACTTCAGCGTAGACTAGGTTATTCGGTAAGTAACATTATAAATTTATATCACGTAGGTTGGAAGCATCTAAAACAAGAACTCATTACCCGTGTTTGCACACAATTATAAGCGAATACAATAAATATTACATCCGAACAAATATTGAGGCGTGGAAAGGTGCAACGTTTAGCGGAAGGAAACTCCGTCGAACAAACGAAACTCGTTGTTGACTTAACATTACGGATGCATGAGTAGAACCGTGGGTCAGCCGGCAAATAACTGACATGTAACAGGCTCTTCTATGTAAATAATAATTTCGGTTAACAAACACATTCATACGCAGCCGTTGCGGAAAGTGCCCACTTTCCACTTACAGTTTTTCACGACCGTCGTAAAGCGTTACGGATCCTCGGACCTTTCGGAAAAGAGAAAAATAATTGGGAGCTTTGTGTGTTCTACGCTTCCTAGATCAAATAAGTATAAATGTGTTACACAAGTTTATGATAAAATCAATTTTAAAATTAAAACGGCGAAACTTTATTTCGAACTCTGTTCACTCTGTCATTTTATTCACTCTGTCATTAGATTATAAAGCCTCAAAGCTTCGTTCAGGACGTCACTTTAGTGATGACAGATATGCCAGATATGTTGGTTTAACAACTAACCGATACGTATTTTTATATCAAAAATTTAATTTAAAATGTGTATCTTACAGTAATGAAGTCCATATTGCACTATATTATTATTAATAAATTACAGGTTAAAGATATACGTTTTAAAAAATTTCTCGTTTAAATAGAGATGAAAACTTAAGCAATTGTCATTAATATTTTTCTTATGTAAGATAAAATTTGAAAAGAAAGTCTTCAAATGAAAGTTGTAGGTATTAAAAAAATTTTTTGCAAAAATGAAATTGTAGGTTTTTTTAATACCTACAACTTTCATTTGAAGACTTTTTCTCTATCTTGCCTCTGAAAAATTATATTTGAGAAAAACCTCATTTTGACTACTCTAACCATTCTTTATTCGGAGTGGGGGCAAAATTGGCTGTACTAATTTATGTATTTTTCATTAACTATCCCCTCCTAACAAGAACCCGTCGCCAGATTGCTGCTATCAATTCCCTATTGAAATCGCTCTTTTTCCCGTAGAATGACTGACCTAGTGACACCGACCAACTGCGACATCGTATTGCCGAAGTTTGTAATACGATTCGAGAGGAAGCGGCAATGTCGCAACGAGTGCGAGCGAATTGGATACGTCGCGCTGAAGCTTGTGTGCAAGCAAATGGTGGGTACATCGAACATCTATGAAAATCAGCAGTTCTCAAAAGGTGGCTCCTTGCAATGTTGAGGTAAGTCCGTGTATTTACCTCATTTTGAAAAAACGGCCATGTGGCAAAAATATTTGACATAAGTTCATTAACACCCTGTATATAAAATTATTTTATATACAACCAAATCACAGTTTTTACATAATTTCCCTTGAAAAAAATCGGCTTTTCTAAAAACCTGTGCAATAAAAGGTTATATTACACCTTTTCATTGCACGATTCCATTTAAAAGGTATTTTATTCATTTTTGCAATTAACACAATTTTCAATAAGAAGTCTAGGCAGCTCGCAACATCTCTATGTACCTACTGCATATCTGTAGCAATGACGGTATTGTTTGAGATCGCTTCTTTTAGATGGCTCTCTGCTCAAAATTTGATTTGCTTTGGCAATTTCGTTTTGAACTGATTCTACTACGCAAGGTTCTTCCCATCATTGATGACTTCTAGCCACCATGCCTCTTCAATTTTAAAACATCTCCTGCTGTATCTGCAAGCAAGTCTAAAACATAGACTCAAACTCCTGTGGTAATCCAAAATATCTACCAATTTCGCTTGGTATTTTTTCAAAACCATTAACATCCAGGGACTAAACAGAACCTCTTCCAATATCATCGTGTCACCAATATTTCAAAACACCAACGCTCAGTTTAAGAAACTGCATGCACCGGCATTGCCAAAAATCGCTACAACCTAAAATATCTATAATTAGTCATTACAACAGTTTATTTGACATATAGTTTCCTTAGTACCTATTATAATTTTTTAGCAACAGTGTATTGGTTCAGTCATAGGACTTGGATAATACTAGCAGCCAAAGCGACATTTAAAAAAATTCTGCACATACCTGCATTGAATATTTCTCACGAGACTTTGCACGATTGAAAATAAAATCATGTATTGCTATGAGAACTTGACTAAACCACTAGTAGTGACATCACTAAGCGATGACGTGTTAGGTGGGAGGCTTTGTGTGATGTAGCACTGACTCTAGACAAATCTCTAGCAAAATATCAGTCTGGTAAATAAATTAAAGGATAAAATGCGAAACATTTAGGTGAAATAGAGATGAAACCTGGGATTTACACAAGCGATTTTCTCCCGTTGCATCTCAACACAACATTTTAATTATCATCAACGCTCCCCGAACAGACATAACCCGGGCCTCCCAAGAACAATACCAGCTTCTTTCGCTAATTACCCCGGCATCTCCGAGTGTAGGTACGTCCGGAAATGAGATTTCGATGTATCCCCGAGGAACGCCGCCCCGCCCTTGCCTCCACCTGGATAAGGACCAAACTCCCTCGCCCGTTAACGAGGAATCTGCTAACTGAACACGGCACATCCCGAAATACAATTATAATATTAGATTAGCGGCGCAGATAAGATCGCGATTGCTCTTAGTTTGTATATGGAGAGCTGCTAAGTGAATTCTCGGCTAACTCGATCAAGATATCTTGATATTGTTTAATGCAATGGTGGCAGTCGCTACGATCTGGACTCCGATAGTGTCTGAGTTTACGTTTACGTGTCGGATTACGCCTTAATGAGAAGGGGGGCGGGGGGCGGCGGCGCGGCGAGAGGGGTCTTAAGGCTTTGAATGCATTAACTTCACATATCGTGAACTCTGGCTTCTACGTTTTATACCCTGATCGATATGGAGATATCGGGGAGGAGCAGCGTTATGAAAAGGTGCTTTAGTTGTTAATAAGCGGTAATTAAGATGGTCCGAGGAATGTGCTGGGTGGGCATCGAGGGGAAAACGAATGCTTTGAGATGAATTTGTTTGAGATGATTTTATTGTCTAAGGAAGTCTGGTTTTACACGAGCATACAGGATGAAGTTGTATTCCTCGAACATAGTTAGAATTTATTGTAACTATTGGCTTATCATTGCAAATTAAATTAATCATTTCGTCGAATCAAATAATAAAGATTGTTCTGGTTCTTTCAGCCTTGAACATATACCTGTCATTTATTTCGTAGATCAATAACTACATTCTTAGCAAGTTGTGGCGCTGACATCATTACCTTGAAGCGTTTTGGAGCAAAATTCGTGCATCGACATCAGTTATATACACTTAGAGGACAAAAATATTACTGTTGGCGACGTCAAACAAAGTAGCATTAGATGTAGTAGTAGATGGTAATGGTTCCAACTATTCCCCGCCACTGTAACTCTTCTATTGAACTACCCACCCAATAGTCCTGATTTGGCTCCGTCTGACTTCTTTTTATTCAGAAATTTAACATAAATCGTGTCCTATTTTTTAATTGTCACCACTTATTCATGCGACAGCACAAAACCTACAATTTTTAAGAAACAAAATAAAATAGTAATTAATAATTAGCATGTATAAAAAGTAGTTTCATATAATTCCATAAAAAAATTACTATTTTTATTGCAGTAAAATTTAATAATATTTGTTCTATTCTATAATATACAGGGTGTAAGAAGATTGACTGCCATTACATCAGCATGAGATAAAGTAATCATAAATAAACAAAAATGTTGTATATTACAGGGTCGTACAATTAACAGTTTTCAAATACAGCGAGTATTAATATTAGGGAGTTTCATCACAACGTGACAAGAGCGCTTAACTTAACGCCACACAGCTGATGCATACCACGTGTGCACGCGGCGGACTTGACCTACGGAAAAAATGTAAACAACTATTATTGTCAAACATTTAATAAATTTCAAGACAATTGTTTTCCAGTTTATAAATAAATAAAATGAAATGTATCCATTTTGTAGTACGAAGATAGTGTGCTTAAATTTTAGCTCGAATTTTGGTAATCTTTTAAAACAGGAACTTAAGTTTTAATCAAATTATAAATTTGAAAAATATGTAATTAAAGAACCACAGATACGTATTAAAAATAATTTAGGTACTTACTAAAGGCAAAATTCCGTAATTTTTAAACGCACAGGTACGAAACAAACTACAACATATGCTCAAAATGTCCACCACCATTTGCACGCACGACGCCTTCAAATCCAATTTTCGCGCACTCGCTGGAAAACGCCTCAAGAAAAGGAAATAGTGGTACGCAAAAAACACTCAAAACACGATCCAATTCCAGATACCAACTGAATTGCGTATTGCTGGCTGGATTGCTAGGTTAAATACTGTTTGTGTGACGAACACCCACTCAAAAAAACTAATGTGCGCCAAAGAGCATTGTTCATGCGCTGCGACTAGAGCGCGTCGTTATTTGAGGTTACACTAGCTTGTCCAGCGGCGGGGTACGAAAATTACTTAAAAAAGATAAAAAATAAATGTTTTTCGACGGAATTTGAAAAAATAAACTATTGATACGTGTTTCTAAAGGTCAAGCTTCTATATAAATATAACCCCTACCTAATCTTACACCCTGTATGTAATGATTAATGTAATTATTGTATTAATAAAACGCAAAATTTGTGGAATGTTTTTTTCCGTTCCACAAGGCACATTTCTCGAAAATTTGTTAACATTTCCAACAGTAGTTACAATATTTAGTAATTTTCTTAGAAAATTTATAGAATTTTGAGATTTTATTATTACTTATTTAACTTTCTCTAAACAAAATGGTGGTAAAGTTAAATAGAACATTTAAATTTAATTGAAATTTAAATTTAGTCGTATATTCTATATAAATTATAGTCAAAATGATATACCTATAGTCTGTTTGGAAATGAGAGAGAGAGTAATAAAACCCCGAGATAAGAACCGGCCATGGGCGTGGTAATATTTCGTTTCAGGTAATTATCGGGTAACACTAATGCTAGCAGAAATGATAGGGAATGGAAAATCGACTATCTACAGACTTTTAAAGGAAATAAAAAATGAACAAGATACTGTAAATCCCCCAAAATCATCTACAGGGAGGTCAAAAGTCGTTATAGATGATTTCTTCAAAAATGTCATTCGCAGAAAAGTACACTCATTTTATTTTAAAAAAGAAATACCAACGCTAAACAAAATTTTAAGTGAACTTTCAGAGGACAACGATTTGCCAAAAATCAGTAGAAGCAAATTATGGGCCGTCTTACGAGAGTTGAATTTTTGCTGGGAAAAGCAGAACAGGAAGTCAGTTCTTATCGATAAAGATGAAATTATTTGTTGGCGAAGATCCTACTTAAGATCAATTAGAAAATTCCGTGACGAAGGGAGGAATATTTATTATCTAGACGAAACTTGGGTCAACGAGGGATATACTGTAACAAAAGTATGGCAAGATAAAAATGTAAAAAGTTTTCGACAAGCATTTTTGGATGGACTTTCAACAGGGTTCAAGGCACCTTCAGGTAAAGGGCGAAGATTAATAGTGACACATATAGGTAGTGCCAGTGGTTTTGTAGATGGCGGTTTACTTTTATTTGAATCTAAAAATACAGGTGACTATCACGAAGACATGAACGCAGATGTTTTCGAAGAGTATTTTACACAGATGTTGGATCTTATTCCTCCGGGGTCTGTAATTGTCATGGATAATGCCAGTTACCATTCACGGCAGACCGAGCGGACGCCTACGACTGCTTGGAGGAAAGCCGATATAATTCAATGGTTATCCGGAAAAAACATTTCTTTTGAAACAAATATGGTGAAAAAGGAACTTTTGACACTTGTCAATCTTAATAAAGATCAGAAAAAATATGTTATCGATGAAATGGCAACAAATCGCCAAATAACGGTACTACGGTTACCACCTTATCACTGTGAACTTAACCCAATCGAATTAGTCTGGGCGCAGGTAAAAGGAGATGTAGCGCGAAATAATACGACGTTTAAATTAAGTGACGTGAAAATTTTGTTAAAAAATTCCTTGGAACGAGTAACTGCAGATAACTGGCAAAGATGTATACATCATGTACAAAAAGAAGAGGAGAAAATGTGGGAACTCGATAATTTAATTGACGTTACTGTGGAACCTATCGTTATCAATCTAGGAGACGAAGATAATTCATCAGAATATTCAGAGGATGAATTTTAATATACCTACTTTTTTATTTTCTTTATTGTACATTTATACAACACTACATTTACTCACCATAATTTGAATTTTCAAAATACATATATTTTTGTGTGGAATAAAAGTCTATTCATTAAATTTAAATAAATATTTTGATAATAATATTGAATAATTTTATTTGAATTACTAAAAACCCTCTTAACCCGGTTATGATGCTTAAAGTAGCCTCATGTTTTGAAATGCTGTTTTTATATTGTTTACTTATAAGAGAAATGGACCGAGAAATTGAAGCGGCATTGACAAAGACGGGGATTAATTTTTAGCTGCAACAATTTAGTACAGTCCGATCGCACAAAGTTTTTTTAAAAGTACACCTCATCCTATACCGATAATACATAATATAAAAATATTGAATATAAGCACCAGTACTACATTTATTTACGATTTGCATACATAATAAGCTTTTATTACTCTCTTCCATTTCTAAACAGACAACAATTGCGTAAATTTATAATATATGTATTTTTTTCCGTGTATGAAGAGTAATATTTTTTGTGATTCTGTACAATGGGTCAAGGTGTAAAAAACTTGACACTGAAATTAATTGTCAACAGGACTTATTCAAGACGACATTTCTTCGTAAGGACTTAGGATATCTAGTTGTGTTTACCTTGAAACATCTAGGAGTTTGGGAGTTGAGCTGAGGAAGACCCTATATAATTATTTTATGTGATACTAATTTTTTACTACAAAGTAATCAGAACTGCGTATAAAAACAGGTAAAATTTCGACATCAATCCAATTTTTGGGCGACTCTAAACTGACACATCAAAACTGCAATTTCACCGTGCGTGTTCCGAGCTTCATTATTCCCCTGCAGTATGCAAATTCGAACCCGATCCGACTGATTCCATAATAAAATCCCAAAAGGGCTAATCGCGATTTGTAAATCTCGAATTACCGACGATTCGGTCGACGGCCAAATTGGGCCGATATCTTTGTGAGCCTCCACCGGAAGGCATCTCCCCACGGCTCATTAATCTCAGGCGGGGGGGAACTCTCGTTGCGTCTAATATTGTTTGGAGACGCTCCAAGAGAGGCGCGCAACGTTCGGTTACTTTAAAAAGTTACCAGGCGACTTAATGAGATGTAAGTAATTGGATTTTGTATTTATAAATTTGGGAGATGGGTCGTTTCCGCGATCCGACGTGGCTGGAGCCATGTTTATCTGCGGCAAAATGAGAGACTAAACGTCGAAAAATATTCTGAAAACTGCACTTAATAGTTTACATTACAATTTTTTTATTCACTACAGTATTCAAGAATGCAGAAAACAATATAAGCGAAAAAGATTTTGACATTTGTTAAATTTCCTTTAAGTATAATTAGATACCAACAGTCAGTAATTTACCTTCCATGGGCAAAACGGTTTCACAAATAAACTCTTTATTTTTAACTCCCTTCGCAACAGACGAATTGTTGCTCTTATTAACAGATAAGTTAAAACGTAAGAATTCGTTAGGAGCTGATGACATTCCTATGTTCTTATTAAGAGAGTCACTCGATTTATTATTTCTCCCCTTAAATATTTATCATTTGAAACGGGTGCATTTCCAGACATTCTAAAACTAGGAAAAATTGTTCCAGTTTTCAAAAAGAATGATCCGATGTGTTTGGATAACTATAGACCTATATCCGTACCTCAGGGATTCTCTGAAATATTTGGATATTGCTTTCTTGAGCGACTACTTTATTTTATCAAAATATTCCGTATTCTCACCGACAATCAGCATGGATATCGTATAGGCAAATCTACGACTACAGTTGTACACTCATTATATGAGAAGATTTTAAACTTTTTGTAAAACGGCGAGTGTCATGTTGGGATCTTTTGCGATCTCAGAAGGACATTCGATTGTGTTAATCATGAAATTTTAATATCGAAATTAAATAACTACGGTATTCGAGGATCCGAACTAAACTGGATCATTACTTTTGTTGAAAATAGGAAGCAATTTGTAAGTATAAATTATAATAATCAGAATGTTTGTGGTAAATATAACTCGTAATGCTCTTTGGTAACGTTGAATGTACCACAGGGATCTGTTTTAGGCCCTGTGTTATTTTTACTATACCGGGTGATTCAGTTTGGTATTCGCTGCCCTGTATCTCTTTTATTTTAACAAATAGCTATAACAAACCCTATATATTTTTAAATCGCCGCTCAAACTCTATCAAATGACATTATTAGATCGTCTCCATGGTAACGTATGTCAAAATTGCTATAGTCAACTGTTTTTGTTCAAATGGCTCACTATATATTTTTTTATCAATTCTGGAAGATATTTTTTTTCTGCGTTCAACTATGTAAGGAAGTCTATAGTTTCATTAGNTAGGCAAATCTACGACTACAGTTGTACACTCATTATATGAGAAGATTTTAAACTTTTTGTAAAACGGCGAGTGTCATGTTGGGATCTTTTGCGATCTCAGAAGGACATTCGATTGTGTTAATCATGAAATTTTAATATCGAAATTAAATAACTACGGTATTCGAGGATCCGAACTAAACTGGATCATTACTTTTGTTGAAAATAGGAAGCAATTTGTAAGTATAAATTATAATAATCAGAATGTTTGTGGTAAATATAACTCGTAATGCTCTTTGGTAACGTTGAATGTACCACAGGGATCTGTTTTAGGCCCTGTGTTATTTTTACTATACCGGGTGATTCAGTTTGGTATTCGCTGCCCTGTATCTCTTTTATTTTAACAAATAGCTATAACAAACCCTATATATTTTTAAATCGCCGCTCAAACTCTATCAAATGACATTATTAGATCGTCTCCATGGTAACGTATGTCAAAATTGCTATAGTCAACTGTTTTTGTTCAAATGGCACACTATATAGTTTTTTATCAATCCTGGAAGATATTTTTTTCTGCGTTCAGCTATGTAAGGAAGTCTATAGTTTTATTAGAAAAATTGCTAGAAAAAAAGATGTACCTCACTATTCGTAGGTAGCTTTATTCTGAAAAATGGTAGCTATCTGCTTAAACAAGCTACTATGTTTTTTAAAGTAACATATTTTATTTTTAATACGATAATAATATAACAATTTAAAATAATACTTATTTTCAATGTTCAAAGTGATCTCCATTTGCTTCCAAACACAGAATAGCTCTGTTTATTACTCCCTCTCTACAAACACATTCTAGTGTTTCTTCATTTAATCTCCGACCTTCCACATTCCGTTTAAGGCTAAAGAAAGAAATCTATAAGAGTGAGATCCGGAGAACTAGCAGGCCATTTAACATCTTTATCGAATTTTCTTCATCTCTTGCCCTTTGAATTTAGAAACTCTTCTTTTCTTTTGAAAAGTTTCATCTGCCCTCAAATTCCTGGCTAACTTTCCGAAAATTTTATCAGACGGAAGATGTCTCTGCGGAAAACGATGTTGATATAATTGTCTGGCAGCTTTAGCGTTCTTTCGGCCCTCTTCATAAATTAAAATCATATTTAGTTTTTCTTGGTTACAAAGATTAATATAAAAAAATTCTCAAAACTGGTACTCTACTTGACGAGTAAATCGATTGGGCAGTATCCCAACAAGTTTAATATTATGAAGAAAGGGGAAATCGAAACACTTATAAGACGTTTGTAGGAGAGAAAAACTACTAAATATTACAGTACAAAATATATAAAAGAAACATTATCTTGATATACTTAAAATTCATGATAGCAACACACACTTAGAGGATATTTGTCATTTTAGATGTAGTTCATATTATATTATATCGGAAATATTCTGCAATCGCCCTCAGTTCACTGAAAATTGAATTTTCATTAGATTAGTTAGTTGATATTAATAAAATAAGCAACATCCGAAAGACAGTGGTTTTGGGGAAGATCTTTCTACAGCGGATATCGTCTCCAATGTCGTGAGTTATATGGCTGAGAGTATGGAAAAAGTTGATCTTGTCAGGCTTATTTCATGTGACCTTAGCAAGACCTTTGGTTCCATTTATCACGACCTAGTTGATAAACTTTTTAGATATGGCATTAGATGCCATTAAAACTTTTCAATCTTATCTCACCTCTAGGAAGCAGCGTGTCACTCTAAAAACCGACATATCCGATTTAAACTTGGTGAGTAATAGGGTGACTCAAGGTCCTGTCTTGGGGCCCCTGCTTTTCATAATCTATAAGAATTATCTTATCTTTATTCTTTATGCTGATGATAGTCTTTAATTTGATTTGTAGTTTCTTTGTAATATACTGTTAGAGAAATAGAAAATATAACCGTTTGTGTGTAAATAATAAATTAAATTTTGATAAAACAATTTTATGAATAGTATTCGAAGATTGAACATACTACGATGCATTGGAAGACTGTAAATAAAAACAAAAACTTCGATAATGGAATCAAGTGCCTAATTTCATCACTCGTTCCTATTTCCCTTGTATTCCCGAAGACGTAGCCAGAATAACACGGCCCAAACGTGTAATAAAACCTTTCCCTAGTCGCCTTAAAATTCCGGGGCTCCGGAGTCGTATCAGGCGTTAATTAAAGAGGGTCAAGTGAATCTAAGGCGATAGGAATCTGTTTAGTACAGCCTTAGAACGTTCTAATATACTTCTGGATCCAATTATCTAGTGCAACTCACCACTGTTCCTCTAAATTGGGTGTCGTTTGAAGGCTAATTTACACCAGTCTAAATTAAACTGTCCCTTTTGATGTGTTGCTGGAGCAAGTTACAGCTAGATCTGTATAGGTATTTAATAGTTAATCAGGGATTAGAGAAGGAACGTTTCCTGTATTTATTTGCAGTTAGAACTCAAGGATAAATCATACATTTTTCTGTGCTAGCAAAACAAAATTATACTAAGAGTATTTATCGATTTGAAGGATGTATTTTCAATGGGAGATAGAAATTAATAGACAAAGCATATTGCTAAAAATTTACCTACCTTTTGAACCTCCGAATATTTGGTGCAAGCCTTAGACTCAAAAGATGCGTGAAAGCACATTGACTCTGTACGGGAGAATATCAGAAGTGGATATAAAGGCAAAAAGACCCTTATCTCTCTAGTCTGTGATATTTTAAAAAGTCAAGTTTCTGATCTTCATTTTTACGCGCTTGTAAAACATGATGTCTTTGCCAGAAAATATTCGGCTAGAAGTCGAAGCCATATCTTTGGGATTATTTCTCCAAAATCTAAAGAGATTTACGACGAGGAATATTCGTCATGCAAATGTTGGAAGACAGAAAATGCAGTACAAACAAACTCCGAAGAAGCTTTCTTGATGTATTTTTAAGAAAAAGGTTGGTTTCATGAAAATTTGTATCAATCAAAAATTAGGAGATCTAAAGGGACTGTTTTCTCGGTGTAAACGAAAAGTTATTCCGAACAGCCAAAATCCGACTCCTAGACAAGTATTAGCCAAATATTTATTTCATATATCGAAATTAAGCAGCCCCAGAGACATTCCAGCCAACCCCAACCCCTCAGAATTTTAAGAAATTCCCGATACAAAAGCGAGACAAAGACAGCCCTAGCGAGCCCGGAAAAAGACGGGCATAGTTTCAAATTTCATTTAAGATTTAATTTGCGTAGAGATATGTGTATCCCTCTGTAAGATTACCGTCCGACTCCCAACCAAGGACCGAATAAGGGCGGATTTCGCTTTTTCCCTGGGCAATTAAAGCTCGGCTTCTGTTAAGCTCGCCGGCAAACAATGCGTGCTTTAGATAGGCCTCCTGTGATCCTTGCAGAATGGACAGCGGGACCGCGCGTTTGATTTATAAGTACCTGGATCTCCGTTAATTAAAATTTCGGTTTGTTTTTACGCTTTGCAAGAGTGTCCATCCCTTTGACACACACTGCTCAAGGAGAGGGACGGACAAAGCCCGGACGTCAGTCGAAGCAGTCTTTGAGGAGCGATTTTTTCCAAAATTTATCACAATTAGTAGCAAGCACATTTTTTCAGTTTTTTCTCTCTGCATGTGTCTAAATAGTCGAGGCAATGAAGCACTAAAAAGGCCAAAAGTTCGGAATTTTTTCCATAAAGACGGATCGGAATGCGGTTTTTTGCATTCTCTTCCAAACATTTTTTGTAAAAAATGTGGCTACTTTGCTGCAGCCAAAAATGCATTCAAAAAATGAATTTTGGAAGATTTCAAAACTTTGTAAATAAGAGTCAGAACTGGCCCAAATCGGGTACTTGGGGGTTTTCGAGGTCACTGATCACGATTATCATGTTCAAATTGACCCCCCGAACACCTGGAGCTCAGGAACGCCGATGAACGTCATCTCCGTGCGACTCTCCCACAAATCACGCGGGGAAGGAGAGAAACTCGGCGCCCGGGGGTTTTTTGGGTCGTTGAATTCAAATATGCCATCGTCGAATACCCCCCGGACACCTGGTGCGCCCGAACCTGGACGTGGACGTCATCTCCGAGAATTTTCCTGACAAGATTGACAAAAACAACCCGAAAATCATTGTGGGGGCGTTTTTTGGGGCGCTTAATCCAAATTTCACGTCGAAAACGACCCCCTGTACACCTGGAGCACCGGAATCTGGACGCGGACCTCATTTCCGTTGGTTTTCCTCGCACAATCGAAAAAGACGAACCGAAAATCGATATGGGGGGGTTTTTGGGGCGCTGAATCCTAATTCCACGTCAACAACGACCCGTTGAACACCTGGTGCAGCGTAACCTGGCCCCGAACGTCTTCTCCGTGGGGCTCTCCCAAAATTCAAGCGGAGAAGGGGAGAAACTCAGCGCCCGGGGGTTTCTTGGGTCGCTGAATTCAAATGTGGCATCGGCGAACACCTCCCGGACACCTGGTGCGCCCGAACCTGGACGTGGACGTCATCTCTGAGAATTTTCCTAACAAGATTGCCAAAAATAACTCAAAAATCATCGTAGGGGCGTTTTTTGGGGCGCTTAATCCGAATTCCACGTCGACAACGACCCCTCGAACACCTGGTGCACCGTAACCTGGGACTGAACGTCGTCTCCGAGGGTTCTTCAGACACGATCGCAAACACTAACCAAAAATCGTCTCATAATTTCACACATTCATTCATGGGTAACTCTCGCCTGGGGCCCTCGAAAAAGTTGATCCAGTCTCGTAAAATTCGAGTCCAAATGCCGGGTTTGAATAGAGCGAGGAGAATTACTAGAATAATCTCCGGCTAGATCTCCGAACTTTTCCGAGCGGCCTTTCACTTTTCAATCAACGCTCAAAACTCAATGATCTTGTTAGGAAAATTCTCGGGGATGACGTCCACGTCCAGGTTCGGGCGCACCAGGTGTCCGGGGGGTGTTCGCCGATGGCATATTTGAATTCAGCGACCCAAAAAACCCCGGGCGCCGAGTATCTCTCCTTCCCCGTGTGATTTGTGGGAGAGTCCCACGGAGATGACGTTCATCGGCATTCCTGAGCTCCAAGTGTTGAACATCATAATCGTGATCAGCGACCTCGAAAACCCCCGAATACCCGATTTGGGCCAGTTCTGACTCTTATTTACAAAGTTTTGAAATCTTCCAAAAGGCGTCTCAAAAAATGCAGCTTTTGAATGCATTTTTGGCTGCAGCAATGCAATTTCCGGTTTGTCAGAAACACAAGTAGCCACATTTTTTACAAAACATTTTTGGAAACGATTTCTCCATAGTTTTAACAAATTTGAGTGATAATGATGCAAGCAATTTTTATTTTCGCATAGCAACTGACAAGTAAGTATCACAACTACACAACCTTCAAAACTTAGTTTTGGTTTATAAAAAATAAATAAATTCTGTGCACACTGCCTAAATTGTGGTTTTCTTTGAATCCATTCAATATACACGAGTCTCTCAAATTCTTCAAATTTACAAATAGTATGGCTTCCGAAGTAAACAACATTGCTGTGTGTTTCATTTACTTAAGTATACGCCGCTGATTCCAGCCACGGCGAGGGTCCCCATCCAACTGGAATTCTCGGGAATGTCGATTGCAAGAAATTAATATTAAATCCCTACCCCGGGGTGATTAATATTTCCGTAGGCACCGCTAATTATTATTTAATAACTCCTATCTGCGACTCCCATTGATTGACTACTAATTGCCGGGAGAGGTAATTAAAATTTGATTAGTAAGTTGGGATTCCTCCAAAAGTCCAAAAGAAAGAGAGTAGAAGCTTTATAACAACACTGTTTCGCTGTAATTTTTGAAAAAATGTATGAGATTTCTGTATTTATTTAATTTTAATTGACCAAATGCGATGGAACTTTTATTCGACGAACAAAGAACAAAAATAAATACATAAAAAAAACAAATACCAAATAGTCAAAATAATTAAATGAAACCGCTAGATATGTAGTACGGAATAACAACACATAAAAAATAAATTCTGCTTTCTCCATTCAGCTTTCCGATAATTACACAGACCCACGAAAAAAAGTAACGGATCTGGTATTCAGACCCATATATTTCTATGTATTTTTTCCGCTGAATCCGAATCTGTCTTCAGATTTGGCCCAACGGGTCTGAGTTTTCGGAAACATTAAAAAAACAGATCAAAATTTACAAAAAACGTCATTTACGATCGACGAAAGTTATAAAAAGTCAAATTATTCTACCAGCTTACTAGACGTATGATTTTTCATTCGTTTAATTCCAATTTATCATCATAGAGTCAGACAAGCTGGTCCAACTTCATTCAAAAACAGAAAATAGATCAAAAACGCCATTTTCATGGCATAATTCGTGTTGCAGAGTTCTGGATCCATCTTTTTATCCACCTATCCATTTATAAATCCACCTGTACCACCTATAAAAACCAACCCATCCACCCATCTATCCATCTACTTTTTGTGCTGAGAGATGAGATACCAGCCTAAAAGATTGAGAATGCAATAAAACTTGTAGAATACTCTACTTTTTAAACAAAAGAAAACGATATCTACAAAGCGTTATTATTTTTGTTGCTATAACGTGTTTTCTTTTCTTCAAAGGATCTATGCAAAGGGTTACGCTTTCGTTTAGCCGCTCTATTTTTCGTTTCTCTTTTTAACAACCAACAAATTTTCGCCCTATATATATATAAAGGGCGAAAATTTCCGAATATTTCTGAGGCGAAATTGAAAGAAGGTGTATTTGATGGACCTCAGATTTGGACATTGTTCAAGGATACAACATTCATCACTACAATGAGTAGAGTTGAGAATAGTGCTTGGAGTAGAATCAAAGTTGTAGCGACAAATTTTTTAGGAAACAACAGGAGTCCTAAATACGAAGAAATTGTATCAAAAATGATAAAAGACTTCCAAGACACTTGATGTTTGATGGACTACAAGTTGCAATTCCTTCATTCACATTTGGATTGGTTTCCTGAAAATCTTAGAGATAGTAGCGAAGAACAAGGCGAACGATCTCATCAGGATATGAAGGTTATAGAACAGCGATATCAAGGAATAAGGGATCGTCATCATATTCGGTCGATAGCCGCACGGTTTAAGGCGTCAGTCCTTTAATCGTGTGCAAATTTCTGCCCGGGTTCGATTCCCGCGGGCGGTAGACCGTAGATCAGCTATGCTTGTACGGAGGATTGACACCCTCCGTGCAGGTATGGTAGGAAGAATGTTGGCTTGGGTCAATGTGAGAGGTTGACACCGGTTGGCATTTGACCACCCCCCTAATTAATGAGGTTTTCTAGGTTTCCCTCATTCATGCACTGAATGGTGGTTAGGGCCTACCAACATAAGTCGTTCCTGGGCGCAAATGCGGCCTGCCTAATAATATTATGCCGCCTCCTCTCCCGCACAAGTCTCCGACTTATGGGCTAATTGTCGTAATTAGAATGAGGAGTAGAGATATTATTATTATTATATAACATGATGGCCAATTTTTGTTGGTTGTTAAAAAGAGAAACGAAAAATAGAGGGACTAAACGAAAGCGTAACGCTTTGCATAGATGGTTTGAAGAAAAGAGAACACGTGATAGCAACAAAAATAAGAATGATTTATAGATATCGTTTTCTTTTGTTTAGGAAGTAGAATATTCTACAAGTTTTACTGCATTCTCAATCTTCTAGGCTGTTATCTCAACTCTCAGCACAAAAAGTAAATGGATAGATGGGTGGATGGGTGAGATTTATAGGTGGTACAGGTGGATGGATAGATATGCGTATTCAAGCATGAACGACTGGATAGAAAGATGTATGAACTCATAAAAGGGTGGATGGATAAAAATATGCTGCAACACGAATTATGCCATGAAAATGGCGTTTTTAAGAAGCATTTTGATCTATTTTCTGTTTTTGAATGAAATTGGACCAGCTTGTCTGACTCTATGATAATAAATTGGAATTAAACGAGTGAAAAATCATACGTCTAGTGAGCTGGTAGAATAATCTTATTTTTTATAACTTTCGTCGATAATAAATGACGTTTTTTGTGAATTTTGACCTGTTTTTTAATTTTTCCGAAAACTCAGATCCGTTGGGCCAAATCTGAAGGCAGATTCGGATTCAGCGAAAAAAAAATACATGGAAATACATGAGTCTGAACACCAGATCCGATACTTTTTTTGTGGAGCTGTGATCGAAATCGTTTATAAAATTTGTGCTCCACCTTATTCGTGTGATAGTTTGTTTCTCAGTGATGTGGTGACAGTTTCTCTTACGCGAGGGGAAACTCTATCGAAAAATAATCTTATTTGCGCTCCGAACTACTACATCGGAGTCGAACTGTTTGTTATACGTCGAATCAAAGTCGATTTACAACTCGACGAACATTTATCATAGCCGGTTGCGTCGATACGTATAAGAAACTGCCACCTATCCGCCCCAGAACACGGCGATGCAAGTCAGGAACCGTCTATATTCAATCAATCACATTTTCTATGAAATTGAAAATTTCATACGTGATGAAGCACTCTCCTTTGAATATTTCTCTTTATTGCGTTCGGCCCCATTGTCGGGAAAACGATTCCACGTTGCTTTATCGGAGGCACAATAAGAAAATCGTTTGCAATGTCATTTGCCTAAGCAGTTTCACCCCTGTTTTGAACTCTTGCGGCACCAACATCTCACATTTTTCATAAAACTAACAGTAAGCAACACGTTATCCTGTATCAGTACGCGACAGTATACATCAAACTAAATAAAGAAACTTTACATGACAGGGATCCTGAATCCAATTATTTTCGAGAAGAAAATCCTCCGTTCAACATAACTTTGTGCACAAAATATCATAAAGTGCAACGTTTGGCATATGAATTTATGTTTAGTAGAATAAATAATGTTTAAACAACTTGTTTTGTTAATGAAACAAATTCAATAAAGTTGATACCACACAATATGACAACAACGCAATGGAAAAATCTTAGGTGGATTGTTCGGATGATTGAAATCCACTACTAAGGTCAATAAATCTTGACATTTTTTATGTACCTACAATATTGTACTTTTCTGCGGTGGGTCGTTTGATCACAAGCTAATATTTTCTGAAATACAACATGTTAAGTTCACAACTTTTTGTTCATTTATGCATAAGGCTTAAGCTATCTTATGCTGAAGTAATGGCAGTGTAATTTCCGGCACGCTGTCTACATATCAACATTTCTCCACTCTACAAGCAAGCTATCAAATGCAGGCGTCGATTTTAAATTTTCTTTGTTTCCTTCGAGACCCGTAACTGTTACAACAATGGAAATATAAATGCAAAGCGACTTTGGTCTGTCGATGATGGACGATCCTATGGTGGAATTTACATATTCCGACGAAAATCGTCCTCTCGAAAGCGAGCGGAGGGCAAAGTCAGCGAGTTTTTGAGTGGATTCGGTTTACTTTATAACACATCGATGATGCCCGGGATGGGGAAAGTGAAGAGAATTTGTAATGGGGTAGGGGCGTTAAAAAGGATAATTCTCAGTGTCGTTTTCAGAGTAGGACCTGATTCGCATTCGTAAGCTTTGGGTCGCGGTTGTTCAGAAAACTTGAAGGGACAATGTTCTTCTAAAAGTATTAATTATTGTATTTACAAAGTGTTGACCAAATCCTTTCATAATTAGAACCAAAGGACACAACTTTTTAGGAAACTAAAGCCCTGATAGTCTACATCAAAAAGAAAATTCTATCACAAATCCAAAGAAGCTACAATGTCCTGTGGGTGAAGAAGTGGATGATTTATTTAAAAAAACAATATAATTGTTATTATATTATCATAACCCCTTTTCCTAATAATTTCAAGTTTGATCCGGAATTTCATTAATAATAACACAGACCCACAAAAAAAAAGTTGAAAACACCAGTTTAATATTATTGTATTAGATAGTTCTTGATAATGTATTAAAGAAATAAAAAATACGCGTTATGTTTTATTTTTTTGCATCAAAACGGCGCCCCATACGAAGAAAAGGTAAGATAGATTTTTTGTCACAAATTGAACGACGAATTAAAAAATGAATGAATTTTTAATTTGTAATATCTCAGGGAGTCCATTTTTTTATTTAAAAAAATTTTGATTATTACCCGTACGCGCGCCAATGATGAACATAAAATTCTTAATTGCGTGTCAAAAAATGCGCAATAACTACCTCTTAAAACCCACCAAATTTCATTTGCACATCTCGATCGGTTTCAGAGCAATAAATTAAATCGTCAGTTTTTAAGAAAAACTTTGACACCCCGTATCTCGGAAAACGAATCATTTGCGGACATACGTTTATAAGCAAACTGCCAATCACCCCCTGAAATTTGTCGTACTTATTTACTAACACCCTGTATATTTGGTGAGTGCATCTCTCTCCGTTTCGAAAATTCAATACCCATGTATGATTTCAGCCACGAAAATTGAATAATTTCTAATGCTTTGAATTTTCACCACCAAGGACCCCAGTGACAACATTTTTAATAGTAAGGCGATGTTTCGCAGTGTATTAGCTATGTCCTGTCCAAATTAATATAAGCAAGAAAATAATAAACTGTGCCACCCTGTATTTCAAAAATGTGAAACTTTCTTCTTGCTTTTGAGCACACCTGCAGAATTTTCTGAGAAGAAAATACTAAAAGCAACCCACACTGAACAGAATTTATCCGGAGAGTATAATTTGACACTAAAATACCTCTTATTTGTGCTGTCATGGATTTTTCGCGAACTTCATCCGAATAATACAATTAGCATTCAGCGTTCGGATGCTTGGGGATCAAATGACACGCCGTAGTCGCATCGGAAAGTATCCCAGAGGAGCCGGTGGAATTTGTAACTGTCGAAGCATAATTATCAGTAATTAGAGGAATCATATTTTAGAAACAAAAAGCTGGAGGTCGTTAGTGTCAGACGATTCCCATGGCTCAAACACGATACTTAATGCATCCATCTTGGCGGGGAGTTTTTAACAAATTCATTACCAAAAAGGAAAAAGCACGGCGAATACGAAACCGATGAAATATTATCTGTTAATGGACGCGTTATATTTTATTTTTAATTAATCTGAATAATGGTACACCTAGGAGTAGCGTTGTATCAAAGGCGACTTGCTTACTCCTATTTCAATTAAAGAGTACGAATTTGACGACAGGAATTAATCCAATTTAACCGCCTATTAAAATCGACCAGTGGCGGTACAGGAACTAGACAAAATTAAAAAAAATCAAATGAAAGACATTTTTAGAGAGACAGTTCATCTTTTACTTATCAATATTTAATTAATGTATATTTGCAGGAGGTGGACATTTCCAACATCTGATATAATTTATTTTTTGTGCGTTGAGGGTAATTTTCTTTTACCATTCCAAAATGTATGTAGATTACTGTAATTTCATAATTTCAACGTTTAAAAGTTATTATCTTAAATAAATTATTGTTCAAATAAATCTATTTTTTTCTCGTAAGTGGTCCAATAAGATGCAAATGAATGAATTTTATTTTTTTATGCGAAAACCGTACGCCAAACGAAAAAAATTCAAGACGCCACATTTGCTCAGCAAGAAATGAGGATTTTAAAAATAATTTTTACTTTAAGAAAAAGTAGTGGCGTAACATATTTCTCTCCAAAAATATTCAATAGAAAACCTGTAGAGACGCCACTGGCAAAAATAATAAAATTATTTGTACATCAGAAAATGCATCTCGATGAATAGAAGGCGTGTACCAAATTTGAAAAAATATCTAGGGTAATACCAAAGTTATCATAAAAAAATTTAAGACTTTTAGGACATATGTTCATATGAAGTTTTTTTTCTTAAAATGGACCCAAGAATAACCTCCTTAAATATTAGCACGTTATTAAGAAACACCCTGTATATTATATACTTTGTTTCTAATCAAGTGGAAATACACTTGTTTTCACTCATAAGTTGTACAATATTTTCAAAAGAATATTAAACACAGAGTCATATATAGTCTTTGATAATAAAATAGGGTAAATGTTTTTAATATTCTGGAAGCTAGTAATATTTCAGATTTGAAACTAATGACGAATGACGAAATATGAATTATTACAGACACTGAGTTCAGAATCAGAAAGGACAAAAACGCTTTAAAAAATTCCCGCATTGGTGATATCTAACGAATCATCTAATTCTCATCGCATTTTACCAGGTATTGTATGAAAGATTTTGGACATTACTAACCTAGATAATTTTTAGAGACTTCTTAAATTTAGACTTTTAAATAATCTCTTTAAATTTATCAACAAAAAATTGCTTTATACTGTAATTAAGGAGGTATATCGGGTTTACTCAAATGCACAGATGTACTTGAAATTTATATAGCGTATTACCCAGTGCTCCCTCTATGAGTAATATTTTTTTGAAATTTTTTTAAATCTAGATTTTGAGATATTATTGTTGAAAATTGTTCATTTTAACTTAGGTTTATATGGCGAAGATGGACAGTGCGGCTCTTTTTTTGCCCATAACTGAGAAAAAAATGTAGAAATTGTGAAACAAATTCCATAGATAGTATTATCTTATTTTTGATTTAAAACTAATGTAAGTTTAGAACATAGTACAGCTGTATTAATTAGAAACAGAAACCAATAATTGCATGTCTGTCTGACTTGAGGATTAATGTGGCAACGTCGCAATCAGCTGACAGTAAGGAGGGAATACATTTGAAAGACTTGATAAAAACGAAATTGATTTCAAACATGCACATTTTTCCTAAATCCCATGTACATTGTTATCAACAACAGATTATATTTTGTAATGTTTTTAAAAACTGGATTAATTAAAAAAGACTACGAAGCTGTGATATATTTATTGGAATAAAAATACAGTTGATAAATCCTTTTGATATATTTAATGGTTTATAAAAACATCGTAATCATTACCCAGCAATATTTAAGGCTACATATAAAGTTTTCTTTACTTATATATAATTAGTAATAGTTGAGATAAAAGCATTTGTACGGAATAACAAAGAAACAAACATTTCTCAGCAAACGTTATATCTAAAAAATTAGTTATAATTGTAAAACATTACTAAAATAGAGATCAAAAACACGAAACACGAACAGTGAGTAATAATGTCATTTCTATCACAGAACCTTCAAAATTGCATCCAACATTTTCTTTGACTTGGACGAGAGATGGGCGCGAGTGTAATTTCATTTCTTTAGAACTAAGTTAACATAATTCTCGTTGTTTTACCAGTTCACATGATTTACGGATTTTAAATAAAGGATACAAATCTTCGCGAGGGTAATGCGATATATTTGCTATATATAATAATTATATTGTACATAGTTTATACATTACATCTTTACCCGAACTTGACGCGCAATATCTCCGATGTCCGAGGTCTATAGGTTCGCAGTGTGTACAACTGCTAGTAAACTATTAGCGCTGTTGCCACATCTACATAGTCTTCATGCGTTCATTAAATATAATTTAAAACTACTTAAATATGATATTTTTATGTTGTTAATTAGTCAATATGTATGCTATATGCATATGAGTAGATTTATTTGCTATATAGATCATGTTTATCGCAAACAATTTCAAAAGAATTTAATTTTTTCAAATTGGCAGGGGGCTTTAGTCCTATAAGAAAAGCATAGGACTCCCCCTGCGCTCCTCACTTCCCTCGGACCCCGATATACCTCCTTCACTTGCATTTCTGTACACGTGAAAGAGTAAGTGCAGAAATGTCGCAACTTTTTCAAACTCATGAGAAACTAGCACTTTTCTGCACCATAAACTATTCCTTCGATTCTCGAGGAACGTATATTTCCTACGTTAACTAATCACCCTGTACAGTTCTCGACTATTAGATTTAGTCTTAGCGCTGTCGTACAATCTGAAACAAAAAGCCCATCAGTCCCGACCGCAAACAACACGTTTTTTCGCCGCTGTGCCGGTCGCACGGGAATACGAGCGTATTTACAGAGCGAGATTTTTAATAATCATCTTGATAAAATAATTTAACGCCCATCCATAATGAATTCGAACTTGTTCCAATTTATTACAATCGAGAATTCAATCGCAGCGGCCGCTACCGTTCATATTTTAGATTTCTATCTCTATTACTCCGTTTAAATTATGTCTATGACTAATCAAAATCCGCTGAAAGCCTCTCGAATCGACCAGAGGAGGATTCCGCATGGTTCGCATCTCGGGCGGACGAGAACGCGCGCGGTTCGTTGTTTCTTTCGGCTGTTTAACCCTTCTTTGATATAATCATTACCCCCTTCTTAGACTTGTTTCATTATTATTTAATTATTTTCATTTCTGCTCCAGACATGTTACACTAGGAGGGGGAACAAGATTGATAATTTACAGGTAGCATTTCGGGGTTATTAATATTGGATGTGCCCTCTTTAAGGAATTTTCCACACTCAAAGAACTGATTTATTGAAAATAATTTACAATATACTAAATAAATTATTTAAGATGCATGAGTAAAATTGTTATTAGTAGTATTAGCAAATACTTATGTCACAATATCACTGAGCGTGTGGTTCTACGAACTGAACGTTGTATTTGAGAAAAAGTTCTGCCTAATTGTAGTTATAAAGTTCTCTCTTTAAAAGAGTTTAGAGAGATGGCCATGGAGTCTCTCATTTCTATTGAGTTGGCTAAGGACTCTTAGTTTTGTGTCGGCCTCAGCATTGAAGTTGATGCCTAGTCGACTTGGTAGGACTTTTTATTAACAATAGTTTATTTAACACGCAGTATAACGATAAATAACAAGAACAGACTATATGGCCACCAAGTTCGCAACTTTAAATTTGGATGGTATACGTCACTCTATCCAGGTAATTGCCCCTGATTATGTAACTGCAAGAGACTAAAGTCGACGTTCAATCGCCTATTTAAAGACAATGTTTTGAAACCTAGGCGATCTTCTGAACGAAGTCGGCTCTCGAGAATCCGACGCTGCCCTCATACGTCGCGGTCGGCTGTAAATAGGAATGCTATTCGGAGTTTCTTCGTTTTCAATGGGGTTCATATCTGGGGAGTTAGCTGTCCAATCCAATCGTGTAATATCTTCCAGTACCTTTTGGACCGTTCTTGCGCGATGTGGCCTTGCGTTGTCGTCCATGAAGATGAAATTGTCACCTAATTCGGCGCGTAGGGGATAAATAATGGGCCTGATAACACTTTCAATATAAACTTAACTTGTCATATTCTGATTTATGGGAATTAACGGCGTACGGCGATTGAACATGATTCCTCCCCAAAAAATTACTGTCTCACCATTGTAGGGAACAACCTCACGAGGAAAATTTAATCTCTCTTGACGACCTGACTCTCCTGACGGCCTGACTCTCTCCAGACCCTTTGCCTATTGCCATCACTGACTAGTCCAATTCTGGTTTCATCTGTGAATAAGACCCATCGCCACTGCTGCAAAAGCCAATCACTACGTTCCCGTGTCCACTGATAGCGGGCAACTCGATGTCCCCAATTCTTGATACCTATGCACTATTCGAACAACAGAAGATCTAGGAATGTCTAACATCTCGGATATCTGATGTTTGGAATGTACAGCATCATGCAAAGCAATAATTTTTGCCCTATTAAAAGCAGATATCTCACATCCTGTCATTATAATGAAAGAAAAGTGTCAAAGTCGCTTTGCTAAATATGCAATAAAACGGACGAATATTAAAAAAAAAATTATATAACCAATCAGCAATATTTTATCTCGCAATTTATTCGATCTTGTTTGACAGCTAAATAACTCAATTTTGTTGCCTAGTAACGAAAACAAAATAAACATAGTTCAAATCTGTAATATACGGGGGGTCCAAGACTTTTACTATGATATTTGAAACTAGTGATTATAGTGATGTAGATGAGTTTCACAATACTCCCAAGAAAAAGCTTTACTAATAATAACTGAAGAAGATATCGTTTTTAAATTCCTTACACTAGAAATTATGTAACTGTAATTTTTGACATGATCACCGTTAAATACTATTCGTACCTTGCTAGGTCTATCATAGAATGAAAATTAAATAAAAATGTTGTTGCCACGAGAAGAAAAAGAATGAAGCCGTTCTTAAATGAAGTGAACCAAGGTCTGATTTTAATATTTTTTAAATGTTTAAATTTTTGTTTTATTACCAAGCTACTTTAGTTGTACAATTTGAAAATGTCATCAAACAAATTTCAGCTGTTTTAAATAAAGTACGCATAATGGAAAATGATTTTTTCCACATTTATATTAAGTACCTACCATCATGAAAAATTTATATATTGACAAAAATCAACCAAAATGTTCTTGTGCACCTAAGTGAATCTACAAATTTTATCAATTAAATTAAAGAGTTTTCAAAGTAATTTACTATATCTTCAAAATATTAAGCAATCGTTAATAAAAAACTATAACTATAACTGTAACATATTTACAAAATAAGGAAAAATACAACATTGTAATAATAAATAATACGACACTGCTTATAAAATGTGGAATTTTTCTAATTATTCACATGGCCTTTAAAGCACATACAAAGTTTTTAAATTGACTAAATTGATTTTAAAACTGATATCAAAATATTATTTTACTGACTACCCATCGATATTTGATTTGATGAAATAATTGTACCTTCATTCTGGTACCTACTCTACACTATGTTTACCCGGGCAGGGTGTCGATTTTCCCAAGCAGTCATCATTATTAGGTGATTTCAAACGTCAGTTTTTGACATCTGAAAACTGCATAAGTGAATGTACACAGAGGGGAACACGTAAAACAAACAGGACTAATTCACAGCCCTGGTGTTACATGAAGGCAATTTTTCCGCGCTAGAAACATCAAAAATATACGCTTCCCACATATTCGAATAAGTGTAAGTTAATAATATAATAATAATATATTATAAATTAGCACTTTTCTGCATTTGCAACATAATATTTCTTGGTACAATACGAAATCTGGACCAAATTTGAATTTTCATCTTTTTCTACCTACTTCCGAGAACAGTTACACCATGTATATCCCTACTAAACGGCTATACAAAGCTTTCAGGCACCGCTCCCAGCATCCCAGCTCACCACTGCCGCTACTGCACCAACAACCAAATTATTTAATCGTAAATATCCACCGTTGCCTCAAAATTAATTCCCGAGCGGAGGATTTAATTAAATGCAAATATCGGGGCCCATATTTGCAGGCGGAGGAGGCCCAGAATAGACCCGTATCTTATCGCTTCTGTGTTATTGGTAATTTTTGCGCTCTCCATATTTCACGCCGTCGCAAACGAGAAGGTGATGACACCGACTTGGTGACATCAGGCCGGAGCCCGATGGGGACTGTCAGAGATGTCACCGGCATGATTAATCGCCTCATTTTAATAATAACCCGACTGTAATGCAGTAGCTACAATATCACCTTTATTACGGGGAAGACGGCCGCCGACCGCCTCCCCTTCCCCCACCTCCCGCTCCACCCGTCGCGCTGTTTGCCGAAAGACACGTGGATTAGGGCACAGTTTGTATTATTAATTAACTAGGATTCATCACGGAAAAACAGCGCCTAGGGGGCCTTCCTATAAACTCGTTAAGGAAAACGCTCGCTTTTTTACATCCCGTAAATATCCAGTAGCAGCCTCACTTAACTGAAACAGTCGTAGACTTAAATGTAGTAATAATCTTATCTTATTTTCAGTTTATTTCGCGCGCAACCACGAACAATGAACGGAGCGTGTAGAGAAGAACAGCATCAGCCATTACTGTGCATGCATTGCTCAAGATGTGAATGGGTATTGTTATGGATAAAATGAACAGTTTTTTAACCGAATGACGTTCTAAAATGCCACATTAAAATTATACTCATAATTTGAATTAATTTCGTAATTATTGTAAGTTTCCCACGTAATCCACAGAAAACTTTTATTTTTTTTATTATTAGCATTGAAGCTTTGATAAACCTACTTACAAACACGATTTTATTAGAAAAACGATTATAATTTTTCCTTTCCCTCACTAGTTTACTTGAATATTTCCTTTTTTACTAAATTATATTTTTATCTATTACAGACAATTATTTTTTTTACAGAAATAAATAAAAAAGAAATAAATAAAAATAATTATTTAATAGTGATAATTAAAGTTCCTTTTTCAAATAATGAACTAAAGTAAGTATACCAATTAAATATGCTTTACAAGACATAAATATTTAATTGTACATTGCAAATCTTTTAATTTATTTTAGCTACTTAAGTTATTTATTAGAAATATGTAAATATATTATTAACTTTCTCCTTTTTTTAAATTATATTTTAGAGTTATTGAAATTGTTAAATAATGCAATCATTTAAAGAAACATCCTGTATTCTTGCTGTCCTATTATGACCCTTGACAAAAACATCACATAGAAAACAACTGCTACAAAGAAATCTTCTTTTTCTACATTTTATTTGGGATCGTTTCATCAGGCAGCGTTGCTTCTAGTATACAATTATAAAAATATTTTTTTAGAAATAAAAACAATTATGACATATCTAATTCTGTCTAAGAGCTTTTAACACTATCGTTTCAAAATTCATCCTTTTTTCTCTTCCTGATGACCACAAAGAAATCTTTAAATCGCCAGATACATATTAATGATTTAATTGGCTAAATAAATTTTAGTTCTCCCTATTAAATCCTTTTCTTAGTAAAATATAAAATATCAGAACATATTTGAAAGCCATACATTTCTAAGGAAACAAAATTATATTAAAGTAACTCAATTTAAAAGATTGATTTTCATCCATTCATTTCTGAAATGTTGCCAAAGACATAAATGCAAAACAGACTTTTGCTCTATATCTCATACAGTCATACACTAATGAATACCGACGCTGATATACATATGTATAGAATTTGGGACATATTGTATCTACCTTCGTTAACATTTTTTTTATTCGAGAAGGTAATAACCCATGAATAAACAGATAACAAAATTAATTCTAATAATACTACTAATTAATAATAAATAAAACAACTGTTTATTATTCATAGACGTTTCGCTCTTGATTATGAGCTTTCTCAATATTTTATTTTTTCATATTTAATTTATGGAAATTTTTTAACATCAATGCAAACAACAAAAAATATTTTATATTGAAGATTAATTATTTACCTTTATTTTAGCGTTTAAATTTTAATTCCTTGATTACGATTACCTAATTGGCGTGATTTGCTCTTGTTGCTTAATAACATTATTAGAATTAATTTTGTTATCCGTTTTTGATGTTTATTATGGAATAATTGCCATGCCATGCCATAAATGCCATGGGGCATACTTTGTAATAATAAATGCAAGTAGAAATCGAAGCTTTTACCTATACAAGCAGCATGTTTTTAATGTTATTTTAATAATGGGCATGCATTATCCTTGTAGAAGAGGACTTTTACATATGACAGGTTATGTTGTTATTATTAAAATTCCTGACAGCAAGACATACAAAGAAGATTTTAATTTCAGATGTATTTCCTATTAGATTATATCCAAAACTCTCCGTTTTCCTAAGTGTACTAAAAATTGTAGATATTTTATTAGATATACTAATGGAAGTGTACCAATCAAGTGGCTGCTATTAATAAAATAAGAGAGCCTTCCAAGAGAAATACAGGTATATTTAAAATTGTTATCTTTGAAGGACTATACGGATTACTGTTTCAGACCATTGTGTGATGATTTTAGCTGATTCTGGGGCAGACATTACTTCCATCAAAAGACTTGGTGGTTGGAAATGTACCTACATTGAAGACTTGAGTCACGTTTCAAATTTAATGTCGGGAGTGGTTGAAGTTTATGATTCAGCTGCTCCGTCAGCATTGATATTTGATGATCTAAAATTCTTGCACCACAACTGGAGCTTCAGAACAAAATGTGGTCTTAAGAGATTATTTTGCCTCCATGTCCGGAATAAACTTGATTTGCTATAATTTTAGGAAGTACAATTTTCAAACAAAGAAAATAATGGTAGTTTATTAGTTTGAGTTCCATTAAAATAAATAAGTTTTCAAAAATAAGTTGACATACTTTTGAAGCACTGTAATTTTTCATATAGCGTACGTTTGACACTTAGGACATATAACTAAAATGTCAAAATTTTGGCAGTTTTCGAAGAAAATATTTCTTATTGGTTTGAAATCATAGAAACATTGACTGTACTATGATACGGGAATTGTATTAGCCAGCTAAAGACATACCGAGGAAGCGTCACAGCGAGGGAAGAAAATATTTGCTTATTAAAGACGAAAGCGACACCCGGCCGACTAGATCCAGTGATTGATTCCCCAGCCAACTCCGTGAATGAGAAAATAAAGCGTGCAAGGAAATATTTTACGCGGATGTTGCCGACATCATAAAAAGTCCCCCGCCCTAATCCTGACAGATCCTTTTAACGTAGCGAAAACTAAACTTAGTTAGTCATTTGTCAGGCCGGGGTCCCAGCTGGAAGCTACAAGAGGAGGCATTTTAATTCAGTTATTGAACATATTTTTTGGCTGCAGAAAGACATTTTAAAAATCATCAGCGGCTCCGGGTCCCCCATCGCGGACGCAGAACGACTTGAACCAGAAAACAAATTGCCGTGGGGCGGGGAAGAAACAAATATTACGGCCATAAAAAGGTTTTTATTATTAACCCAGCGAGCGGGAGTATTAGATGAAAGGATGGGGTGACACTTGGTGCACTGAATTTTCGTAAGTACCTGAAAGAATGCTTCAACTAGTGAGTTAAGCAAATATGCAGGCAAGAGTAGTTAGTACAGTTTGACGTCGCGAGAGAAGTTAGTAGCTTGTCACACTATTAGTTAGTCACTAATTGTAAGACATTTAAAAATTGAGTATATTAATGCCCAAATGCATAGGAAATTACAGACACACGCACCTAAACATAAAAAATTTGTTATATAATAAAAGGAAATACCCAGTACGGCAGCTGTAAGAGTCGATTCCTTTTATACATCTCCCTATCGTTATTAAAGTCACCGGTTACTGACAACTAAGAAGTTGCTAAGTCACGGAATAGTAAACGTTGTCTTTCTTATATGAACGTAGATCCGATCGTTTTTGTTTAGAAGTTACAAGTACTCTAAAAAATATNATCGTTATTAAAGTCACCGGTTACTGACAACTAAGAAGTTGCTAAGTCACGGAATAGTAAACGTTGACTTTCTTATATGAATGTAGGTCCCATTCGTTTTTGTTTAGAAGTTACTCTAAAAAATATAATTTCATATTTCAATCAAAGTATCCTGACAAATAAAAATAATGGTCGCTATAACAATAACACAGAACCACAAAAAAAATGAGTGGAGGGTTCCTTGAACCAGACCAAGTGGATTATATGTATTTTGGATCGCTGAAACCGAATCCGAAACCTATTTTGCCCCATCATGTCGGCTTTTTTTTCTAACCTCAAAAAACAGCTTGAAACTGTGAAACCCAACAATATCAACCCTTAAACCGTATAACCCTATAATTTCATAACTCAATAACCTTGAGATCGATAACTTAAAAACTCTAAAACCCATAACCTGAAAATCTATAACCTCAAAACTCATAAATCTCAAATCCCAATAAACTGCAAACACAAAATGAGCAAAAAAAAACAAAAAACTTACACGCAAAACTGAAACCTCAATATCGGAGAGTTTTAACTTTATAATTCTATACATCCATCATTTCATAACCATAAACCCCATAAACCCCATATCTCTGAAGTCCCATAAAACTATAACCCCAACAGCCTATAACCCCAGTAATCCAAAACCTCATAACCCTATAACCCAAAACCCCGTAACCCTACAACCCTCAAATACGACAAAAAATACTTTGAGGTGGATAGTTAAAACTTCACGACACCACATCTCTATAACTCCATCACCTTTAAACTTGTAACCATATAACCTCATGACCCTACAATCCTAAAATACAATAGTAAATGTACTTGCACCTAAGACTTGAGTTCTCAGTGACAGTTTTGCCGTGTGCCGGCATCCACACGGTGACGGTGGGCAACAAAGTTGTTCCGCTATCCGGCAGAGTTGTCACGGTTATGGGGCTATAAGGTTATGAAATTTCTGGGTTATAGGATTATAGAATTTTGGGGTATGTGATTATGGAATTTTGTGATTATGGAGTTTTCAGGTATTAGGTTGTACGGAGGTATGGATCGTGACATGCAATTTTCTTATGTTACACTTCAGGGTTATGGAGTTTATGGATTATGAGGTTATGAAGTGATGGTGGTGGAGAATTATGAAGTTAAAACTCTCCGAGATTGAGGTTTGAGTTCAGTGTTTGCAGTTTATTGGGATTTGAGATTTATGAGTTTTTAAGTTATAGATTTTCTGGTTATGGGTTTTAGGTTATCGATCTCAAAGTTATCAAGTTATGGAAGTATAGGGTTAGGGTTATATGGTTTAAGGGTTGATATTGTTGGGTTTCATAGTTTCAAGCTCTTTGTTGAGGTTAGAAAAAGACGCTGACGTGATGGGGCAAAGCAGGTATCGAATTCAAAAGACATTTAATCCACTTGGTCTGGTTCAAAGAACACTCCACTCTTTTTTTTTGTGGTCCTGTGTTATTATTATTTATGTTTACAGTTTAAACATTCTAACCTTTATTAACCAAATTAACAAATCTTTAGACTATAAAACTTGTTCAAAATATCCACCCTCAAATGCAAGCCTCATATTAGCGAACTAAAGATTCACTGGACGGATGAGATTTGGATCATTTCTTATCTGGTTAGCTGCATCCTGAAATATTTCAAGTAACTGCTGACGGGTACTGATTTCAACAGGATACAAAAGCTGCTCCATATGCCCCCATAAATAAAAGTCCAATGGATTTAGATCTGGGGGACGTGGTGGCCATGCTATTGAACCTTGTTGACCTATCCATTTATTCGGGAAATAATCATTTAACCAAGCAGTTGCTTGTCTCCCTCTATGTGGTGGTGCACCATCGTGCTGATACCATATATTTTGAGAAATATTAAGCCCTACGTCATTGATGAAATCAAAAAGGTTGTTTTCCAAGAAAGTCCTGTACAGATCTGCATTTAAACGATCATTTAAAATATAAGTAGTAAATTATTGTTGAAAATGCTACTCCAAACGTTGACACTGAAACGTTGCTGAAATCGCCTTGATCTAATTTCAAGCGGATTTTGTAATATCCTGATATGTTCATTATGATTATTATTTATACCGTCCCTAGCAAAACACGCTTCATCAGACCACATGCCAAGCGAAAGTAACCAGAGACAAAATTTTAATTGCTGAGAGCGTCTCCATATTTTGGCGATGAAACGGATGTAATATTTCTCTGTTCGATACACTACATGCCATACAAATTTGGTTGGTAAGGAATGAAGATTACTTGCATTTGCCGAACATTAATTGAATAGTTGTCAATGACAGCATGTATGATATCTTCTTAATTTTGTACATTCACTTCAGTAGGACGAATGGCTTTTTTGGAACAGGTTATCTTCTTCTCGAAATCTATGAAATGATGCACTAAAGCCTGTGTGGGTGTCATCGTCGGTATTCTCGGGCTGCTTGTCTGGCATTCCCATTGGAATGAATACCCATACACAAAGACAATATCTGCATACTCTTCAGTTGTAAATAAATGCATTTTTTATTTAGCACTTTAACGCCAAGTGTCAAATGGATAAACAAAATAACACAAATAATAATTATTGTTAAAGCAACAATTATATTTATTTATCATGCTACTTTTAAAGATTATATTATATTTTTAAATACTTGTAGAACACCCTGTATAGTAAGCCAAAAAACACATTTTTAGACCGTTTCACAGTGGGAAATAACAAAATTCTCGCCACTCGCCAATTTTCATCGTCTCGTCGTGATTTTTTTTTAATAATCTCGTGATAATCTGAATTTTCATATTCCGGTGAGGTTTTTTCGAAAAACCCTTTTTTTAATGCTTAGGGAGCGCCCCAACCTCAATGTCGAAACATTGGAAAAAAATTTTTTTTTACATGCCAAAAGTACGAAATAGATTCAATAGAACTCTAAGTAAAATGTTATACCCAAACCATGAATTTGAATCTAAAAAAGCTAACCTCAAAACCAACATTAATTAAGTTTAGACTCACTAAATTAAGGGTTAATAAAAAAAATGAAAAATATCTTTATTGTACAGAGATTTTTTTCTGCAACTGAACATCGAGTATTTAAAAATTTTTTCTTCGACATTGAGGTTGGGGCGCTCCCTAAGCATTAAAAAAAGGGTTTTTCTAAAAAACCTCACCGGAATATGAAAATTCAGATTACCACGAGATTATTAAAAAAAAATCACGACAAGACGATGAAAATTGGCGAGCGGCGAGAATTTTGTCCAATATTTCCCACTGTACGTCTGTGCAAAACGTAGTTAACTTCCCATTTAGACTCACCCCGGCCTTACAAATCCGTCATCTTCTCGAAATGCTTACAAGCCATCAAAAGTTGTCGCACTCTGAGCACCCCGCGATATTAAGAAACCGAAAAGTCATAAGCCGTAGATGACAAATGGCCCTCGCCGCCTCCCGGGGCGCGGGGGGCTGGGGACGATTTGAATAAAAAATAACACTCGCGAAAGTTAATAATGGGAACGTGAACGGAAATCTGATTTCACGCCCGAGCTTTTATTTTAAAGGTGGGCGATTAGTTTTTGACGGCGACGACTCGAAATTGGGTTTTAGTACGGAAACGGAAACGTAATTTGTCCCTCAGATTTGCATCTCTTTTGCGCGCCGAAGGGGAGAGGACTCTTCAGAAAATAATTACGAAGCATCTTCTGCATCATGTAGAGACAGATCTTGTTCGTAAATTAAGGAATATATTCCCATCCACGAGTGAAAAAATATCCTTTTCGAAAACTGTCACGAAATGTTAACATTTTAATCCTCTACGGATAGAAAAAGCTTTTTCCTTCTAGAACAAAAAAAAAATTGCAATTTCCTCAAATAATTGTGTGACAGCTAATAATAGAATATACAGGATGTTCCACCTAAGCCGAATTCTTCTGTAACTCTGCAACTGTAAAATTTATAAAAAATGGTTTTAATAAAAGTTGCATGGAATAATGTGGGCCATGTAAAGAAAATATTTTTAGCTTTTCAGGGTGTTCCATTTTGCGTGGGCGCTACAAATAAATGGAGCACCCTGTATATTATTGCGTTTTGAACTCCTTGGTGAATATTAGGTAGAGTTTATTAAATGTACATGGTGTTTAAAACTTACCGTTTTCGAGATAATCAGTTGTTTTTGAAAAAAATCACAATTTCAGGTCTCTCAATGACGCTAGATAGCGTCTAAACTATAATAGTTAGAAACCTGCAGTTTTCACAGTTCGTTTTGGCATAAATTACTCTATCTTGTCATCTGTGAGTAAAACGTGTACGTTATTCAGACTTGGAAATACTGAGACCTAGATTTAATAATCTTGAACTTTTTTTTTCAAATGGAATGACCCATATTAATTGTCATGGGTGTCCATACTACTTATTTTTAACAGTTTTCCGGAACAATCAGATTCTTTTCTAAAGTTCGAAAAAGTAGCTATGTAACAGCGTCAAGAAGGCCTTGTAAAACCACTTTTCTCTCACATTTTATCAGGCCTGGGACTGACAGTGTCAACATTTACTGGCATGTTTAAAAACTCGAAACACAACAAGGAGAAGAATACTTAGACCGCTGATTTACATCAATTCCTCGAAGTGTCCTGCATTTTGATTAATACACAAACGGTTTTTAAAATTATCTCGAAAATGGCATGTTTTAAACACAATTTACATTTAACAAACTCTACCTAATATTAACCAAGGAATTAAAAAACGTAATAATATACAGGGTGTTCCACTTAAAATAACAAAGTTATGTAGCGCCCACCCTGCAAAGCTAAAAATATTTTCTTTACATAGCCCACATGATTCCAGATAACTTTTATTAAAACAATTTTTTTATATAAATTTTACAGTTACAGAGTTATAGAAGAATCCCTCTTAGGTGGAACACCCTGTATGTATTTATGAAATAATTTTATGAGACTGACACCTTTCCTGAAGTATTTTCCACAAGTTTACTTATAACTTTTGGCGACTTCAGTGTATTATTTTTAAATTACTTTGCTTGGGTAATTAAAAAAATTGACCTAATGTTTCTCACTCTCGCTCAACGAAAATAGACCTGATGGCGGACCAAGAAAACATCCTCTGGCAGCAAGAAAATAAATTAGTCCGAAACGACCGGTTAATGTGTGAAAATAATACATAAAAAAAACAAACTGACGCGGACGTGTTAGATTAATTAGGGGACAAATGAGATGAAAACAGAGAGGAGCGCGCCGTGAAATGAGTCTCTTTCATCATGGCCGAGTGACAGCTACAAGATAGTTCTCTTGTTAAAGCTAATAAGGATTTTTTTGAGGACGCTAGTTATCACTCCGTGTCAATTAAAAAAATCATTCCGTGTGAACGTTTGAGTACGATTACGGTATCTATTCTGAGAGGATCTCGCCTAATTGGATATTAAATAGGTTCGGTTTTGACTCTACGGATCGCTTTCGTCGAACGACACGAGCTTATGCATCGATTTTTCTATACATCCCAAGTTGCACTTAACTCGCACAACTATCAAAGCGACGATAAAATCTTTGCCCATCGTTTGGTAATCCGATAACATTTTTCAAACTGATTTCGCCACTGTTTTTAAAGTAACGGGTTCGTGGCAACTAAGAAGCTAAGGTCCTTTGTTAAGTGGACAACAATATATGTAGTTATTTTTCTAGCACTTAATACGCCATCTAATTAAAGGTCAAACTGATCATGACGATAATATGCCGTCACTTCCACACACAATTATTTCTTCCTCAGATGCCTTTAGAATTCGAAGAAGAAACGTTAATATTCATGTTCTTTCTATTTATTATAATTCGAATTTCGCGTGGCAAACCTTTAACAGCAAGATCGCATACTTTATAATCATGTACCACTGCCGTTTCGACAATTTATAAACCGATATGAAAATACCGAAATCATGCGTGACTACTCCATTGCATTAATTCAATAATACAAACGGACGACCGCGCGTTCCCTTCCCACCCCTCCTCAACCGAATATCGGGGTTATTAATTAAAAGTTATTGCGGATTATTTATAAAACTATGCAAATCTGCCAATTAGTTAATTATTGTTATTGACAATTCGCGTGCACCACTTCCCATAGGCCGGCGTCGTAAATAAACGTGTAAGACAACGGTGGCGAGCCGCGGGTGTCTGTCTGGCCGGGCTCTTGCGTGTTCCCGCCATCGCAAATCACGTGCAGACGAAAAAAACGTCTCGGATTTAAAGCGCAGTCCCTCATATTACGAAATCGTTTATGTGGGGCGGATGCCCTTTTTTGGATGCCACTGGACTTGGTCGGATCGTGATACATTCAAATTGAGACTGTTCAAACGACTGAACCTAAATTACGATACGTTTAAACCGACAGTGCAGAGTTTGACAGCTAGATGTCGGTACTTTCAAATATTTTTTCTGCGGAAAAAGTTAGTCAAAATGAAATTTACTTGTTGAAACGTTTAAATCAACTGAAAATAGATTATGTTAATTTTACACGTTTAAATCTGCAATAAAGTTCAAGTAGTAGATCCTGTGACTTGCACATCGTTTGTCTCTGAGACCGGTTAAAATGTAATAGATTCGTTTAAACGTTTAAATTGACTGAATCTGAATTGCGGTACGTTTAAACCGACAATACTTAACTCAAAATCTCATCACGAAAATTATTGGAACGTTTACATTGACTATATTTCTCGACTTGTAAATGCTTTCTTTTCGTATGGAAAGTCAAAATTGAACTGATTTTTTGAGATGTTTAAATCGATAGATGACCTGTATATACTTTATTTTCATTTATGACTTCAAAATGGAATTAATTAGCTGAAACGTTGTTTAAATAGGCGATACAGAACTCAAAAACCAGATGTCTCCATCTGTAATTGTTTTATTTTCATTTCTGATTAGCCATATTAGAATAATCAGTTCAAACGTTTACGTCAACTGATGTTAGATTATGTCTAATACGTTTAAATCTACAACACAAACGTCAAAAACAAGGTTTCACGACTCACGACGAGATGATTTGTTTAAATCACAACATAGAGCACAAAAACTAAATTTACCACTGCTTTACTTTCAATTGTGACTTAGAAATAGAACTGATTTATTGAAACGTTTAAATCTGCTGATTCTAGAATATGATACGTATAAATTAATAAAATAGAGTTACAAAAACTAAGTTTCGCGGCTTGTAAAAGTTATGATTTCATGTGAGACTAATCAAAATGGAATTATTTTTTTTAAACTTTTACATCGATAGACGATACGTTTAATTCGACAATACACAGCTCAAAAACTAAACCTCGTCATCTGTAAATAATTTATTTCCTTTGTGACTACTCAAAATAAAACTGATTTGTTGAAACGTTTGAACCAAATGAATTTAAACGTTTAACAATTACGATGTGATGTATAATATTTTGTTTGTCAAGTGAAGCTAATAGATTAGAACTATTAGTATATATCTAAAAAGTTGGCCTTAATCCTGCTGGGAATGTAATGTTTTTATTTGATTTTAAATTTATTTAACTAAAATGTCTGGAACTGAGCATGTTTAAATTCAATATTTAATTTAAACGTTCGGATATAATAATGTACACTGATAGTGAATAGTTTTAAAGTTTAGCGTATATTTAGACATTTATATTACTGATACTGATTTAAACAAAGTATTTGAAAAAAAAAACGTTTAAATAAGAGTTATGATAGACGTTCTTTTCCAGAACATTTCACGGTATAAATTCTTTCGACTAAACGTTTGAATTTTCAAGAATATGCTATATATATACGTTTAAATCCGGTATATTATTTAATTGATTTTAGATATAAAACGTTTAGAGAAGTCATGGATAAAAACGTATTGAATAATTCTGAGGAAGAAATTCTTTCCAGTAAAAACGTCTGACCAATAGTTTTAAACATTCATATGTGGAAGCAATTGTTTTTAGGCAAACGTTTTCATAAATCTTGTTACGTTTATTTCTTTAAATATTACCATACGTCTATCTGTCAGAATAAATCTTGGAGACTGCCCACATCTCTCGTCCTCATGTTTCATTAACCGATAACTACAGATTACCACAAAACATTAATTGCAATAACTCAGTAGGGCCCTTAATCCGCGGTATCGATAATTCACTATTGACACCGGGGATAGAAACTTTTCTACCACTTTAATTAACAGATGCGTTATTAGAGATAAGACCTCCGGTTCGGTGGAGAAGTAAAAAGCAAACAGCGAAACATTATTACCAGCGAGAACAATTGGAGAATGTAATATTAAGATTAATTATCGGGGTCTTATCAGCCACGAATCCGGACCGTCCTATTCAAACAATCACCAGTCATCGCTCCAAGACGGCTGTTTGCCGTGTCCCTCCGCCCTCCCCCGCGCCGCGATCGGGCCTAAAGGGGGGACAGGATAGGGGCGAAATTGGCGCGTATCTTACGTTCGCGTTGCCATTAATTATAATGCGAATCTGCAGACGTCATGCGAAATTAAGGATTTTTACCAAACAAACCGGAAGCCAGCTCTGAATGTCGGAGGGGGAGGGGGTTCAATTCATTATTTCTCTGCAATCCATAAATCATCACTTATCTCGCGTGGTGAGGTGGCGCGCGCGAAGAAAAATTCGGGGTGCTGATGCGGATTCGAATAAACGTGCAGTAATCGCTGAAAGAAAAGGGGGGCGCGGGCGAGGGGGGAGGATTCATTTACTTAGGAACACAAGATGAACTAAAAAAATATGTTTATGTTATAACTCAAAAACCGGAAGTTATGGAAAAGTATCGCCCACACCGTTGGATTGTACAGGGTGTGTCATAAACGATAGTATGGTCCTACTGTGAAGATACAAAAAATTCAAATAAAATTTGGAACAAATGGTGTTAAATGGGATGAGGTAAGCTCCATTTTCAATCGAAGGTATTATCTTTGGGATTTGACAGAAACGACTAAAAATGCTCTCTTTTTTCTAATAAACTTTTGTTAGAGAAATGTTTCTGTATTATTTCCCATTTGAAAGTTATAGATAATATCGCCCTAAAGAGTCTCCAAGAGAAATACCACCTAAAAATTACATTAGCGGTGGAATAATCAAGTAGTTGTTGGAAAATAATTGAATGTTAGTTGTTTAAAGTGCATAAATGTCACAAAATACTTATCATTACTCAATACGAACGACAAACGTATAAATTTTGTGCTTACAAAATGTTTTCTTCATTCAGAAAAAGTTGACATGTTGCTAATTTACGACGAGTCACAAACAAAATCAAGAAAAGCTGTCGAGTTATATCGAGAAAGGTATCCAGGGCGCCTCATTCCTGATCATAGAACCTTTACAAGATTGGAGGCGACCTTGCGATGAAATGAAGATGCATTTTCTGTTCGGAAAAATCAAATAATTGACCGAAGGGTAAGAAACTGTGTTAATAGACCAGGCGGTATCTGTTTTGGTTTGGGTGAATCGTATATTCACGGAGATTTTTGGCTTTTTGGCTTTCAAATATCACTAGAAATGAAAATTTTTCTATACGCATAANATCGCTGAAAGAAAAGGGGGGCGCGGGCGAGGGGGCGAGGATTCATTTACTTAGGAACACAAGATGAACTAAAAAAATATGTTTATGTTATAACTCAAAAACCGGAAGTTATGGAAAAGTATCGCCCACACCGTTGGATTGTACAGGGTGTCTCATAAACGATAGTATGAGCCTACTGTGAAGATACAAAAAATTCAAATAAAATTTGGAACAAATGGTGTTAAATGGGATGAGGTAAGCTCCATTTTCAATCGAAGGTATTATTTTTGGGATTTGACAGAAACGACTAAAAATGCTCTCTTTTTTCTAATAAGCTTTTATTAGAGAAATTTTTCTGTATCATTCCCGTTTAAAAGTTATAGACAATATCGGCCTAAAGAGTCTCCAAGAGAAATACCACCTAAAAATCACATTAGCGGTGGAAGAATCAAGTAGTCGTTGGAAAATAATTGAATGTTAGTTGCTTAAAGTGCATAAATGTCACAAAATACTTATCATTACTCAATACGAACGACAAACGTATAACTTTTGTGCTTACAAAATGTTTTCTCATTCAGAAAAAGTTAACATGTTGCTAATTTACGACGAGTCACAAAAAAAATCATAAAACATTAGTCGAATTTTTATACTTATAAACAATTAGAACTTGTGAATATTCAATCAAATCAAATTTTTTAAAGCAGGTTTTAAAAGTTCTTGGAAAGATGCTTCTTTAAAAAAACAGAGATCGATTGATCAATTAGTTACGTAGTTATAGCCGTCATTTACACTAAATGTACTGGGACATCCGTGCTAATTTTTCGAAAAATACCTTTGGTATTCTGAGTAATTACCAGGTCTAAGATTACAATACTTTTCTTCGTTGGCAACCTACTTTAAAACATGTTTAAAAGTTATTTATGCAAGCGAGAAATTCAATAAAATCGTACGGGTGGTGTTGGTGAGGGAAGCAGAGAGCGCGGCCGCTTCGGCCTGCTCGAAATTGAATCGTCTATAACTACGTAACTAATTGATCAATCGATCTGTTTTTTTTTTAAAGAAGCGTCTTTTCAAGAACTTTTAAAACCTGCTTTAAAAAATTTGATTTGATTAAATATTTACAAAGTTCTAATTGTTTATAAGTATAAAAATTCGACCAATGTTTAAACAAGCGCCAGAGCTCTCCTAATTGACGGATTCGAATTTTTAAAAAAAAAATTTAAAAGCCTGAGAGCCCTTCTATATGTGATTACATTTTCAAGTATCTAAGGGCCTTGGTTTTTGCTGAGCAAAATTTTTAAAATTTGCAATTTTTTTTTAATCTGGATTGCAAAATTATGCAAAATTTATCGAACCGATTTTGATGAAATTTGGTGTGATGATTCTACATAACATGGAGTTTTCTTGAACCAAGTATAAAGGTCCTACACCCAATTTAAATACACCAAAAAAATTCCTTAAAAAGTATTGTTTTTAACCCCATTTTTGTGATTTTTTCGATTTTTATCATAATAATCATGATTCATTCGATTTGTAACCAGTCATGTATTGTAAAAAAAATAATTCCAAAAATTTGTTTCCTCTTCCATTTTCGGCTAAAATCAACTCTTAAAAAGATACATAATTAAATAGAAAGAAAAATATGACATTTTTCCAATTTTTTTAACATATTGTGTTGTGTTTTTTATGCGCATAGAAAAATTTTCATTTCTAGTGATATCTGAAAGCCAAAAAGCCAAAAAATCTCCGTGGATATACGATTCACCCAAATATGGTTTTTTGAAACACATACCGTCTGGACTATAATACAGCTAGACTATTACAATGTTTCGAACAAAATCCACGACATTCTATAAGGCAGTCTAACCGGGAACTGAATTTGGATAAATTAGTCGTTCACCGAATTTTATAGATCAACGGGTATCATGACTACAAAATTCACAATTTGGAGTATTTGCCTGAACGTCATATTGAAAACATATTTAATTTCTTAGCTTAAATTGTAGTGAATGTAGAAACTGTTGATCAGAACCTTTTTCAGCACGTTCTTTAGATGGACGAAAGTCAATTTGTCAACAATAACGAACACTACTGGTTCATTGAAAATCCCCACATTGTAAATCCAGTCCAAAACCAAGGCCATTTTAGAGTAAATGTATGGTGCTGCATCATCGGTAGGCATTTAACTGGGCTTTACTTTTATGAACATACATTGAACAGCGTGAGTTACCTAAAGGACCCCTCACAAATCAAACGGAAATTGGCTTTCGGTGAAATCGGCCGAATTTTGCATGATATGTTGTTCCTTTCGGTGTCCAGATCAAAAGTCTCCACGGGCACGAAGCTCGAAAATCTTCTCTGCGAGCAGTACTCAGCTTGGAAGGTTAGAGACTGATAATCCCCGATTTTCGCTGATTTTACTTCTACCCTTGCATTTTCGGGATATATATGAAGATAGATATGATGATCAGAGTTCATAGTTCAAAAGTAATAAAGAATTCCCTGACTTCTCCAGTTTTTTCCTGACTTATAAAAAAAATCCAGGTCACTTGTAGTTCATTTTTACATACGAATTGGTGTTTATGCATAAAAATTTTTCTCGACTGGACTCCATTTTTTATACCCTAACAACCTCTTATAAAGGTTTCAAAACCACAAATAGTTTTCTCTTTCAAGGACCCAGGGCCGGCTTTCACAAAATTTCCAGTTGCAAACATAAAATTCCCTGACTTTCATGAATTTTTAAAATTCCCTGACTATTCCCTGTTTTTTATGAAGAATAACAAATTCCCTGACTTTTCCCGGTATTCCCGGTTTTCTCGGCCGCTGCGAACCCTGTATATCCCGAAAATGCAAGGGTAGAGGTAGAATCAGCAAAAATCGGGGATTACCGGTATCTAACATTCCAAGCTGAGTACTGCTAGCAGGGAAGATTTTCGACTTTCGTGCCCATGGAGACTTTTGATCTGGACACCGAAAGGAACAACATATCCGAAATTCGTATCTTCACAGTAGGCCTATACTGTTGAGTTTGACATACCCAGTACAAATGTACAAATGAGCGATCTTGAGAAAATTTTGGGACACCCAATATGAACCATTCTCTGGAATTTTTGTTTTTTTCAGTGTTTGGTATTCTATCTTCTATCATTTGACTTCCATTTCAACAATTGCACCATAGTTAAACGAATCTTTTTCTACATCACACTTAAGGCAGTTCCAAATGCAAGAATAAAAATTGCATTGTCTCTTAATTGCTCATTGTTCGTAATAAGGCGCTATTATACCCCATGTGAAAGCTGTCCAGTCGTATAATATAACTGTAATTATTGTTTAGCATTTGAAACACTGCACCTTTGCACCGAGCAATGAATGTATTCTAATTGAATTGCCCAGAATTTAACGATTTAATATACCTTTACGCTCCATCGTTAATAGTGTCTGTACAATAAACATGGCATTGTGAGGACTACCGATGTGAATGGAACATTAGTGCTTTAATAGCGTCCGTCAAAGAGATGAATTATCGTAAAATGTTATTGTAGGCAGTCAGAAATATAGGTGCATAGGTTTAATTGATAGTTTCTAAACCGAAAAGCTTGTAGAAAGGATGTGAGCGACCAACGGGTGTCCATTCCATCACGGTAACCTTTGAACCGGAATAGAATTGATTGGTCTTTGTAGGTGGATAGAGAGGCAAAGAAATCAGTGACATCTACTCGTAGTACTTTTTTGGATCTTGAATAAAATAGTACTGCCGAATTATCATCTAAATGGAACTAATAAACGATCTTCACCTTCCAGTAAAAAATTCATCATTCCCCTACTTTAGTATCACTTTAGGAATGGAAATGAAATATGATAAACCAAAATAGTTAAATTTGATTCTAGGCAAAGTTGAAATTGGCAAAAACGGAGTGACATTTAACGTTTATAGTGGAAAAACGTATCGATCAGATTTTAATATATTATAAGTAGAAACGAGACAAATTTATCAATAATCATGTGGTTCTGGTACTCCTATTTGTTACACTTGCCTTGTTGATAAATTGTGTCTAGTCTCCCCATCTGGTATTCTTGAGAATTGTGAAAGGATTAAAATAGATCTCTGTTTGATTCCTGTGTTTGTTTTAAATTCTTTTGAATCCTCATTATTTTTCTGGAACACATTTCTACTTTCTCATACATATTATTTATTATATCTATTATCCCTCTGTTTATTTCTCCTTTTCCATTTACTCTAAATATCGGGCTTCGTTGTGGAGTTATTCGCCTTTAAAGAAAGGAGTTTGAAAACAAATTCCAAATTATAACTTCGTCGTCACCATGATAACAATGCAATTTGGGCAATTAAAGTAACTCATGATAATGTTAATTTCCAAATTTAAACTGATATTCAATATGCCTGGATTATACAGGAGCAGACGAAATTATCCATTTAAATTTATACATATTTAACAGCGTTGTCAAATTTGGCATTTTTCTTTCACAGTTCGATTCCTTTCTCAATTTGCTAAAAAAGGTGCACCATATATCAAACGATATCTTGTACCGTTTTTGAGAAAATCGAATTTTGTTAGCAACATACATGTCATCAAAAAATGCGAAATTAATATTTTTGCAAAAATCTTGGAAATTGAAATGACTGTCAACAAGTAGGTATCAATAATTAGCAGTTAGATATTTGTCATAAATCATTTTGACGCCATTTGTTAATTCAATGTCATGGAGGATTTTTAGCTATGAAGAATTTGCAGATATTCATCTATTGTTCGAACCTGCAGAATGTAATGCTTCTGAAGCTGTTCGGATTTACACCAACCGCTTTCCAAATAGAATAGAATTTGCATATTTGAAGTGACGAAAACCGTGCTATTATTCAGACAGAATACTGACAAAAATTTATCATTAATACATGGATGGGAATAATTTGAAACTACTTAGTGGGACCACAATTAATTGATGACGCTTTAAATGGGGATAAATACCTACATTTATCGCAAGAACACCTTAACCCGTTATTGGAAGACGTCACTTTAAATATTTGAAATGACATGTGGCTTATGCCCGATGGTGCACCACCCTATTTTAGCAGGGCAGTAAAGTCTTATTTAAATACCACATTTTCCGATCGATGAATCGGTCGAAGTAGTTCTTTTCCGTGGCTGCCTCGGTGTCCCGATCTTAAGTCTCTTGATTTTTGTCTTTGGTGCCATCTTAAAAGTCTTGTTTATCAAATTCCTATAAATACATATTGAACATCTTATTTAACAGTTCTCTTTTTTCTTTTAATTCTATAGAAACCAAGACTTACAAAAATTTTAGTACCTATCACATATTTGATGCAATAAATGTATGTTATTAATAAAATTCGATTTTCTCAAAACCGGTACAAAATATCGACTGATGTACGGTATACCTTTTTTTTAACAAAGTGAGAGAGGAATCGAGCTATGAAAGAAAAATGTCAAATTTGGCAACACTGTCAAAGATATATAAATTTAAATGGATAATTTTGTCGGCTCCTGTATAACCCAGCAGGCATATTGAATATCAGTTTAAACTTTAAAATGTTAAGTTACTTTAATTGCCCAAATTTCATTGTTGTCATGGTAACGACTTTGCTAAGGAAGAGTTATAATTGGAATTTGTTTTTCAAACTTCTTTTTTTGAAGGCGAATAACTCCACAACGAAGCCCGATGGGAACAAAATTTTTATGAAGTACTACAACTATTTTGAGCTCCTCTGTACACCTCTTCATTTTTGACATGACCTTTCCGGACACCCTGCATATATCTGTTTTTGTTTAGAAGCATTTCTCTGGCGTATATCTAATACATACCATATCGTTTGTGCTTCTTCCAGTTCTAAAGCCAATTGTGTTTCTTCCATCGTTCTTTCTATTTACTGTCTTATTCTCTTTCCAAGATTGTGGCTAAAATATTTCCTAGCGTTATTCCTTTGCAATTTTCGCATTTCCTCTTATCTCCTATATAACGGTAACATAATTCATGTATTCCATTCTTATGGTATATTTGTACTCTTTATAAATTTCTTTGGACCTATATACTTCATCATTTTGTAGTATTAATCTCTGATTGCATCTATTACTTCCTCTTCTCATATGATTTCTGGCTCTTCTACAACACTGTTTTTTCTTCCTGTTTTTTTTTTCTAGATTTCTTGTGTTTGATTCGTAAATTCTTTAAAATATTGTCTTCATCTTTTGTGGGTACACATGCCGTAAGTGACCCATTTTTAAGCATTACACCACGGACGCACCAGCGTTCCAGGAAGGGTCTACGGCGGACCATAATTTATTTTCCTCAGTTATGACCTTTTCATATGCAAGTCTATTATTCAAAATATTGTTTCTATCTTCCATTATTTTACCTTCCTCGGTTGACTTTTTCATGCCTGGCTTTGATATTCATCATGTTCTTTTCTTTTCCCTTTCTCAACTGTATTAATTCTCCAATCTTTCTCAACATTTTATGATAGTTTTCGAAAATCTAATTATGGTTTTTACTATTTAACCATTTTATGGTTATATGCCATTTTATAAAGAATTGCTCTTATGGAAACGACCGTAATAAGAGGCTTCATATTGCTGGCAAAATCTGTTCGTACAGAAAATATCCGTAATTTATGTCTCTCTTTCTCTCTCTCCGACTCGGGAAGTTTCTTCCCGATAAAGCAATAAATAAGAGGAGTCCAATAAGCAGAACCTCTTGGCAAAAAGGGCACCGGGACAGGTGTAAAATATATAATCCAATCACGCCGCCACAATGGAGACAATGGGGAATCATAAGTTTGCGACAGATTTATACGCGGGGATTTTCTATTAGCGCGACGAGAACTGGCAAACGGGGGCATTAATAGGGACACGAAAAGTCTGATTTTATAGGCCTCTGGCACGCAGCGCAAAAAGTGAGCAGCGCTCAAGTAGAGGGCTTAATTCTGTTTGGAAAGCTCGCTGCAGATATTTCAAAAGTGTTGTTCATTCATTAATTCAACTTTTTAAATAAAACATTTGATGTAGTGCAAGATGCGGAAAACAATTAAATTATAGAATTTAATATATCAAATTCTTATAATAGCCCTGGTGTGACTGGTCTTTGCTAAAAAATTGTTTATTAAAACTTATTCTTATTGTCTTTACTGCTAACAAATCGTGATATGTATCTGAAAAAAATGAGTAAGATAATTATTCAATTATTACCGGCAAGTCATTTGTAAACAACCTACTCATCAGAGCTATACTATGTAACTTTGTTGCATATTCCCACATAAATTATACTCCGATCGTACATTATCATCTCCTACGTCGACTTGATGATGTCTGCTTATGAAGATTACTAAATAGTTGCGCAACATAATTTGCGAAATCAGAAATTAGAAAAAAAATTCTGTCTAGAAAGAGACAATGTAGAATAAGAAAACTGATAACTATAATAATTTTATGTCATATCCATTAATAACTTTATTGAAGAAATGCTTTGTAAATTGTAATTGTATTAATTTATGTTTAAAAATTATTATTTTTGCAGTTTTATAGAATGTCCATTATAAAAACTAATCTGATAGATTCCAATAACTTTTTAAAATGATTAAAATAAGCTTTTAATAAAAAGTTTCTGTTACTATTTTTCTAAAGCACTGTGTTTAGTTTGTGAATCACCACATCAATAACTTCTGACATTGACCTAGGTTAGATAAACTATACTACGACACTTTACATACACCAATGAAGTAAACAATTGCAGGCAATTTCATAAAAGTAGACAGGGATGCATTTAGCAAAGTTATAACAGGTTCTATTAAAAATCTATACAGGGTGATTCAGTCATAATGTAATTAATTTTAAGAGAAGATATGGAAAAATGAATAGAATACGAATAAAAAAAAATTAAAATGCATATATACTCTGAAAAAAATATTTTCAGATCATTATTCAAACCCCTTTTTGGACCGCTCTTGACCGCTGACCTACAAGGTTTATCGAAAGTGAATTTTGACCTACTATAGCATTCGGTCATTAACCTAGCTTTTAACCTAACTTTTAATACGTTTTTAATCTGTAGGAGCTACAATGAATAAATACAGCTTTTTAGCCAAACATAATATGAATAAATAAGATATTTTTTACATTTTAAATATTAACAAGTATGTATTATTTGTTTTTTAATAAAAACTAATGTAAGTATAAGGAATGTTAGGTTATACAACTTTGTATTTTTAATATTGTTAAAGTTTTCACTACGTTTTGTAACTGAATATAAGTTTTTAGTATTATGTTCAACTAACTATTCAGTTTATAGTACGTATAATTACCTTATTATATGAATTATTGCTTTTCAAAGCGCTGTGTGGTGCCTACTTATTTAATATGCCAGTATGGTTAAAACAACACATCCGTCCATAGAACTTTGTTGAAATGATGATCCACTGCACTTTGATTTCGACACCAATTGTAAAATTTAAGACGACTGGCGAAATCAGCTGTTTCGGTTCAACTTTCGAATGCTTTGTCCGGGCAGCGCGTTCCCTATTGTGAAGTATTGGCGTCAAGTTAACGGAAGTTAAGGGGTAATTTGCTTATTTTTTAAAAGGATGAGTATATTTTTTTTACGTTTTTCTGTCTTCATTATGCGTTTCGGATACTTGGTTAAAATTAATGACATTATGACTGAATCGTCCTGTATACTTCTAAACAAAATAAAGAATGTTTACTTAAATTAATACAAAACAATAGAAAACAGCAATAAAATTAAACCACGAATGATACGCACGAAATAAAAACTATAGAAGATGTGAAGTCCGATTCTGCATTAAAGTGTGTCTGGTGAAGTATTTTTTTACTGTATTTGTATACATACATATGTTCTGTTTTATTGAGTTTGATTTTATAGTAAAATTTGAAGGGGTGTTTAGTGAAGCGACGGTTTCTGATTGCTGAAAATGATGAAAACAAGTTAAAATAATTCTGATTTCTCGACGAAATTTGAGTGTTTCTAAAGGTCAAAGGTAGCATCCGTATCAATTTGGCCTTCATTAAAAGTTACCCCCTGTATATAAAATAACGAACTATACCCATTTCTATTTGTTTCTACAACCATCGATCTAATTTTTTTCATTCACCGATACACGAACCCTACCAGTCCAGGTGGGACAATGACTGTCCGGTTATAGCGCGTCTTATTTGAATAATCACGATCTCATCTGAATTAATCCTTGCATGTTTATTAAAATAAGTCAATAATAAATGTATTCCTGGGTAATTGCCAGCGATAAATTATCGAGCCCGGTCGACGATTCACAAGCTTAATTGCTTCGCTTCGGAAAAATATTGCCGCCAAAAATGATTATTAATATAATTTTCGCATACTAATTGGCCGGACGAGGATCTCGTTTTGATCTCTTCATTCATTATTTGGTCCATTAAAGTGGTAATGGGAGGTGTGCGAGGTTTAAACGCACTTAAATGCCCCTGCTGGTGCAGTAGCATCTGCATCAAGTGGATGTTTTCGCTAAATGTCTCATTATTTAACGTGGTTTTCCGATACCTAAATTGTAAGTGCTTCTTAAAGTAGCCTAAAGGATAATAATTACAGACTAAGTATTCAGAAATAAAATCCGATAGCACTGAACTGAAATAAATCGCCTAAAAGTCGGTGAGCATTCGTTCTTTAGCAAAATATGGTTTTCCGAACATTATAAAATAGAAAAGTGAACGCTTGCATCTCGACATTCTTGGTTTACCAGTATCTAGTTTACTTTCGAAGATACAGAAATTAATTGGAAACAATCATATTTTTTTTTAGTTTTCTCGAGACTTTTATGAAATCTACAGACCATCTTAATACTCGAGAGTTGAATGACCTCCAACTGTGAGTGGGCAGAGGCGTGCGTAATGTTTTTTCCCGTTATAAATCTCGTATAAGTAAACATTGTGAATACATGCAAACATTGTGAAGGTCATTGATGAATTATAAAAACAATGGTCCTAAGTTGAAACCCTGAGGCACCCCAGAGTTGTCAAATTGATATTATGTATGAAGATTTACACTGACGAGAATAATCGTGCACAACCTTCAGCTGTTTCAGTTTCAGCAATATTTTTATTGTTTAAAAAATACGTTTAGACATTAGCTTTTCTATTACTAATATTTATGAGTTGAATAATGTATATTTTTAAATTATTTAAAATGAATTACAATGCCATTCTATAGTGTTTATAAGATCATTGGGTTTCTTAAAAATCACCCTGATAAGTTGATAAGTAGAATTATAAAAAGATTAAAGGGAAAAAGTGAAGGTATTCTGTGTATTTATATAGAATGCTCGAAAGTTATGGATAACCAAAAAATATATATATGGATAACCAAAATATTGATATGCTCCGGAAATTGAAACGGTAATTGTTTTTTTAACGATAACTTCCTTAATTTTAAAACTATTAAGACGATTCAAAAACGATTTTACGGAAAATTTCGACAGCTAAAAAGTACTGCAAATTTGAATATTTTTTAACGCGTTATTTTTGAGATTTTTTTTTAAAAACATGACGTGCGCCCTCAACTGAAAAATTCTAGCAGCGACATCTCTGTTAATTTTTATCCTACACAAATAAAAAAACCCAAAATGTTCTGTTAAAAAAATCTAAACTTTTGTACCCTTGATTATTTTTCGTATCTTTTTTATTTTTAGTTATTTTCAAAAATATGCTATTTTTTGGAATTAAAAAAAAATGTTCAATCAAAACGTGTTATTTTAAAAACATACATTCTAAACCGCTTAAACTTGTATTACACTTAATATATTGTTAGCACATAAAAAATGTAAATTGTACAAGGATTAGCATTAATTTTAAACCTCGTGAAAAATACATCAGTTTTTGTACGGATTTTTTTCCGAAACACGAATGTCAAGTTCATTTTAAAGATTTTTTAAAGTAGTTAAAAAATGTTCTGTGCATTTTTCTTGAAAAATAGATTTTTTTTAGTTATTTTACGTTAAATGCTTCCAATTTAGTTTCTGGCGGACATGAAATTATCTTCAACCAGCCGTATCTCAGCACCTATTGCACCTACATAAATGAAAAAAACACAATCTTTTTCTTTTTCTATAAGCTTCATTTTCTTCGTGATGTTTTTTTTTTCATAGAATCTCTATTTTCCGAGTTATTCGAGAAAAACTACTGAAAAACTTTTTTTTTTAATAAAAAATGTAGATTTTCAATCATCAATAACTCAGAAAATATTGACTTATCGAAAAATGTTTATAAGAAACTTTTTGCTCAAAATTGATTGCTTTATCGATTCCTTTATCGAAATAATCGATAAAGATAAAAAAATCTCAGTTAGTAAAAATACTTTTAACCACATTTCAATTACTATAAAGCAATAAGGTGAATGAGGTTATGTTCATGTTAGACGTTACGTTAGATTATCAAAAGGATGCTTGGTCGATGAGAGGTTTGTCTGCGATTTTGACTACATAAAACAAAGCAAAAGGTCACTCGGTCACTCCTAATCGCTCTAGGAGCAGTTGAGTCGCAAACGGTATTAGTACTGTTTGTTGCCATACCCTAATTTCGCCACGCTACCTCTCCGTCTGACATAAGACACCACCGAAGTCTTCGATGGCTATCATTCACGACTCCCGGCATTAATTACGTGCGGCAACTAGCGCCGAACCGAAACCGCGTGCATTAACGTGCGGTTGATGTGCTCCCGACTCGCTGCGAAATAGACACGGCATAGGTACATCAGCATTTGTCAAATGTCACGCGATTAGCCGGCTTCCCGGGACCCCGGGCCTCTAGAGCCGGGCTTAGAGTTGACGCTCGCAATGATTTGTTGGAGTTTGGGAGCGCCGCGCCACCGCGAGCCCTGAATAATCGGCGGTGTCACTGCGAATCGTCCCTGCCGGATCGTGCACATGCATTTTTACCGATGCAAATCGACCCCCGCCGAACGGCTCAAGGGCTTAGTGGGGTCGGAGAGCGGGGCAATTTGTCAAGCGGGAGTCTCGAGGTGTCAGCGGGACTACGAGAGGTTACCGTGAAACAGTACAGTACAAAATATACCAATTGTTGACAAAAATGTGTCATTAAATGTAAAATAGGAAGGTGTTAAAAAAGTTGAAAAAATGCAAAGAATATTGTAAAAAAATAAGGAATTAGAACATACGGTCGGAGATGAAATTTTCACTCAACTTTCTAAGCGGAATCAAGAAGCCGTCTTTAAACGCTCTACTAGTGATTAGGCTTGCCAGGTTTCCGGGTTTGACCCGGAGTCTTCGGGTTTTGAAACATCAGTTTCTCCGGGTCTGTCATGAAATAGATCTGGCAACCCTACTAGTGATCGAGGCAGAGCAGCCGCTGACGGCAAAAATGTGCTACAAACAAAATTTCATCTCAGTTTCGAATTTTGGAAAATAAAATCTCTCCGAAAAATGCGAAATTCGAACTGGAGAATCGCAATACAAAATCACAGTATCACGTTCGACTATTAAGTCCATCCCGTTCTAGACGTCAACAATCCAAAGATGGTAAAAATCCAGAGAGGCCAATTGTCCAGAACGAAGGCGGGCTTTGCTACTGGACCTCTGCGAACTTATCGAGGAAATTGATCGAACATCGACCCGTATCTTACAGTTCACTAAACAGTCAACATACACATAATAATTTATTGTTATTAGCAGAATTTCAATAAATCCTTTTTTAATAATTCAGAACATTGTTAAAAATTTTTACGTGCGCATTGCTCCCAATCTAGACCTCAGTTCTAGAGCCCTATCCACCCAAGCATTGTATAATTCTGCGGTGAAGATCCCAAGGAGTACAGAACAGAAGGCTCCTATAGTAGCTTCCTAAATTCATAGGTCTACAAAAGCTCCAAGAAGCTTCCAAATTTCGAGGTACTCACAGGAGACTTCAAAAACAGTGGCGATGTAGATGCAAGAGTAATTCGAAGCGCCCAAAAAAACATATTCAGTGCATTTAGGTTCAGTTAAAAGCCCCCAGAAATAGGCCAGTGGAACGTCCACACCACTAAGCATACAACATCCCAAGTAAAACGCGAGGAGTTCTGTAAAAATGTTCGTTCTCCCCATATTAGAGGAATGGAAGTTAAAAAATAGGGCTTATGAAAATATAAATCGACTAATCTCCCGGAGGATTTTGATAAATTCAAAGGAATAAGAAAATATCTTAATACAAACAAGAATAATGCCTATGACATTTCCATTGGTGGTGTTGAAATTTCGCAGGGTTGGAAGTTGATTAACCATATTATGGGACAAGTAGATCAAATGTGTTATGAAGCAGGAGGACTCTGTCAAAAAATAAGGCACTTTGTGACAGTGTTATTGAAGAGTCCATTTAATAACCTTCACACGTATCAAATAGTAAAGCTTCCTCCACATCATTTAAACATCCATCTTCCCCTGTGATTGTTCCTCGCGAATGACATTCGACTGTTTTAATGAAGCCCCGACCCCACCGGTGCAGTTATCACTGATATTTGGAGGCACTATTAATATTCATAAAGGAGGTTGCAGATGTCTGTTTGGAAGAAGTTCTAACTCCACGGTGTCAGACTAATTGCCCCGGTCCGTGTTGTGACGAGGATTAATTAATTTTCGGGGCCTTAATTCGAATTTAAATCGGCCAGTGTTTTGTTAATTCCGCTTTGTTAATTGTGCGGACAGCCCGACGTAATACCGGCCGGACTCCGACCGGCCGAATTTGCATTTGACCATTTATTTACGTTGTTAATTTAATTTCGAACCATTTTTCGTTTGTGGGTCTCTGAGCGCGGCTGGCAGCTCAACAGCTTTCCCGGCAGTAACAAATCCTCCGGTATTTGTTTTCTGCTGGATCGATTCGGTGTTTATAGGGCAGGATTTCTCGCCTTTCACGGCAAGGACGAAAATTACCGATAATTCCGATCAGCAACGGAAAGATGTGAAATATGTATTTCACGTGAAGGAAAACAAGCGTTATATTTGATACTAATCTTTCAAAACTTGAATTAAAATTGATTTAATTTATGTTACTGAAATGCTATCAAGGTTTTCAGATTCATTCTAAACACAAACTGTCTGCTTTTGATTTTACCAGATAGAAATACCTTTCAATGATCGACCAATCAGATGTCTCAATAATATTGTAGGTTATTGATAAAGTTTCAAACTATCTTTAGAACTTTATATCTTTCTACAAAGTTTCAATATACTCCGAATCTGTTTGAAACATTTCTATTAAAAAGTATAGAGAAACATACCTTTCGAGGTGTTTCACAATGTCTTCGTAAGCTGCTCTGCAGTTTTCCCATATGCCAGATCTGGAAAAAGAAAGAAAAGTCAGTGTTAACAGTTTCTCTATTGTCAAAAGAATGCGAAATATGGTAAATGTATACGATGTAAATAAACCTATGTGCAAAAAATGAAGGAAGTTGTTGAAAATGAAGGAAGGTGTATCTTGTAAAAAAATATCTCCGTCCGGATTTATGATCGATCAAACAGAGACCCTCTACAAAATTATAATACAAATCATTATAATACAGTGTATCGTAACATAATTTATTGTTTGCTCAATAGAACAAATCAAATCCCTGTCTTTACTTTGAATTAAGAAGTACTATTTCAAATAATATTGGAGATAATCTATTTTTGTGGAGAAGGTAAAATCCAATTGCAACATAAAGTGTTCTTAACCACCTCTATGCAAGAGTTGATTCGAACCCTGTTTAATTAAGTCCCAAAAACCCTCCATGTTCTCTAAATAATTAAAAAATGTTTACATTTCAACTCTTTTAAGGAAAAATTACAATGTTCTAAATCTGATCAAATGCCAAATCAACGATCATCTTAACTGCAATTGCCATTTAACGACATTGGAACCTCTATTGTCGCCACTGTCCATATACAGCCACTGTAGTTCCGTATAACTAACTTCTTAATAACATCGATGCAATAGAAGAGAGCCGGAATTACTTTCCTCAAGTCTCGTGCACGATCCGCATGATTTTCAAAGACGCGGTGCATTAATCAATACAATCATCGCCAACTAATGGGAATGGGAGACGCATAAACCATGCAATATAAATAGCCGGGCAAATTAATATTTGTATTCAATTTATTTACGTGTCGAACATTGAGACAAATGCGAGGCGAGCTAGCTAGACGGTCTACCTGTGGAATTAATCATGGCGCTTCTCCGTGACGTGTACACGCATCCAAAGGCCGGATTTGCATTTTAATTGCGAGCGAGCGTTGAAATGATAATGACGACTCGAACAACCGTGTAAACAAGTAGACTCCTTGCAGACTGTATGCAATACCAATCGCCCGGCACGGTGGAAAAAGTGGATCGCGATTTGAAATGGGTGGGATAGCAATCACGGGTTAATAGGCATACCACTTTTACTAGTTTCTGATCGTGGAACACAATTTTTCCGACATAAAATATAGTCAATGTATTTAAGATCCATAGCTGTATAGTGAAGAGAAGATATAGGCGAGCGGTTCACCCCTAAAAAAAGGCATGACCCGACTAAATTTTTAAAACAAAAACCTACAGCATGAATTTTTTTTTATTTTATAAAGTATATTTTTCTGATAATTTAGGTACATATTTTTTATATTTTTCGCCGTGGTCAGTCAAAAGTTGTAAAAAAAATACTGGCCGAATAACTTTGAAAACAGTTTTATATTGTGTGGGTACACATGTTCGCAAGTGACCCATTTTTAAACACAACGTCAAGAACGCCGCCGGACGCACCATGGGATTCCCAGAAGACGACCCCTGCAGAGTGGCGCCAAGGAGCAGGGACTTCTACCAGCAACTACCAATATACCTACGACCGACTCGAGACACAAGAGGACTTTCCAACGAACACTCACACCGTCAACACGTTTCTTCCACACAAGTTTTCTATACATTAGTTTTCAATAAAATTCTTTGAGAGAGCGTTTATTTCTTGCTGTACAGCGAAAGCAACCCTTAATTGTAAAATAAACACTATTGTTCTTTAACAAAAATCCGAAAAATGCTTCGTTTCCGAGATATTTACAATTTAATGTGAAAAACAGTATATGACAGTTACAATTTTTCATAGAATATTTTCCATTACATGAACAAAAATATTTTTGAAGCATATCTAACGCAGTTTTTCTCCTTCGAAATAATTAAAATCCAAACAATTAATATCTTATATATAAAATTCTCGTGTCACAATGTTCGTTCCCGTACTCCTCCGAAACGGCTTGACCGATTCTCATGAAATTTTGTGAGCATATTGAGTAGGTCTGAGAATCGGCCAACATCTATTTTTCATACCCCTAAATGTTAAGGGTGGTCCACCCCAAAATTTTTTTTTATTTTTTGGACAAAATTTTCTGTTTTTATTTTTTCATGATTCAGCATTGAAAAATACATACAGTTCTAAATTTTCACCCTTATACGATTTTTATATTTTTTTGTTCCATCCACAATTCCACAAGATGGCAAGACAACGTTTGCCGGGTCAGCTACTACTTTTATTGCCCTTAATATTTTTGTAAAATAAAAATAAAATAATTATCCTATACGATAAATTATCCAATAACTTTTTAATTTTTTGAGACCGCTAAGTCAATTTATTATTATTAGCGTAATCGAATATTTAAATTTTACTAATTACTTGCAAAAAGCTTACTTCGGCTACAAAACCAAACAAAATGATCTTTTGAACATTTGTACTGTTAACATATATCGATATTAAAAAATCATAATAAAAATTTAATTTGAACTGTTATCATAATTTTCTTTAAAAGACTTTTAACTCGCTTTAGACCTTCAATAAAATGATGGACCCATACCAAAAAAATATATCTTAAAGTAGAAAATCTGCCGATTATTATGCTTTTTTATAATTAAAATCTGTTCAGTAGTTTTTGAGAAAAAAATTCCGAAAGTTTGTCGATTTCGCCACTTTTCGAATTTTTGTCAAAGAACAAAAAGTGTTTATTTTGGTCCATTTTACAATATAAAACTTTCAAAGCGATTCGGCGAGTAATTTTTTTTACAACTTTTTTGTTTATAATTGATTGACCACGCCGAAAAATATAAAAAAAATATGTATTAAATTATTAGAAAAATACACTTTATAAAATAAAAAAAGTTTCATGCTGTAGGTTTTTGTTTTAAAAATTTAGTCGGTTACCTTCATTTAGAAACATCTTTTTAGGGGTGAACCGCTCGCCTAATATGTTCTATAAGAGATTGTTTTTTTAATTAATGGACCTTTCCTCTTTATACTGATGTCTAACCGTGGCGCAACATTTTTCCAGCATTACACAATAGTTGCTAGGTTGCAGATCCAGCAGATCCAAAAGTCGACCAAAACACACACTTAATAAATGGTTTTGGGCGTATAAAAATTCGACCGATATGGCGGCCCAATGTGACGCCTGCAAGTGTAAGAAAATTTAGGATACATCCAATAAACTACCTCCAGTACTACTAATAAATCCGTCTCCAAACAATCTTAATGGGGACTTCGAGATCGCTGTTCATAAATCTAAGTTATTTTCAAGGTGGCAGTTTTTATACCTATAACTGCTTAGCAAGCCATGAACCACAAAACTCTTATTCAAACATAGTTCAATGGTCGATTTCACAGACAAAACAAGTCAGACTAGTCATTTCCTATGTTTTCGAAGTCGCCGAATCATAAATTACAGTCTCTTGGATAGTATCGTATCACTTTCCAATCCTAACCTCAGAAGATATTTGAAAAATTACGACATTTTAGTCATATCGCGAATTAAATCGTTAGGGACTAGTTGTTTCTAATGTTTTTGGGGTCGCTAACTCGTAATTTAAAGTCAGTTCGATAGTATTATGTTACGTTCTGATCCTAACCTCAAAAAAATTTTTAATAATCGTAATGCTCCACATTTTCAACCTCAACTCCAAAAAGACTTGAAAGTAACTTTTTAACATTATTTGTACGCCACTTAAAGTGTTTCAAAATGAATATATTTTTTTACATTGCGGTTTATTCTAAAGCAAAATGGTCTCTTACTATTTTTAAATGAAATGCTTGGTTTTGAAAAAAATAGCTTCTTATGGATTCATCACATGTGAAAAGGTTAAGTTAACCATAGTAAGAGACCTTTTTGCTGTAGAATAAACCGCAATGTAAAAAAATATATTAATTTTGAAAAAATTCCAGTGACGTACAAGGTCCTAATCATAAAAAGTGAATCACCCTGCATATGTAAAATCTGTCCATGGTGCAAAAAAGTACAAGTTACAACGTCTAAGCATCAAAGATGAAAAATTCGTCTTTTGCTAATGGAATTATTTTAATGAACAGATATCCGTCTTTTCTAACATCTGACCACAGCACAACATGATATATTATATTATTTCGTAATATTAACATATCTTGGACACATAGGTATCTTAAAAATAACTCTTTATGTTTGGTTCAAAGAATCGATTACCTGAACAAAACAAAAAGTAGTTAAACTCTGTTATACTTTTCTGAGGAACTGACGAATACTAATGGAACAGTTTTGTTCCTCTTCGACTAAGCTAACAATAAGACGAGAAATAGGTGTGTTAATATCTGTCTATCCAATTAATAGATATCTCTATTAATATCTCAACATGGTGCAAAATTTATCCCACAAAAAAACTAGTCAGTAGGTCGAAGATCCATAACTATGCAGCTAAGTATAAGTTCCATCGTCCAGACATCAAAAATGAAAAATTAGTCTTTTGCTAATACTCAACATAAAGAACAACTCTTTGTGTTTCGTCCAACAAATCGATTGTCTAATCAAAACAAAAAAGTTGTCAAAATATTTCTGAGGAACCAACGAATACTAATGGAGCAGTTTTGTTCTCATCTGATCTTCAGGTGTTACATTGTTAAGTCAGGAATATAATAACCCCGGCAAAAACCAGATCGAGTCTGCTATTTGAAATGGGTGGTACGCAATCAGGATTAAAAAAAAATAATAGACATTTGCATATACGCACCTTTTTTCCGAGACAATCCCGTCTTGCTTCTACGCTAATAACTACGCCATGGCGTAATAAGCGGGTTACGGAGGTTTGGGTTTAATTATTTATCAACTTGGAGGTATTTGGTTCTTTTTTTGTGGTTAACCACAGAGCCACCAGTATAAAAAAAACCAACTACTTAAACAGAAGTTACTAATTGTGTGAGGCGATTATTTATAAGATATGTCTTCTGGTTTCGGTTTATATTTGTTCATTTTAAATTATTTTTATCATAATCTCACGTAGCAAAATCGTTTGTGCACTACGGTATATTTTATGTTTTTTCTCAAAGACTATGTATTACATTTACGAAAAATAGAGATATCTTTGTTCCAAATAAATCTTACAAAAGAGAAATCCTCACGCTGGCGCTGTTTACTCGCACAAAAAAATGAACGTTCTCTTTCCTCTGCAGTGTTAATCCCTTGTAAGTGAAAATTGGATAATTTAAGTGTAAGTTAGAGGCCAAAAAAGTCAAGTAATCTCCTTAAGGCGGCAGGAAGACTTACGACACGGGTCCACCGCCCTCTGGCTTAACCCCTGCACTCCCGCCCCTCGTATTTTTCTGTTATTTACCTCGCGATTTCCAAAGAGATCGGCTTACGGCCGCCCGAAACCCGAACAGAGAGGAACACGGATAGTAATTTTAGTTGGAAGTTCCTATGTAATCCCTCTGTTTGTCGTATTAAATATTGCATAACTTGAACTACTTTAAGATTTCAGTCGCGATCTTTGAACTTAAATCCCTGAGCTGAGGGGTTAAGACACGGAAGGGTTATGGGATTAGGTCCGAGAGAGCTGGACTAGCAAGTTATCGGGTCTGAGTGGATGCTGCAGGATTACGATGAATATTTTACCCAGTCTGGTAAAATTCGAAACATCGGAACAAGTTTGAGCTGCGATCTCGACATATCTTATTACAAAGGACTTAAAAGAACCCCTACTTTAGCTTGCAATTCCTAAAAAGTGGTAGAATCATTAAATTAATCACTAAATATCTTAAACAGAAAAATGTAATGAACATGATATTATCAACCACTGTTAATTAAAGGTAATACCGTTAATATGGTGCCTGGTTTAATCAGTCACGTGGTTTGTAAACATTTATAAAGGCTATGTGTTATGCTGCTGATAATCCAGGTATTCATTACAGTTATCTGTACAATGTATGTATGATAGTGATTATACTAGTGATTAAAATTATGGTAACTAATAAAATGTTTTCAATTCCATAAATTTCAATGATTTTGTGTGATAAAATCAACAACCACGATAGATTGATATAGGTAATGTACTATATAACAAGTACTCAAGAGTTGGTATATTATGACAGCATCAGTTCATAATTACAGTCGCATCTCAAAATAATGGCAGTGATTTCATTTTTAATCCGGCTCACCATTTTTAGCAGTCAACACGAAGAGAAGTACGAACCGTTTGTAAATTCTTCGTATAAAATTGTGTGTGCCGCTTTCTCCCAAAGCAGTCGATACTGCACAGTTTTTAGGAATTCTTCTGCTGCAGCAAATTCTAGACTTTCATTGCTGTTTGGTGCGTGACGTCAATCGGGTTGCGTTTATTCGGTTCCGGGCAATTCTGTCGGTAGGATATCTTTCCGTTAATTAATTGTGATTGTAATTCATTTATTAGTGATTTTGGGTTTGTGTTCTTAACAATGGAGAGTAATTCAAGCTGGATGGTATTTTAAAAATGAGCTTCCAACAATAAAATAATTTAGGCTGCTTTCTCACAAGATCAGAATTTGCCTAGAATATCTAGAAGGGTGCTTTTGCGAACTATACGTGACATAAATTTCCGTTCTATAAAGCGAAATCGAAAGAGTATGCTGATAGAAAAAGAGGAAATACTTATATGGCGAAGAAACTATTTAAGACAATTATTAGAAGATCGAAAACTAAATCGTAGATATCGCATATTACACGGACGAAACATGGATAAATGAAGGTCATACGGTGACAAAAGTGTGACATGGACTGCATTTCTGGAAGGATTTTCTCTGGATTAAAGTCACCTTCTGGAAAAGGGCGACGCCTATTAATAACGCAATAAAACGTAAAAACAAGCCCAAATATCTCCTAAACGGCTGCTACTATTAAATTAATATTACATTCAATAAAAGGTCTAATTAGGTGAACACCCTGTATCTCGAATACCGAGTCCCGCTGGAAAACAGTTTATAGAGCAAACTCTACTTATTTTTTAGTAATGAATCTATTCCTGCAGTTTCTGTATTTAAACTGAAATTACCCTGTATGTATAGTATCATTATAAATGATAAAGTGTGATATTCGCGGCATGTGCATCAGGTAGGTGTAAGTGAGTGCTGATGGGCCATCGCCGTCCGACAAGACGGCACTCGACAATTGTGGAGAGAATGATAGGTGAGTCTATAAGCTGTTTAAAGTAAATATCCGCCGTGAATAAATTTTTTATTATTTTCTGTTCTTTGACCCCTTCTCAAGTAACACGCCTATGGAATCTTATCCCCTGCACCCCTCACCTCCCTTACTCGTCTAAGTGCTGGATATGAATCATTGCCCATTATTATGGAACACGGGTATAGTGGCCAGATTTGCGTCACTTTCTCCTACTGTATACGCTTCAGACTTGATATACAGGGTGTTACGAAATTCGCGGACACGGACTCTGGGATCATATTAAGCTAGATAAGGTCATAAAAAATGTCTCTATCATTTTTCAATTAGACCGATAGTTTTCAAGATACGGCAGTTTTAATTATCCAAAAATAAAAAAAATCAATTTTTAATCATTTGATAAACAAATGACAAATTAAAAAGTTGGGAAATTTTAATGAACCGCCTAAGTCAACCAATACAGCAAATAACACCAGAGGTAATACGCAACTTCATTAGAGCAGTAGCACAATGTACTGCTGTAGTATGTTTAACAGCAGACGGTGGAAATTTTGAACAATTGTTGTAACTCATCTGTCGTAATTGTTTATCTAATGATTGAAAATTGAAATTTTTAAACATATATTTTTATTATTTTTGGCTATTTGATACTGCTATATCTCGAAAAATACTGGTCTGATGGAAAAATCATAAATACACTTTTTTTTCACCTTATCTAGCTTAATATAATTCCACAGACCGTGTCCGCGAATTTTGTTACACCCTGTATGTGTAGAAGTTGATAGGAACTTGCATATTCAAACAGCTCATCACCATTTAAACATACAGGTTTAATTCAGCAGTCAATTAGTAAATAAATTGTATCAAACTCGGTACCAGGAAAGTAGCTTTTAGCACTTATATATTAACTTTAATAAAGCATTGTTCTTTTGCCTTTGTTACTACTAATTCCTAAAAAGTGGTAGAATCATTAAATTAATCACTAAATATCTTAAACAGAAAAATGTAATGAACCTGATATTATCAACCACTGTTAATTAAAGGTAATACCGTTAATATGGTGCCTGGTTTAATCAGTCACGTGGTTTGTAAACATTTATAAAGGCGTATTATGCTGCTGATAATCCAGTTATTCATTACATACTTATATGGCGAAGAAACTATTTAAGACAATTATTAGAAGATCGAAAACTAAATCGTAGATATCGTATATTACACAAAAGTGTGACATGGACGGCATTTCTGGAAGGATTTTCTCTGGATTAAAGTCACCCTCTGGATAAGGACGGCGCCTATTAATAACGCAATAAAACGTAAAAACAAGCCCAAATATCTCCTAAACGGCTGCTACTATAAAAAAACACCCTGAAACATTTTTCATTCATTTAATGTAACAGCACCTGAATGTAACATTATTTCTACAAAAAATCGACAGTAGCGTATTTTTTTCTTAGGAAAATGGAGCGGCACCTCCAGCAGCAGGCTACTGGTTAAAGCCACAAAGTTAATATTACATTCAATAAAAGGTCTAATTAGGTGAATACGCTGCTGTAAATTTCATTCAACTTCGTCAGCGCATTATGAAGATATAGCAGAAAATATTTTTTTTTGTAAACACCCTGTATCTCTAATACCGAGTCCCGCAGGAAAACAGTTTATAGAGCAAACTCTACTTATTTTTTAGTAATGAATCTACTCCTGCAGTTTCTGTATTTAAACTGAAATTACCCTGTATGTATAGTATCATTATAAATGATAAAGTGTGATATTCACGGCGTGTGCATCAGGTAGATGTGAGTGCTGATGGGCCATCGCCGTCCGTAAGGACGGCACTCGACAATTGTGGAGAGAATGATAGGTGAGTCTATAAGCTGTTTAAAGTAAATATCCGCCGTGAATAAATTTTTTATTATTTTCTGTTCTTTGACCCCTTCTCAAGTAACACGCCTATGGAATCTTATCCCCTGCACCCCTCACCTCCCTTACTCGTCTAAGTGCTGGATATGAATCATTGCCCATTATTATGGAACACGGGTATAGTGGCCAGATTTGCGTCACTTTCTCCTACTGTATACGCTTCAGACTTGATATACAGGGTGTTACGAAATTCGCGGACACGGACTCTGGGATCATATTAAGCTAGATAAGGTCATAAAAAATGTCTCTATCATTTTTCAATTAGACCGATAGTTTTCAAGATACGGCAGTTTTAATTATCCAAAAATAAAAAAAATCAATTTTTAATCATTTGATAAACAAATGACAAATTAAAAAGTTGGGAAATTTTAATGAACCGCCTAAGTCAACCAATACAGCAAATAACACCAGAGGTAATACGCAACTTCATTAGAGCAGTAGCACAATGTACTGCTGTAGTATGTTTAACAGCAGACGGTGGAAATTTTGAACAATTGTTGTAACTCATCTGTCGTAATTGTTTATCTAATGATTGAAAATTGAAATTTTTAAACATATATTTTTATTATTTTTGGCTATTTGATACTGCTATATCTCGAAAAATACTGGTCTGATGGAAAAATCATAAATACACTTTTTTTTCACCTTATCTAGCTTAATATAATTCCACAGACCGTGTCCGCGAATTTTGTTACACCCTGTATGTGTAGAAGTTGATAGCAACTTGCATATTCAAACATCTCATCAACATTTAAACATACAGGTTTAATTCAGCAGTCAATTAGTAAATAAATTGTATCAAACTCGGTACAAAAAAAGCAGCTTTTAGCACTTATATATTAACTTTAATAAAGCATTGTTCTTTTGCCTTTGTTACTACTATCCCATTGTTGCAGATTAATATCTATATATGAACTAACATCTTAATAAAAAACAATAAATTAATGTCAGACTACAATTGTGGAGAAAATTTTCATACAGAATTTATTTTTACCGTTACCGTTTTAATGTTAAAATTCATATTACCGAAGATTATTTGCATTTTTACTTACAATTGGTATAATTGCAAAAGGTCATTTTTTAAATCTATGAGTTGCCTTCAGTGGCTTTCTCTTACCTTGCGATGGCCTCCATCGTGGGCATCCCCTGGTTCTTGATGACGGAACCGTCGTGTCTCGCCAGATTGTGCGGCATGGCGGGGGAAAGAAGGGCAGAATGTGCAGCTGCGGGGTGGGGAAGCTGCATGAACTGCATGTGACTGAGGTGTGGGGGGTGATTGTAACCGTTTGCTAGTAGCGGTGATTTTTCCATTCTGGAAATATCTGCAACAAAGAGATGTTTGGATTTAATAAAAAATTTAACTATAGACGACAAATGTATTTTTAGCACGCACAGGACGTCGTACACTTCATTTTACGAAATGGTGATTTTTTGATAGTTTTTTCATTAGATATCCTCTAAGATGATTGAAATTCATTTATTTGACTTGACACACTGTAACATTGGGAACATTAACTTGTAATTTTCAAACTTAGAAAGTAATGGTAGTTTATTAGTTTCAATTGTTAAATATGTTCATTTGAAATAAATAAATTTTCAAAAATAAGTAAGTACTCATATTATCGAAGAAATTTATTCAATTAAATTAATAAGTAACAGCTGTACGAAAATAACTTTTTATTATAGAACAAATGTCTTTTTCATTTCAGTTAATAAACGTATCTTTTTGACATCTAAACAAAAGTAAAGTATCAATTTTTTAACAGTTTTTGAAAAAATAACAGCTTGCCTAGGGAATCTGATGATGTCCACAGAAAGGCAAGTTTTGCATTCCTTGTTTAATTTAATCAACAAAGAAACGACCAGATATGAAACAATATTTTTATTAACAGTATCTTTATTTTCCAGGACGTTACAGTTTCCGAGATTATTGCGCAATGTGGTACAGTTTTAATAAAATAATTACACCTCAACTGCCTTAGAAATGAAACAGGAAAACACAATAAATAATCATAATCTTCTTTGTACAGACGAGAAATCTGATAATTTCATTTTATTTATGTTCTATTGTGTGAAATTCTTACCATTCCTTACTATTTGCGAGGCACTGTTTAAATAGGAACTGTTTCTTTTATTAGCGTTATCAAGATTTCCGCGCAATAATTATCTAAGTACAGGGCGTTCACGTATAGTTGACCCACAGTCTAAACTTTTATTTTTAGATTAGAAATCAATATTTAACAAATCTGTCGTATTAGGCTTAGATTCCAATGCACCATCAGGAACATTTTATTTAGACGAAGAAATTGTTGAAACCAAAAATCAATTAACTCTGATATGTAGTATTTTTTTAATACGAATTTTAAAAGATATATATGCTAAATGATCCCATTGTGATCTAGTGATTTTTTTTTGTTTTCTTTTTCAATTAAGTTATCAAGGGCACCCTCTGGTGGAGGTCGGCTATTTACTAATGAATACGCAAATATTTTGGCACAAAGAAGGTCCGTCGCAATAAAGGGTCGCCATATAAAACAATCTGCGGTGAAATGCTGTCGTGGGTCCCGCGATATTAATCCCAAAAACGCGCGCGGCCACAGAATTCCACAGTATCGGCGCCTTAATTACCGATTGTCGGACAACAAAAGCTTTAATAACTCACATACCTTGTCCAAACATTTGCGCCAATCGTACGTAATGGCGAGAGGAGAAAAATGGCAATTAAAATACTTGGGATCATTTCGGCAGAGGCGCAAAATGTTATCGAACGCGGTTTATATCCCACACACTTGTTGGGAAACAAAACAATGGCACCCTCCCTGAAAATATACTTCTGAAGTTCAGTTATGGTAACTACAATAATCTACATTGTAAAAGAAATGGGTGTGAGTAAAAGCAATAGAGTGAATCTATTGAGTGAAATTATTGAGTACATTTTCATTCACTATCGAGCATTTTAATAATTTTACTCATTTGTAATAATATTTCAACTAAAACTGAGTACTTTCACTCAAATATAGGTACCAGTTAAATCAATTCTACAGAAAGACTCGTATTTGGTACACTTGCAGCTAAATCGGAGTAAATGTCCTCATTATTGAGTGACCCCAGCCCATTCTATGGTTGTCGTGAGTTGTCTTTGTTATTCCCATCGTCCCTATTAGGTCATCTCGTGGCGTGGTGTATGGCGTATGGTGCTGGACAAGTGTCCGTTAATCTGGTTATTTTGGTGAAAATTATGTTTACGTAAGTGGTTTGGTTACAATAATTAAAAACAATATATCGCGTCTCGATTAATATTTGGTTAAATAGACGGATATTTAAATTGTTACCTATACTTACGTAAGTATCTATTACGTACAATATAGGTTATGGCAATCTATTCGTCCGATGAGTTAACCAATTCCTTTAAGAGAGGCCTAAAATATTGTCATTGTCAACATATCTGTGTAGAAACCATTGTGGCAACTTAGTACTTTATAACTTTAATACTCAGAATATAGTCTAAACTTTCTCACTTGATAGCAGAAACTCGGATATCACTAAAATTTACTTACTCCTGTTGCAATAGTTTCACTCATAAAATGTTAGTTGAACTCATACTAATGGAGTGAAAATTTCACTCAATCGGGTGCGGACAGAAATTGATACATTATTGAGTAAAATTGAGTAAATTTGAGTGATTTTTTTTTATAGTATATGGGTAATGGATGGATAGATTCTATTTGGAATATTATAACTGAAATACAGTTCCAAACTCTATATTTACTGAATTCCAAATTCAATTTTGAGCGGAATTTTATATTATTCCAATAAACGTTGGACCGTAATCCAACTGTATTCTATTTTGATTGTTCTTAGATTTTAGTGAGAAGAAAAATCTAATCCAGGTAAATTTAATTTCTAATTGAACCATTCCAATAGGAATGCAAGTAGAAACTCTGTGTCTATAGGATTCCAATTTAACTTTAATAGAAAGTTTGTGTTATTCTAATAAAAAGTGGACCGTAATTTATATGTATTCCATTGGATGGGTCTTATATTTTAATCATAATTGAAATCAAAGAACCCCGCACAAAATCAAAAATCAATGGAAATTTGATCCCAGTCGATTTTGCTGATTACAGTATATTATAGTTTTTGACTTTCTGATCAAAAGTTGTAATGGGCCCAAAGTGATCCTATGAATAGTCTCAGAGATAAAGAGGGGGGGGAAGTATGTGATTTTGGCTGTAGGCCCGAGTAAGCTTTACGAAGTTTCAAGTTAATGTATTCAAAAACTGAGGCATGTAATGAATTCTGGCCAGTAGGTACAATGCTTTTGGGATCGCTGAACTTGAATTCGAGGATAGCTTATCTATCTAAGGTCCCCTGGAAGTCAGGTAAAGGTCGTTTCAAGGTCAAACTGAAGAAAAGACTTATAGGTATTGAATTTTGACCAGTGAGTGTATCGGTTTTTGGGCTCGCAGAATTTGAATCTGGAGATAGCGTAACCTTAAGGTCACCTTCAAGTCAATTCAAAGTTATTTCAATATCAAAGTAAAGAAAAGGCTTGTATTGAATTTCAACCAGTGCGTTGATAAGTTTTTTTTAGGGGGCGGGACTGAATTCGGGGATAGCTTAGCCCTACAAGGTCACATTTCGGTCAAGTCAAGATCATTTCAATGTGACAGTAAAGAAAAGGCCTTCCACGAATGTTAACCTGTACGTATGTATGCTTTTGAGGTCGCTGAACCTTAATTCGGGAATAGCTTAGCCCTATAAGGTCACCTGCGAGGCTTGAATTGAGATGAAGTCAAATGAAATGACCTTGACTTGATTTCCAGGTGACCTTATAGGGCTAAGCTATCCCCGAATTCAGTCCCCCCCCCCAAAAAAAAACTTATATACGCACTGGTTGAAATTCAATACAAACCGTTTCTTTAGTTTGATCTTGAAATGACCTTCAATTGACCTGAAGGGGACCTTTAGGGTTACGTTATCTCCAGAGTCAGATTCTGCGAGCCCAAAAATCTATACACTCACTGGCCAAAATTCAATACAAGTCTTTTCTTCAGTTTGACCTTGAAACGACCTTTACCTGACCTCCAGGTGACCTTAAATTGCTAAGCTATCCCCGAATTCAAGTTCAGCAATCCCAAAAGCATTGCAGGTACTGGTCAAAATTCATTACATGCCTCAGTTTTTTAATCCATCAACTTGAAACTTCGTGAGGCTTACTCAGTCCTACAGCCAAAATCAAATACTTCCCCCTCTTTATCTCTGAAACTATTCATAGGATCACTTTGGGCCCATGACAACTTTTGATCAGAAACAATAACATACTGCAATTTTAGCAAAATCGACTGGGCCCCTTTTTTCCAATGATTTTGTGCGAGGTTCTTTGTTTTTGGGTATTAAATTTGCTTAGACCATATATACCAATCTGGAAAAACTGTGATTTCATAGGTTTGGAAGTGTCAAGGAATTGCTATAATTTTCAGAAAATTTTTTCTAATTCCAACTGATTTGTTTTACAAATTGCTACCACTGATTGTGAATATCACATCGCTGATAAGTAAATTCGCTACTAGTATTAATGTTATGACAGTTACCACCTGTATGTTTGTTGGCTGACTGTCATTAAGAATTAGAACCTTTCTTTAAGTATCCTGTAATTTGTTTGGTGTTACAATCACAATTATCTAACAGGAATTTAATTGAAACCAAATAATATTCCAATTGAATCCGACTGGGACTGAAGTTTGATTCTGTGCAATTAGAATTCGAAAAAAAACTCAAGTACCTCAAAATCTCGCATTTCATTCCTCCTGCTCCGTCGAGGCACGTCTCAAAGGGAATTCGCCGAGACAAATACCGCCAGGCGAAGAATGAGGAGCGCAATATTTGGACAGGGGTTTTAATTTAAGGCAGAGGTGTGGTTGGTTCATTAAAAAAGTAACCAAAGCATAATTTATGTGGGGTCGCGCGCACGAAACCCAATCGGTTATTATTCATTTGTTTATTATCTCGTCTGTGAACCGATTTGAATGGGAAAAAAGACGAGGCCGGAGCTAAATCAGTTGTGATTGGGCTTGATACTCGGCACGATTTACATACGGCGAGTTATCGCCCTCATCTTAATGATAATGGGTCGGATAGCGTGTATGTGTGTCCGGTCTGGATGAACGTGGAGCGCGTCTTCGGACGGTCCCGTGTGACATGGGTGATGATTGATGAGGATGCCCGGCTAATCTCTCTCTATATGTTGTGTGGCCCATCAGAAATCGAATAAAATGGATACTGACTAATTAAGAGCGGTTCAACGTACCTGCGATTCGACCAAGGACCAACACCAGTCGTTTTTTATTCACACAACGGATGAATTCTACCTACTGTCAAACAGTTTGGAGAAGGTCCAGTAGTTTAAATCTTGACAAAATTAGTAGATCTGATTTCAAAAACATAATAATGGAGTAATTGAGATTGAATTCTTCTTCTTTGTGGATAACTCTGGCATTGCGACGACAATCATGATGATCAGTTTGTGTCACATATTACAAGAAATGAATGACCTTCATTTTCATTGATACCGCTTATGAGCAAAAATGTACATAGAAACAGTTATTTGTTTAAATAACTAACACAATTAAAACAGATTCGTTTTTCATCAACGAGCTGTTTGTGAAGCATCAGCTATTCTGGGTACCGATGAACTATTGCATGTGGTTTACAAAGCTACAGGCTATGTTGAAAAATAAAAGACAAACAATTCCTGTAAACGCTCTTATAACATTACCAAATAATTCCTTACTTAACTAATTTTTCTTTGTAAGTCTTAACCACTATAATATGTACCAGAACCTTTGCTAAAGCATGAAGCGTAAAGTCATTAAAGAAAACAGAATTATTTTTCAAATTAATTCAAAATATAATCTAGTCAATTCATATTAAATGCATTAAATGAAAGTTGAAGATGATTCGAGTTAAATCACAATCTGTAGTAAATAAACTCAACTTTTCAGTACACTGTTAATACAAACGAAACTACTGAAATAGCTGACTGACTAATTTTGTTTATTTTGTATGGCAAAATACGTTAGTTAGCGTGAAATATACATCATCAAGAAATGGAACGTATTTCAAGCCAATTCAAATTTGTATAAATTATCATTCAATATTTAATCAACATTTAGTTTGGAAAAAAATCACCGAACTCTACCTAGATACCGAGTGATTTTATCTGTGTTCATCCACCCGACATCCTGCCTTTCTACCTGCCTTTCTGTCGGTAATTTTGTCAATATTCCTGTCTGACTAAATGACTAAATGTTTCTATCTGTCTGTTTTTCTGCCACCCTCTGTCTAAATGTCCACTGACAGACTGTCTGCTTCCTTGTCAGTTTATCTTCTTACCTTTCTGTATACAATCTCTCTCTCGGTTTGCTTGATTATACAAAAACTAGATTGAAAAAAAAACTTTTGAAAGCCTTCAACAAGTTTATTCGCTTCTCTCAGCATAAGTATATTAATCGAAATTCGGGCGAGAACGCTTACGTTGTTCCTGGAATGATTTTCGAATCGCTTTCCCTTTATGTGCTTTATTTGTCTCTCTTTAGATTCCAGAAATGGACTGCTAACATATTCTTCCACCAAACACCTTGATATCTTTGTCTTCACTAAAAGCTCCCAGATTTCCTGGGAAGCAATCAAGATGAGAATGAAGAAAATAAAGTTTCAGATTCATATGACATTTAGACAGAGGATGGCAGAAAAACAGACAGAAACATTTAGTCATTTAGTCAGACAGGA
>NW_019417056.1:0-2659 GCF_000390285.2 Anoplophora glabripennis
CCCTGAAAATGAATGAATCGATATCAGCAAAAAAGTTATAATAAAATATTTACAAACTTCGAAAAAAAAATATTAGGAGTTGTACGTGAGAGCGATAAAGTAAGTCATAGAAATCCGTGCGATAGAGAAGGATGGCTATAATGAAGGCGTCTCATAGTCACCGCCCGTTTCGCCCTTCCACAAATAACATCCACTTCCACTTGTAATTCAGCGACCGGTGGTCATCTTTGTTTCCAGATGTCACTACTTATACAATTCCGACTTCGTATTCCGATATGTTAATACAATCCGTTAACAGAGGGCAGCCCTAGAAAGAGTGATGCCAGGATCTACAGATTTTTTTGGAATTGGGAAATAGGGAATTTTGCTTTATTTCTTGGGATTTTTAAGTCATTTTAAAAAGTATACTTAAATAACAACTAAATGATCTTTAAATGCAGCTGAGCACTATACTCCATTTGAATAACTACTCAGTAGGGGAAACAAGGTCACTAGATTTACAAACAGAGGTATCTCTAGCTACTGTAAAAAGTTTTTTTTGTTACGCGTTGTGCTGCCCTCTGTTAACGGATGGTATTAACATTTCGGAATACCGAAGTCGAAATTGTATAAGTAGTGACATCTATTAAAAAAAGCCAAACGACGAAAACAAAGATGACCACCGGTCGCCGAATTACAAGCGGAAGTGGATCTTATTTGTGGAAGGGCGAAACGGGCGGTGACTGTGAGGCGCCTTCATTATAGCCATCCTTCTCTATCGCACGGATTTCTATGACTTACTTTATCGCTCTCACCTAACGGCCGATGAACCATGGGGACTTTCCGACCCTGTATAGTGATTACTTTCAGTGTATTTCGCTTCAAATACGTAATCATCTACTGCTGCATGAACATCAACTGCATTTTCGTTGCCGCTTATACGGTTCTAGAAGACTTGTGCGCTCACTGAGCTTTTTTACTCCCCGCCCTGTCCGAATCCACTTAATACCCCGTCTTCGAACCCCATAAACAACCCCATATATCACGGACTTGTCCATACATGAAGGCGCATCATCGCGCCCACACCGAATCGTATTTCTCTTCCGGTTGCCGGCCATGTCGGAAGCATAAACCGGTAAAAAATGGCGCAGATGAACTTGATACATTGGACTGGCGTCGGGGAAAAAGTGATACGACCAAGAAGGGTATCGTTTAATAAAAAATGATGTATCGCTCCCGCCTGTCCCGGCCCATATGTTCCTGATATCAGCTCGGCGCGCCGTCGGGTTCCTCTCTTAAAATCCAAATACTGGAAATATGAAACAATCCGGTCTTTGATGTCTCCGGCGTCCCCCCTCGCCTAATGCCGTTTCAAATATTAAAAATAAATCATCCACTGATAGGACCCGGAATGCGCTCCTCGGGGTGTATATGGGAGATACGTGCGCCGGATACAGCACTCGAATTTGTCAGCGCCAAGAAAGTGTCACATTTTGTAAATCAAAATTTTATTACACGTTTATAAAGTTGGTGTGTCTGTGAAAGAAAATAAAAAATAATCATACAGGGTGTCCGGAAATTCAACATGCAACATGCAACAAAATTTGGTCATAGATTCTTAAGACAAATTTAGGGGACCCGTATTTTTTCTTTTTGCCAACTGGCCCCCTGTTTTGGAGTTACAGCCCCCTGAAGTCTGCCCCTAAAAATAGTCTTTTTCTTATATCTCTCAACCCTGTTGTACGAGAATAACTAAATTTGGTGCACAGGGGTTTTATGACATGTGGAATCTGATAGTGCTACGCTTTTTGGCGAGGAATCCCCTTAAGACACTTTTTCATGGGCCCTCTTGTCTTTAGAGCCAAAAAAAATTAGTAGCATATTTTAATTTCTTAAAAATTGTTAGTCCCCTAGAAAGCCACTGAATTGGGAAACTTTTTTGTCACTTGGTATTTTTTTCGTAAAATGCATTATTTTCGAGAAAAATGGCAAAATGTGATCGAATGCATATCGTGATTCGTATGAAATTTTACGTGTTAGTCGTAGGTGGCTGGCGTTCGCAATAAACAAACAAATTAATTTTTTGACAGTTATCATTAATCAGTTGTCCGATTATTATCTTTTCTGTATTTGTTGAAAAAATAGTGACATTTTCCATTCAAGAAAAGGTCCAAATGCACCTGATTTACGGAGAGGCCCGTGGAAATTCACGTCTCGCGTCGAGACTGTACGCTGAACGATTTCCCCAACGAATACATCCGTATCATTCGATGTTTTCGCGTGTGCATCGGCAACTTCTGAAGACGGGTTCTGTAATTGTCAAAAGACCCAATGCAGGAAGACATCGTTTGTTAACACCCTATCAAAAAGGAAATATCTTGAATTAAATTGAAGAAAACTCATTGTCAATATCGATTCTCGATTAACTGTTGGGTTAGAATCGTCGGGAGATGTCATTATTTGACCACAGTTGCTCCCTCGTCAGAAATTTAATTACATTTCATGGAAAACATTGTGAATTAAAAAATAAATAAAAAAAGAAGCATTTTATTCAAGTTTCAAATTGTTTTTGTGAAGTTTTTATTAATAATTCGGTTCTTAAAATTAAATTTAATTAGAAAAAGTAAAATAACACCAGTCAATTCCGTAAAATGTGTTCAAAGTGTGAACCGTTTTGTTC